>NW_004524714.1:5084403-5089951 GCF_000260255.1 Octodon degus
ATAATGGAGAAAAAGTTTGACAGTTTGTAGAGGTTTCAGTTCATAGTTGCCTGGCTCCGAGGCAGGGCAGCATTGCCAAGGGGCATCACAGAGGAAAGGAATTCATGGTGTGGAAGACAGAACGCAGTGCGCACCCAGCAGCCAGCATGCCTTTCTCTTTTATCCCATCCAGGCTGCTAGCCTTTTGGCTGGTACCACCCAGAACCATGCTAATTCTAATCAGTGAACTAACTAGTACAACACACCCTTAATCCAAGTTATCACATACTCTAAATTCTCTCAGCTCCCAAAAGCCCCACTTACCCCATGAAGCTTTGGGGTGACATCTAGATGCTAACTGTAACAACTATGCTCATATGCAGAGAGTATGTGGGGACATGTGTTTGTTAATTTGATCGATGGTAATTACTGTACCATATGATAAGTTATGGGAGACACTTTGTTGTGTTTTTTTTTTTTGGTGGAACCAGGGATTGAACTCAGGCCCTTGCACTTGCCAGGGAAGTGCTTATACCACTGAGCCATCTCCCCAGCCTCTATGGGAGACACTTTGAATATGTAGTTTTTGTCATTAGAAAAAGAAAAAATAAATGTGAAATATATTGAAGTTTGATGTTATTGCTCTAAGTGAAACATCATTTTTAATGTGTTTTAATTTTTACTACTTTAAAACATCAAATATTTAGTCATTTTAAATACTAAGTATTTAACAACATTTTGATATGTTTATTTTTAAAAATAGACCTATATTTATTTTACATTCATGTTAATATACACCTGGGTAGGAGGCTGAAGCACAAGTATGAGTTTGAGTCCAGTCTGGGCTACATAGCAATTTCAAATTCAAACTCAATACCTTGTCTTCAGAAAATAAAAATTGATACACATGTACATCTTGTCCACTAAGTCATAGAAAAATGCATACATACCAGAATGCTGGCTTTCTGTAGCAGTGGTTCTGAAATGCATGGTACTGAATTTAACCTTTAGGATCAATAGGTCTTTCGTGGGCCAGTAAGTATACCTTTTCAGCAGCAGCCCAGGTGACTTTGATGCTAATGTCTAGAGGAAACATAGGGGATATTAAAAGGGATGTTTCTATTTACTGTCTATAATATAATGTAGATTTTTGGCTTTTGATTTTTTGTACTGGGAATGGAACACAGGCAGGTGCTGTGCTGCTGTGCTACATCCCTAACCCTTCTCTATAATATTAACATATGGCTTGAAATAATTTTAAAAATATTTTAAAACAGGTATAGAAAATGAAGACTCAGGGCCAGGGAGATAGCTCAGTAGAGTAAGTGCTTACCTGGCCCTGGTAAGCGCAAGGGCCTGAGTTCAATCCCTGGTTCTACCAAAGAAAATGAAGACTCATTGAAATACAGATTTAATTATATTATTGTATTTAATTTTCACAACATATTCTTAGAACTTTTAAATATGAAGCAAGTAGTTGTATTTCTACTTCTTAGCTTTTTGTGTTGGACGTTTAACCATTTTTAACTACATAGACTTCTCATATATTCTTGAGAACTTGTTTATAGGTTCTAGTAAGGAAGTGCAGCTACTCATTCGTATCCCTGACCGAGAAGTGGAGTGGTGCTCTTCTTTGGCAGAGGGCACAGCTTCAGGAGGGAAACAGATGGAGCAGTGAAGGAGGAAGGAGACACCTGCCTAGCCAGCCAAATCATCTGAATCAACCCTGGAAATCAGTAGGGTGACAGATGTTGCAGCCAGATCGCCCTCATATTCATATTGTTGAATAACAATTATCTCTGGACTTTTTTTTTTTTAAATAAAATAAACTTGACTTTCCTAGTAAATATAGTTATGTTTTTGTCCTTTACTTAATTTTTGTTTTTCTCTCAGTGCTATGATGGAAAGAAGCTATGAGCAGACCAAACTGAAGAATAGGATTTCTGACACTTTGGCCACAGTGGTCACACAATTCCTCATTGTTATTGTTGCTGTTTCCCCAGCCTTCATCCTGGAGATCTCTACCCTTTCACAAGGAAGCCCCTGTTTATCATTGTGGATTCTTCCAACAGTGTTGCATACAAGGTGAGTGTCCTGAGAGCCAGTGCATATATGGACATCCCAGCACCACCTCAGGGATACCTACTCTTAACATGTGCCCTTTTTTGGGCTTTATTTAATTTTACAGTTTGCATTTAGTGTTTCTTTGAGGTTGTGCATGCTAGTCAAAATCGGGTGCTATAAATAGAAATGACAAGAAAGCACATAAATGGACACTCAGTGGAAACTAGTAAATACTCCTGCAGGAAAAAAAAAAACCCTCAAGATTACGAAGATATGGTGGGAAGTTTATTTTTGTTACATAGCCCAGAACAGGTTGTTGTTTGTTTAATAGAGGCAGAAATATATTAATGAATTTTATTTTCTGATTTTCAAACATTTTCTTCTGCACAGTGAGCTACCATAGATTAAGTGAAACTTACTACACAGTGATAGTCTTTTAATATTAACATATTGTTTCTTCTTCCTTTTCAGATTTTTAAATGTCTTTATTAATGACAGGTTGTCCATTGCTCTTTGTGCTCTTACTGGTTTTCTAGACACAGCTCACCCAGACACTGTCAGCTTATCAACATGTGGCTTTCCTTCTTTGTTCATGCTGGGTTGATATCTTGAAAACAAACTATCTTGTTTATTCCAGTATCAGCCAACAGCATTCTTACCGTATTGTTTCCCATCATGGTTGGGTGGAATTCCAGGATTAGCTTCATAACCTGCACTTGGCTCCAGTGTTTTCACCCTAGAAGTAGAAATTTCAGGCCTCCTGAGCCATATGATCTCCCATTTTCATTGCTCCTCTGCCACCAATTCTGATCTAATTCTCAGATCCATTTAGGCCATTGGCTATAAATTTCTTGTCTTTGGTATCTTTACTCTTTCACCTCACACTGGCAAATCATCCACGCTTCCTCCCTTCCACATTGCTCCTCTTGTCTTAATCATATTTCTTTTCTTCCCCTCTGTCCCCACTTTCTTTATAGGGTCTTGCTGTATAATTCAGGCTGGCCTTGAACTATGTAGCCCAGGCTGGTCTTGAACTCACAGCAGCTCTCCTTCCTCAACCTGCCAAGTGCTGAGATTACAAGCATGTGCCACCATGCCTGACTTTTGTAATTTTTGACTGTGAACTTTTCCATGCATCTCAGTTCTTCATAGCATTTCATCAAATCTTGACACAAAATATTTGCATGATGCTCGTGATAAGTATCTTCCATTTCTCTTTCCAGTTTATCTTTTGTATCCTTTGTGGGTTTTTTTTAACTTGTTCTCTTTGTTTTTCCATTTTATCCAAGAATTTCCATTGCTGAGAATGTTCATAATTAAATGTGCCATGCTGAGCGAAACAAGGACGTATATCCCTTTCCAGCTCTTTTTCCTTCCTATTCCCAACTCACATCTCTACAATTTCCAACCTTTTTTTCTATATAATAATTTCCGTTTTTTCTGTATAATCTTGATTAGGTATATAGTGCTTATACATATTGTTTCAACTAAAACTAAAATTCTCTGCACAGCTACACCACAGTGTAAACTATGACTGTATTTCCTTTACTTTCAAAGTTTTCACATTTTATTTTATTTTTTTAAAATTTTATTTATTTGTGTGTGTGTGTGTGTGTGTGTGTGTGTGTGTGGCCAGCTCAGCCCACCAGGGGGCGGGGCTGGCTGGCATGTGGTGCTGGGGGATTGAACCGTGGTCCCTGTGCTTTGCTAAGCTTGTTCTAAGTAGGTGCTTTAGACCACTGAGCCATCTCACCAGCCCAGTTTTCACATTTTAAATTTTTTTAAATTTTGCTAGAATTGTCTTTTTTTTTTTAACAGACAACATTGACCCAACCCGCGGGTTAGTCAACGAGGACCCTGGAAGGGGAGTGGGGATGAAATAGGGACAGGAGACATGAGAAATGGAGGCAAGACAAAGGTTCTGATCAAGCCCCGTTTATAAAAGGCAGTCTCAGAGAATTTATAGGAAGCGGGGAAGAGGGAGGAGTGATTATACGTCATCAGGTCGCTAGGCACTGGGGGGTGGTCTCTAGAATGGAGATCAGGCAGGTGACTTCTGGAAAATGGCTCGGAGGAGAAACAGAAACTTAGCTCTGGGAAGGTCACAAGACAACAGATCAAATGCAACAGTCTGTACTATGAGGCCAAGCATTGGTCTCCCACAAACATTAATTTTATTTGCGTTTATTTTATGCTTAATTTCTTCCCGTGCCATAAGTTTTTGTTTCTTCAGTTTCTTCTGGGATATCTTTTTCTTCTGTGCAACTTCCTCTTCTGCTTTGGGAACAATTTGTTCCTTTTCAGTAAGGATCATCTCAATATGGCAGGGGGAGCTCATGTGTGGATTAATCCGGCCATGAGCTCTATAAGTACGGCGGCGCGTCTTGGGTGCTTTGTTCACCTGGATGTGTTCAATAACCAGAGAATCTACATCTAAACCCTTAAGTTCAGCATTACTCTCTGCATTTTTAAGGATGTGCAGCAAAAATCCAGCACTCTTTTTGGGCCACCGACCCTGTGTCCACCCCACTCTTTGGCCTGGGCATACCTACCAACTCCACCGTTGTAACGCCAGAATGGTACACATTGCTTATTTAATGTGACATCCTTGAGATACTTGGTGGCCTTTCGGCTATGCATACCCTTGATGGCCTGGGCAGTTTCACGCGTGTTCTTAAAGTGAACGCGAAGATTTGAGCCTCTTGATTTGCATGATTTTTTGGGGTTTTCTGGGTCAAGAGAGTAGCGAACCATTTTCACAGGTCACCTAAGGCTGCTCACAGGAAGAGTAGAATTGTCTTTTTCTAAGCTATTCATTAAACCAACCCCAAACACATCAGTAGCCCTTAGTTGTATGTGTGTGTGTTTATATTTATGTACATGGATCTTTATGTCCCCAATGCCTTACAATTACAAATAATGTGGGCTGAGGTTGTACTTCAGTGGTAGTGATTTACCTAGCATATTCAAAGCCTAATTTTATTGAGAAATAAATAGCAATGAGACAGTTTCAAAACCGATTAGTAGGACAGTTTCAATAATTAATACATTGCATATTGTTGTCTTCTTAGTGGTTATTTATAGTACAAGATGGAGACGTGATATCCGGTCCAAACACTATCAGTACAAATCTTTCTTCTCATTGAATTAAGAGAAAGTAGTGGTATATCTATCCTAACAATTTTGTATATACAGATACAAAATGGTCCTTCATTTGATTCCCCTTGTTTTGTTTAGTGTTGTCAGAGATGGATATTCCAGTGCCATTTAAATATTGTAGGTGTGCAAATTCAGCAAAATAATCCAATATAGTCCAGTAGTCCATAATAGTAGTGGGTTATCTGTAGGACTGGCAATGTCAGAAGTGGTTGACTTGAGCCTTTTACATTTCGGTATGTTAATATGGCTTTACTTTTTATGCCTCATTTTTATACTTTTCTGCTGGATGGTTAAGACCAAGATAAAGCAAGACCTATATAACAAGAAATGTAACTTTTGTATCTGA
>NW_004524714.1:5090671-5095586 GCF_000260255.1 Octodon degus
TTTTTTTTTTGTTCTTTTTTCTTTTCCTTGAAATAATAAAATCCTTTTGAGCATTTAAATATTTGTGACATATTTGGATCTCTGCCAGTGACATGACTTCCACGTTTGTCAAAAGAGGTATATTTATCTAAACAACCTCGTCCTGAAGTATGTAACTGATGTGTGTAGACAGACTGCTGTAGTCTGCTAAGATAGTCACTACAAGACCCAGTTACATAAGAGCTCTTCTGCCTGTCAGCCATACTCTCTTCCTACATTGAAAGGCCTTCTGGTGTGCAACAGTTCTTCTGAGAGGAGGCTACATTTGAATTGTAATATTTCAGTACTCCTGGGAAATTCTTGGACATTATCTCTTTAAATGTAGATTCCACTTAACTCAGCTTAAATGTTTTAGTCCTTACCAGCATTGTGATCAATCAATAAGTGTATTGAACATTTATACTATGTTTCCTCATCTTATAACCTCTTAATATATTTTGTTTCTCTGGTTGAGATTTGTATGATTTCTTCTGATCTATTTTTAGTTCACAAATTGCCTTTTTTAAAATTTTATATATTTGGTATAGGGTCTTCAACTCAGCTCAGACTCTTAGTGATCCTCCTGTTTTTAGCCTTCCTGTAATCCCTCCTGGTTACAGGAGTGTGCCACCACGCATGGTCTCAGTGGCCGGCTTGGCACCGCATGTGGTACTGGGGATCAAACCCAGGTCCTTGTGCTTGCCAGGCAGGCACTTAGACCACTGAGCTATCTCTCCAGTACACAAATTCTGTCTTTAGTTGTGTCTCACTTAAATCTATCTGTTGAATTTTATATTGGTTTTGGTATTTTTTGCTTTTACAAGTTCTTTGGTACTTTTTTAGGTATTCTGTTACTTTTTATGGTTTCCTATTTTCAGTTTTTCTTTTTTTCAACTTAATGTTCATAGGTATGATCTCTCTGATAATTCCTGAAGCTGAAATCTAATTTTGCTTTTTTTAACATATAGATTGCTATATTTCTGGGGGTTCCCCCCATGTACTTGACTACTTTTGTCTCAGTTTCTCTCATCCTTAAAATTATAGAAAATTCAGAAAGCCCTAAGATGAAAATACTTTCCTCCAAAGAGGGTTTGCATTTGCTTGTGCCGCATGTCTCAAAGCACTACTAGTTTGGGACCTTGCATGTAGAATCACCTAGGTGGTGGAAATTTGAGAAGCAGATATTAAGGCATGCCAATTTGTAGTAAGCTCAACAGCTAATTTTTTTGTAGAAGGGACATAGTGTGGGAGTTCAGTTTGGTACTAGTGTAAATTTCCTTATGGTCCCATGAAAAGCACCTACAAGCAGAAAGCAGATGTTAAGCTTGGGGCTGATTCATTATTAATACTGAAGGCAAAACCCTTCAGGATTTTCCTCTAATGTTCGTAAATTTTCTGTTTGTTTGTTTGTTTGTTTGTTTTTTTAATTTATATTTTTTTGTGGTACGGGAGATTGAACTCAGGACCTTGCGCTTGTTAGGCAAGCGCTTATTCTACTGAGCTATCTCCATGGCCCTTTTCTGTTAGATTCTGTCTTCACCAGATGCTAAACTCAGATATCATTGCTCTTTTCCAGGTGAGGCTTTCGAAACCTGAATTCAAGTTGCTAGATTCCCTCAGGGCAACAATATTCTGAAGTCTGCTTTTTTTCTGCTGGTTTGACCTCATCTCTAGCATCACACGTTTGGCAGTCTGGATTCAGTCCCTTCCTCTTACTTTTCAGTTGCAGCTAATCTCCTCATGCCAATCTCAATCTCTCTCTCTCTCTCTCTCTCTCTCTCTCTCTCTCTCTCTGTGTGTGTGTGTGTGTGTGTGTGTTGGTAAGAATTGAACACAGTACCTGATGGTTAGGCAAGCGCGCTTCACCACGGAGGTGTATCTCTAGCTCCCTCCAATATTCTTATCTAATTTCATGACTTTAATTACTATATCTATGCTGACTACTTCCAAATACATTATCTGCAGGCCAGTTCACTCTCTGGAGCTCTTCTTAAATATAATCTGCCGATACTACAATCTCAAACTGGAAACTTGACCATAGAAATTGCAAACTGACAATATCCGAGACAGTTACCATGTTTCTTCAGCTTTCATCCTCCCCCACTTTAAGTAGTGATACCTAAATGCTATATAGTTGCCCCATCATTATCCTGGTTTTGTGCTTGGCTTTGCTGTTTTCCCCTCCTATTGCACATCCATTTGAGGAAACCCTCTTGACTCTACATACCCAAAATGTCATCACCTCTGCTGCCATCCTGCTGGTCCATCCCATGATGATCACTTACCTGAGTTAGGACAGCAGCTTCTTGCTGCCTTTGTACATCTATAAGTATACCTGGAACTCAGCTGTGTCCTTGCTCTACGTAAAATTTCAGCAGCTCTCATCTCAAAAAAATGCCTTATTTTTCTGCTTATACCCCCACCCCCATTGCTGATCATCTCTTTTGCTATTCTTCACATTGTTCAGGCTTTTGTTCCCTCAGCCTCAAATGCTCTTGCAAAGGTATCCGCTTGGTTCTGTATGTATTTAAGCAAATGAAATTTGTTAATAGAGCCTTTCCTAATTACCCTATTTCAGATTACAAAACTGAGCTTGTGGTTCTGAGAATGAGAGGAAATTATGACAGTTTTGCTGGAAATAACAAGAGAGAAAACTTCTTGATAGTTGTGTATTGTGAGGGCATTCCTAGCAAAAAATCCAAACTGCATTCCTTGCCCTCCCCCTATGAACAAGGAGAGCAAGGGAAGGAGGATTGTTTCAAAGCAAATGAATTCATGAGTTCAAAAGAAAACTGGTTATCTGGCATTTTTATTTTTTGAAGAGGAGCTGTTAGGAGTTGTTAACTTAGCGTACTCTGGATACATCTTCCTACAAAGAGGAGTCTTTATCTTTCTCTTCTCAACCCAACCTTTTTTCTAATCCAGCCTACTCACAATAACTAAACTAAGCTACTACAATAGTTAGGAGAATCTTCTAGATCAAAAAATAACTTCATGTTTCACCATTTTATTGTAATATTTACATTTAAAGTTCTCTCTCTCTCTCTCTCTCTCTCTCTCTCTCTCTCTCTCTCTCTCTCTCTCTCTGTTTCTCTGTCTCTCGACAGGAACTTGCTGTGTAGTTCAGGCTGGCCTTGAACTCACTGTGTAGTCTATACTGGCCTCAAACTCAAGAAGATCCTCCTGCCTTAGCTGGCTATATTGAAATTTTTTGGTTAATTTAGAATTTATCCTAGAATGTGGTATGAAGTATGGAGTAACATTTTTTCTAGATGGCTTTTTAGTTTCTCAAACCAATTTGAGCTGTCATCATTATTATATATAAAGAAATCCTCAATGTTTGGGGGTCTCATTCTGGACTTCCATTCTGTCCAATTAGTTTTATGCCTGCCCTGCCATACATTTTTAACTATAAGTCTTTCAATTATGTTTAAAGTCTAATGAATCTAGCCAACGTTCACCTGCCTTATTTTGTTTTTTCTGGCCAATCTGATTTTCCCATGTGTACTTCAGAACTACCTTTTTCAGTTGTATAAAGTCTATTTTTATTGAAGTTGGCTTAAATTTTTAAAAAGTAGCATACAGCATTTTAGAATGGATTTCTTTCTAATTTTTAATATTTTTTTTCTTTTTCTTTCTTTTTTTTTTTTTTTTTGCAGAACCGGGGATTGAACTCAGGCCTTTGCACTTGCCAGGGAAGTGCTTATTCCACTGAGCCATGTCCCCGGCCCCTGGATTTCTTTCTAAAAGCATTGTTTTTCTATTTGTTGAAATTTTCATTTTTACTAGCTTAAAAGTTGTGTGTGCAAACACGTTTCATATTCAGTTTAGTCCTAGGAGTTTTACCTTTCTTTTGCTTTGCCAAAGAGTTTATGATTTTACTTCCCATGTAGATCAGCCTTAATCCTTGAAAGGATACCTTACTTTGTTTAATTCTCACGTTCAGTTAACATATTAGCATCCTGGTGTTACACAGTATCTTACGTGAGCAGTTGATCCTCAATAAGACCTAGATCCAGTCCTCTCATACCAGTAAATCAGAGTTTGTAAACTTTTCATTGAAAGCCAAATTCTAGATCTTGAAAAATTTACCCTGGAACATGCAGTGTAGCAGGGCATAATAGTGCATGCCTGTAATCACAGAATTGGGAGGCTGAGGGAGGAGGATTGCTAGGAGTTCAAGGATATCATGGACTGCATAGTGAGGACAAGGCTATCCTGAACTATGTAGTGAGACCTTGTCTCAAAAACAAACAAAACAGTGCGGTGATATGTTTCTTGATGGAGTATCTCTTGGTGGACAGTAAGATGGATGACCTTTCCTTGCAACATGGCAACCATAGATTTTCCCCTAAAAATCAATACTTTTCTTAGAAAACTTCACTCTTGTGCTAACCATTTAGCAAACCTGTACACATGGTAATTGGATAGAAATGGTATGTGTCCAGCTGCTGTAGTCTACATCTGCTTTGTTTCTGTTTTTGTATTGGGAATGGAACTCAGGACCTTGTGCGTTCCAGGCAGGCACTGTTACTGCACAACTGTATCCCAGCCTGCTTATGTGTTAAAAGAGCCCAGTCAATCTATGTACTAGTCATTATTATATATAAAGAAGTCCTAAATGTTTGGTGGTCTCATTCTGGATTTCTATTCTGTCCAATTTGTTTTATGCCTGCCCTGCCATACATTTTTTTCTTTTTTCTTTTTTATTCATTTTAATGAGAAAATAAAATAGCAATGAAACAGTTTCAAAACAGGTAAGACAGGCTGTCTCTCAGATAGATGACTGTTCAAAAAGGAAGGGGGTGGTGAATGAAGGCAGGAGACAGGAAAAGGAATGTTGCAGGGCTATCCTGCTACAAGGTTGTATATGGTTAGATTTCTGGACTTATGTGTA
>NW_004524714.1:5108261-5109276 GCF_000260255.1 Octodon degus
GTATACCGCTGTCTTCTGACCTTTGGTGTAGAGCTTAGATAGAGTTATTACCTTAGCACCAGGTCCAGATCTACGAAGTTCAGATTCCTTCAGGTGGGTGTTGTTTGGATCTGGTTGCTCTGCTCCACTTCTTTCTGCTGCAGCCATTATAGTTGAACCCTTTGTGTCTCTCTGGCAAGATATTCTGCCCCTGAATCAGCTGGGTGGGTCTTGCCTCTAGCCTCTTTGTAGGGAGTTCTGCTGAAGGGTTCCTTTCGGGACCTGCACTCTGGGTCAAATGAGGATCTGCGGGCCCTGGGTGGTCTCACTCACATGCCGGGCCTGGGCTCTGGGTCCATTCAGGATCCATGGGCCCTCAGTTGTCTCACTCACTTGCCAGGCCTGCACTCTGGGTCTATTCAGGATCCAGTGGCCCCGAGTAGTCTCTCTCACTCTCCGGGCCTGCGCTTTGGGTCTATTCAGGATCCGCGGGCCCTCGTCCTCTCACTCACTTGCTGGGCCTGGGCTCTGGGTCTATTCAAGATCCCACAGCCCCAGTCAGTCTCACTCCTTTTTTATCTTTCATAGCTTGTTTTTAAGCTTTCTGCAGATAGACTTATAGTAGCATGTAGCAATAGATGAAGGTCTAATACGAAAAATCATCAGTCACCAAGAATCAAATAACTGCTAGGAACTCATTTTACTAAAAAAAAAAAAAAAAAAAAAAAAAAAAGCGCCCCCCGCCCCTTTTTTTGAGACAGGGCCTTGCTATGCAGTTCAGGCTGGCCCTGAACACTGGTCTCAAACTCACAACAATCCTCTCGCCTCAGCCTCCCAAGTGCTTGGCTTACAGATGTGTGCCACCATGCTGGGCCTAAAAGCTTTTGCACAGCAAGGGAAACCAAGAACAGAGTAAAGAGGGGCCAGGGAGATAGCTCAGTAGAGGGCCTGAGCTCATTCCCTGGTTGTTTTTTTTGTTTTTGGTTTGTTTGTTTTTTTTTAATGAGCAGAATATATTTATTTATTTTTTTAAATT
>NW_004524714.1:5109466-5110999 GCF_000260255.1 Octodon degus
CTTTGCCAAGCTTGTTTCAAGTAGGTGCTTTAGACCACTGAGCCATCTCTCCAGCCCAGAATATATTTATTGAGAGAAAGAAAGCTCCTGTCCTGAGAGAGAGATGGCGGGGGGTGGGGGGGCGAGTAGGTAGTTCCCCCAGGAAGCTGTCTCTTCCAGGGATTTTTATAGCATAAAACCATGCGGGGTTAAGGTAGAGAGAATGGGAACTCGCTTAGGTGGGCAGGAGGTGGGACAAAACTATGGTCAACCAATGGGATTACTTGCACCATTGTTCTGGTAAAACTGATTAAATCCAGACATATTAACATTTGAAACAAATTTGTTACCTAAGCAAGTCCCAATTCAGAATTTATGAAAGAAAAACAAACTCATACCTCCGTCCAATGATCTCGGTGGGAAACTCCAAAATGATACAGAGAAGAAAAACTGGTCTCAGGTGGGTGACCTCCAAACCATATAGGGAAGCTCCGGATGACATAGAGAAAAATGATCTCTGGACCTGACCTGCACGACTTTGTGTTCTCTAAAACCAAAGAATGAATTTTAGGAACAAACGGAGGTTATGAGTAGAATATATTTATTGAGAGAAAGAAAGCTCCTGTCCCGAGAGAGAGACAGGAGAGGGGGCCCGAGCAGGTAGTTCCCCCCCCCCCATTCCCTGGTTCTGGAAAAAAAAAAAGTAAAGAGACAACCCATGATGTGGGAAAAAAAAATGTTTACCAGCTGTTCCTCGAAGAATTACTGTCAAAAACATATATAGAACTCAAAAAATCAGATGTCCCAAATTTAAAGACCCAATCCAAAAATGGGGGTCTGAGATGAATACATATTTCGTAGATAAAGAAATACAAACAGCAAATAAATATATTAAATAATGTTCAACATCACTGGTCATTTGAGAGATGCAAATTAAAATAACACTAGGATCCCATCTCACCCCAGAAAGAAAAGCTGTTGTAAGAAATCAACCAATAACAAATGCTGGAGGGACTGTGAGGAAAAAGGAACCCTTCTCCACTGTTGGTGGAAGTGTTACACTGGTACATAACCACTGTTGAAAGTGAGTGGAGATTCCTCAGAAAACTAGGATTGGAGGTCCCATTAGACCAAGCTATTTCCCCTTCTAAGTATCTTCCCAGAAGAATCATATGGCTACAGTGTATGTGCACCCCTGTTTATAGCAACACCATTTGTAATGGGTAAACCTTGGAAACAACCCAAATGTCCATTAATTGAGGAATGGATTAAAAAAGATTGGTCTTTATACAGTGGAACACTACTCAGTGATGAAGAAGGATAAACTGAAGACTTTTGTAGATACACTGAAGACTTTTGTAGATAAAAGACCATACTTACAAGTAAAATAAACCTAATCCACATGTGTAAACATCATTGTCTCCCTAGTGTGAGAAGCTGAAAATAAATAAGATCCAAAATGTACAATTGTACAATGGGAAGAGAAACTGGGATGAGAGAATGGAGAAAAGCAAAGTGTGTATTTGAGTGTGTGTGTGTGTGTGTGTGTGTGTG
>NW_004524714.1:5111099-5118256 GCF_000260255.1 Octodon degus
CAAAAGCTACAACTCTTGTTGCATAGGTCCTGCTTTACCTTGGTCTTAACCATCCAGCAGAAAAGTATAAAAATGAAGTATAAAAAGTAAAGCCATGCTGTTATGTTGAGCTGTCAGGGACTCAGGTCAACAATTTCTAACACTGCCATTCAAGCAGAAGACCCAACACTATTATGGACTACTGGACTCTTTTAGAATATTTTGCTGAGTTTACACACCTATAATATTCAAATGACAGAACTGAACAAAAAAGGGGATACAGATGAATGTCCATTTAATATCTGTGTATTCAAAATGGTTAGGATAGATATATAGTTACATTCTCTTAATGAATAGAGGGATTTGTTCTAATAGTGTTTATAGATAGGATATCATATCTGCATCTTGTACAGCAAATAACCACTAGGAAAAGAGTGTGCAATGTGTTAATTATTGAAACTGTCCTACCAATTTGATTTGAAACTGTCTCATTGCTATGTCTCTCAATAAAATTATGGAAAAAAAATAGGTAAGACAGTTACAATAATTAATACATTGCATATTGTTGTCTTCATAGTGGTTATGCAGAGGTCAAAATGCAGCTGCCATACATTTTTGCTAAATAAAATTACTAAGTAACTACCACTGATGAAATCTTTAATGAAGATTTTAAATTCTTATGTATTATAGAACTTCACCAACTTGTTTGGACAGCCCCTAGTCTGTTTGCTTTCTCCTACGGCATATCCAAAAGCTTTACAAGGTACGTCTTTCGGTGCCTGTTACTGAGTAGTACATGAATGGATTCTACATTTTGAATACTGTTGATGTTTGTTTTTACCTCCCATAACCATTATGTATGGATTGACGGTGCCTAATGTGGCAGGTATCAATCTGAAATATGTCTACAAGCCTTGCCAACAGCCAGACTTCTCTAATGTGTTAGATTTAGGCCTGGAGATAATTCCTTCTTGAGAGAGGTGGTTTACTCCCTTGCTGTGGGGAATTCATGATTTATAAATCTGAAATTTTGTTTTACAAGTGTTTATTTTGATTTGCTTGTCATAGCCATGTAGCCTGATTTTCTTTCTTTAATCACATATTTTAGACATCTTTTAAGATCTTAAGATTAGTACTCTAGGACATTTCTCAGCCTATCCCTGAGAGTTAAGAGTATCCTAATTGGCACAAGTTAAAGGTTTCTTTTTCTTTTTTTTTAAATCTTGTTTTACTTCTTAAATAAAAACCTCTTCTGAGTCTGTCAAAGAGACAAATTAGTGTTTGGGTCATTTTTCTAATGGCTGAGAATTGAAAGACTTTTTTTCTCTTAGTGATGTCCTTAATAGGTAACATATAAAACCTGATTCTAACTCCCAGTCATTTAGTAGGTAGAATACTAAAAGAGCCTTCACGCTGTTTTAGCAGTACTTGTCACTGTTTCACTATCTCCCTAACTGTGAATAGTGCTGATGTCTCTCTGGGAGATGGCATTTTACTGCTACTTCCCAGCCAGAAGTCCTGTCTGCTGACATAGTTTGACACAGGAAGTGATGGTCAGCATTTGAATACCTGAGAGAAGCTGGAGACTTTCACCGTTGTTTTAAGGTAAGTTCTGCTGTTTAAAAGGGAAAAAAAAACACATAGAAATTCTAAGTTTATATACTCAAAATTCAAATTACAAAGGGATAGAACTTACCTTCAAACAACGGTAAAATTCTCCTGCTTTGAGGATTTTGTCATCCTATTGTCATTTCTGGAGGAATGTGAACCTTTTCAATTACTTAAGAGTGCTTTTTGCTCTCAATCTGTGCTATGATGATGTAGTTTTGTTTTAAATTACATGGTCAAATGAGTTAATACCAAGGTTACTGGGTCTGAAATACTATTGTGTGAAGGCGAACAGGCCAAATGAATTTGACCTAGCTACTTACTAGCTGTGTGACCTTGAGAAGTTACTCAGGCAGTCTATGCTTCAGTTACCTCATCTATCAAATGGAAGTAATAGTATTACCTACCTCAGAAAACAATACTGGGTACGTTAAAAAGCACTCAGTGTGTGCTTTTGTTATTATTATTATTACTATGCTTATTTTTAATACATACTCTTAGTACTTTTCTGGCTCAGTATTTTTGTGCTATAAAGATCAGACCTCAAATATCTTAACTGAGTCATTCGATTACATAGATTCAAATTTCCCTTGTGAGAAAGTTGGGAATTTTCCCATGACATTGTTAATAGCTCTCCATCTGGGTACCAAATGGAAGGTATTTAAGTAATTGGAATGTCTGATACGGTTCCTGCACTTTGTATATATCTAAAGCCTATATTTCTTTCATTAGTTAAAACTTGCTTTACTTTCTCAACATGATTACTCAACACCAATTTACCAGGCACCGTGGTAGGCATCAGGGTGAGCACTCTGATCTGATAAGACCTAGTTATATTTCTCCCAGAGCCACAGTCCAGTAGAACATTGAGACGACCTACCAGACAAGTACTGTAAATGATAGTGTTTCATAGGAGATAACAGAGCAGCACACACAGGGAACTTCTAAGCAGCACAAAAGGGTAAAGTGGGGGAGGAGATGATGGCTATCCAGTGCATGCAGAATAGGATGGCAGTAAAGGGTAACTGAGTACAGTGTTGCAGCAGAGAAACCACATGTGCTAAGGCACTGAGGCAAAAGAACTGAGGCAACACTTCGAGAAATTAAAGTAGCTCCTTCTGTATGAAGGATATTGAGTGACTGAATGTTGAAAAACCTTCTAAGATTCATTAATGTGGTTTAGTGGAGGACAGTGAGCTTGTTAAGAGGGGAGCTTTCAGTTAGCCTCTCAGAAAATAGAATGAAGAGGGCCACAGGTGGAAGTAGAGAGATGTTGGTGGCCAGAGGTCAGACAGTGACTAGACAGCTGCCTTCAAATATCCTAAGCGCAATGAACAGTAGCACTGTGATGGGCTGGATGTGGGAGGAAAATCAAGAAGGCAGGAGCATAGGTTGAGTCTCTGGCACTGGTAGAAATCAGATTTGATGGGAAGTATGTTTGCGGAAACTTTATAAAGGGGTAAGAATTTGCTTTCAGTTATTCACATACCGAGTTTGAAATGCCTTTGAGAGTTAAATGTATATCAACCCTGCCTGATAGAAATGTAGAATGACTACAGTACCTGCTTTGCAGTGGGGCTGGTGTTGGAGCTGACAATTGAATGCAGAGCCTCTCACTGAGCTGTATCTCCAGGCCTGACTTGCTTGCTTATTTATTTATTTATTTATTTATTTATTTAGACAAGCTCTTGCTAGGCTTCCCAGGGTAGTCTCAAACTGGTAAGCTACCTGCCTCAGCCTCCCAAAGTGCTAGACTTATAGACATATGCCACCATGCCCAAGTACCACACTTTATTTTATTTGCGGTACTGGGGATTGAACTCAGGACCTTGCACTTGCCAGGGAAATGGTTATTCTACTGAGCTATCTCCCCAGCCCCCTGTACCACACTTTAAAAATTAAGTTACACATAGGAATGTTTTTGGATGGCATGGGATGGATTTCCTGGAAGTGCTGCTTGAGAGGCTGTGTGGTCCTGGTTGTCACAGAAGGAAGTCTGGCCGACTGCAGAGGTATGAGATCTACATCAAGTCTTGTGCCAGCCCAACTTCTTGGTTTCCCACCAGGCGTACTTGGGTCTCAGTGTGCAAAGAGCTGCTGGTTGTGGGCAGTGCCCAAGGAAGTATTTGGGACAAGTTGCTCATCAGCTGCAAGCCTAATTCCAGAAAAATTACTCCTCTTTCAACATTTTGGATGGAGAAGAGTCCATTACTAGGCCATTTTCAAAACATTTTCCCACATAAAGCCCAGGCAACTAAAGAGCTCAGAAAAGAAATGGAACCCACTTTCCCTGGTCATTTCAATATTACAAATATTGATAGGACCCTTGCAGTTATATATAAATCAAAGTCATTCAGAAGACAGTTCATAGTCTGAGGACAAGGATGAAGAGTGTCATTATCAATGGCATTAAACTTCTTAATTTAAAAGATAGAAAGGCAAGATTCCAGTTTTTTAAATTAATTTTATTGAGAAATAAATAGCAATGAGACAGTTTCAAAACAGGTTGGTAGGACAGTTTCAATAATGAATACATGTATATTGTTGTCTTCTTAGTGGTTATTCATAGTACAAGATGCAGACATGATATCCTGTCCAAACACTTTTAGTACAAATCTTTCTTCTCATAAGATTAAAGTTTTGAACAGTACAGAAATTAAAAGCAAGGAATAGGGAAATAAATTATTTAAAAAGAAACAGGTGGTACACACCTCATAATTCCATGAAAAATAATGCAGCTCTGGATGGTTTGTACTTCTGGTATCTATGGTGCTCTTATATGTTAAAAGAAAAGTTTGCAAAATCTAACAGTTTGAGTGAAGAACAACTCATGAATCAGCACTTAAAATGGAAAAGTGGTTTAGAGGAACTCTGCTGTGTAGAGAAGGCAGCATGCTTATGTAACTAAACACAAGATAACTCAATTAGTTACAGTGTGCCCTTTGCTATAGCTGGGCATGCTCTGTTGGCTGCTTGGAGTTGTCTGAATCTCAGCTGTTTGTGTTTGAAACCCAATTCTTTGTTAACAAAAATACACACCTATTTCAGTTGTTAAGAACTTTTCTTTCTCAGTCAAGCTATGTACTAAGATTATCTTTTAAGTTTTGCGTATAGGATGACTCTAGTTAACAAATAGTAATTTCAAAATAAAAGCTCCTGAATGTTTCACTACAAATGACAAATGTTTTAAGTGATTAAGTATCTTAATTTCCCAAATATGATCATTACACGTTTACAGATACCAGAACAACATATTCTGTCCCCCAAATTTGAAGAATTATCTGTCAGTTTTAACAAAGCAAAGAAAAGATACACTCCCTTAAAAAAAAAAGTCAGGCATGGTGGTGCATGCCTTAATCCCAGTTACTTGGAAAGCTGAGGCAAAAGTATCATAAGCTCAGAACTACTGGGCACTTTAGCAAGATCTTGTCTCAGAACTAAGAAAAGGCAATGGACATGCAGCTCCACGTGAAGGTCCTCAATTCACCCCCTAGCACCTTCCTCACCACAGAAGAAGAGGGTAAAAAGCAAATGAAATGAATGTTAACAATATTTTTTTATACTAAGGTTTTGAAATCCAGTTTGTATTTAGAGTGTCTCTAGGTTGCATGCATATTGAGAATCATGATTCAGTAGGCATATAAATGGTAACTAAAATCTTATGTACAGATGAGATCAGCAGAGTGCCAGAGAAAGAAAATGTTGATATTTAAGGGATAGGCAGCAGAAGAATAACTAATAAAGGAGAATGAAGAAGATTGGCAATTCTAGTAAGCTTTAGAGACTCACAGTCATTAAGTCATGCTTGTCCTATTTGGATAAAATTTGTTAGTTGGGAATAAAAAATAGTAAAGAATATGTTATTTTTCAATTTCTCTTACATTTACCAGGCTCTGTCTTAAGTTCAGCAGAAGGCAATATGCATAGATTATATTTTTATAGTTTTGTGGAAAATCTGCACTGTTGGATATGTTTTAGTGATATAGCTTTAACATTACCAGCGAATTTAAAATGTTCCTCGTATGAATATGTTAACCTTCAAACTGTTATCTCTCTATATATAACATGTTTGTTATTGCAGATCAATCTCAACGAGGTAGCCTCTTCACTCTCTTTTTGAACAACCCTCTAATGGCCTTCCTGTTTGTCTCTGGATTGTCGAGCATGCGTAGAGGTCTATGGGAAAAGTGCCAAGAATATCTTCGAAAAATCAACCGTGATATTGCTCAGCTACTGACCCATTCACGTTCAATAGGTACCCTAGTAATCTAACTGCACACCTAACAAAATATACTATAATGACTTAAAATGATTACTTATTTTAAGTTGTTTGAGTCTTTAAAGGTATTTGTCCCAGGCTGGAAAGTCAAGAAGGCTTTCCTGAAGTTGCCTCCCCTTTGAAACCTAATTTCTATATAAGCCTCCTTTTACTGTCACCTTTTCCTCATTGCAGATCAGGCATTTCTCCAGTTTTTTGGAGATGAATTCCTTCGCTTGCTTCTCACAAGATTTATCTTTTGTTCAGCCACCATGAGGATGCACAAGATTTTTCGGGTAGGTAAAGTATATTACTATGGGCCAGGAAGATGGCTCAGTAGGATAAGCGCTTGACTGGCAAACACAAGGATCTGAGTTCAATCCCCGGTTCCGCAAAAAAAAAAAAAAAGAATATTACTAAAGACCAGTTTTTCTATAAGAATCATGCATTATACTTTATTTGTATTTGAAGAGTTTAAATAGATCCAAAATGATGTTTAAAAATAAAGATTAATAATATTAAGACAATTCTGAGTACCTACCATCCTATTCAAGATCATTTGCATTCCTTTTGAGGCCCTCTGTAGGTTCTGGCTGATGCTACCTCTGTCAAAGTTTCAGTGGCCATCTTGAATTTTATCATTATTATTTGCTTAGCTTTATAGTTTTGTCAAGCATATTTATATTTCTGTACAACATATGAAAGCTTCTGTATTGCTTTTTTCCAATGAGAGTTATTCTTGAAGTTAAACCATATTGGTAACTATAGCCTTCACTGGTCCTGACTATACATCACAGATTACCAATACAGTTTGACTCAACTTTTTATTATTAAATAAATGATGCCACTATGAAATTCTTGTATCAGTTTTCTAGTACAGATAACCAAGATTTTCTCTGGAGATATGCTCAGTAGGTCAGAGAATATAAGCTCATATAACTTTTATGAAGTAATGCCACAGTGTTTTTCAAAACAGGACCCTCAGTTTCCCTCACACAAGCAGTGTGTAAGAGCCTCACTCAGCTTTCTTTGCAACATTTATTGCTGTTGTACTATAAATTGTATGTGACCTGGAAAGTTTAAAGTAGTAAGTCCTTGTAGTTTTAATTTCTATATCCAGAATTACTATTGAAGCTGAGCAATTTCTCTTTTAAGTCTTATTCTACATTTCTCTTTTCATAAATTGTTTTGAAGTCTCTTACTTGACTTGATAGTTTGTTTTACTTCTTCCCCTATATATTCTTATATTATACAATATAGTTCATTGAAGTTTTAAAAATATTAGCCATTGTACTCTTTTTTGGTAATATTT
>NW_004524714.1:5126476-5129600 GCF_000260255.1 Octodon degus
GTGTGTGTGTGTGTGTGTGTGTGTGTGAGAGAGAGAGAGAGAGAGAGAGAGAGAGAGAGAGAGAGAGAGAGAGATTTAAGGTAGTTATACTACTACTTTCTCTTAGTTCATTGGAAAAAAGTGTGTGCTAATGCTTGGACAGTATCTTATACTCTGAGTAACTGATTTAAAGATAACAATATGCAATGTATTAACCACTGTTACTCTTTTGAAATTTTATTTTTTTCTCTTTAAAATAAAACATATATGAAGCCTCATTTGTTCTTTATTTATTTATTTTTTTTTTTATTTTTAAGGGAAGGGTGTACAGGGTGTTCAGGGTCTCACTAGTAGATCCGACTCATAGTGATCCCCCTGTTCACTGCCTCCCAAGAGCTGGGATTACAGGCATGTGCCACCATGCCCAGTCTCAGTTGCTGACTCAGCACACCCCGGGGGTGGGACTGGCTCAGCAGGCCCTGGGATCAAATGAAGTCTCATCTGTAATCTATAAAAAAGTATTGTTCATTTCTTCAGGAAATGGTAAATGTGGTGGAAAAATTACATTTTGTGAAATTTTCCAGATTCTTTGTCTCCTTTTGCTTCCATCTCACTGTCTCCTGTTAGTTTTTGCCCTAATTTATTTGTTACTCTCTTTCCTTTTTCCCACTGATTTTTCTTTTCTTTTTTTCTTTTTTTTTTTTTTTTATTGATTTGATTGCAGGGGCCAGGGAGATGGCTCAGTGGAATAAGCGCTTCCCGGGCAAGTGCAAGGGCCTGAGTTCAATCCCTGGTTCTGCCAAAAAAAAAAAAAAAGAATTAATACATTGCGCATTGTTTTCTTGGTAGTGGTTCCACTGATTTTTCTCCATCTTTTTTAGTATTTCCTATATTCCTGATATTTTGCTTCTTTTGTAAGTAGCTTAGAAATCTTACCTATTTTATTGCTTCAATATTTATTTTGATGAACATTATATCATTGTCTATTTTTACTACTTAGATCTTTTTTCTGAAGTACATCACTGAATATTCAAATTATATTTATGGAGCAGTTCTATCCATGTTATTCTTCTTTCCTCACACAAAGTGTACTTAAAACCTGAAACTATATTTCTACCAAATTATTTCCTTTTATGCTTTTCTCTTAATAGTTCCCTATTCTTCCATTAAGTCATCTATTTTTCTAATCTTTTTGAAATTTATTTGGCTTCTCCTATAATTAATTACTAAGGTCCAGTAATTTCAGCTTTTCAGTACTTTGCATGTCTTTTCCTTGATTTTGTTTTTTAATATACCTATTCATTCATTTAAACACCGCTTGTGGGCTGGAGAGATGGCTCAGTGGTCTAAAGCGCCTACTTGAAACAGGCTTGGCAAAGCACAGGGACCGCGGTTCGATCCCCAGCACCACATGCCAGCCAGACCCGCCCCCTGGTGGGCTGAGCTGGCCACACACACACACACAATAAATAAATGTAATAAATAAAAATAAATAAATATTTAAAAAAAAAATAAACACCGCTTGTGTGCTGGTGCATGCCTGTAATCCTAGCACTCTGGGCAGCTGAGGCAGAAGGGTTATATGTTTTGAGGCCATATTCACCAATTGAGTGCAAGCCTGTCTCAACATTAAAGTGGCCTAAGGATGTAGCCTTATGCAAAGACCCCCCAGTATTCGAGGAGGGAAATGTTTAAAATTTTATGTGTGTGTGCTTTCTCTAAAGATATTTCCTCCTAGCAAGAAGGAAATATATGGTGTGGTGTCCAGGTGATTGAGAACACAGTGCCTAGAACAACAGGCCTCAGCACGCATTTGTGAAATAACTCAAAAGTAATATTTTAAGTTGGACCATATGAACATGTCATTTTTAGAAATCCAAATGGCAAAATGTTAAGGATCATGTTTAAGAAATATATTAATAATAATCATACTAAGCAGTATGGAAAAGAAAAATACTAAAGTCCTCCTTAATATTGTATGAATACTATACAGTAATTTTCTTCCATTAGACTATAAAACTTGACTTTTCTTTTCTTTGCCTACTAGGAAACACGAAATTACCCAGAATCATATCCACAGCTGCCCAGAGATGAAACAGTGGAGAATCCTCATCTCCAGAAGCACATTTTGGAATTAGCATCCATTCTGGATGTTAGAAACGTCTTCTTTGAAAATACCATAGATGACTATTAGACCACAAACCGTCTCGTTGCAACAGTTTTTCATTTTCCACAGATTTTAAATGGTGCAGTTTTTTAATGTGACAACAGACACATAGTGTGTTACTTAGTTTTTATTTTTAAATTTAGGACCACCATTTTAAAGGCAAACTGAAAAAATGTTCAAACTTTTAGGGTAACTTTTAAAATGCTGTCTTTCAAGTCTTTTAAAAACTCAATTTTTATTTTTGAGTTTTGATTACCTCCAACATCCAATCCAATACTAAAATAGTCACCGCTCTCACCCTGAGAAGAGTAAATTGTGTATTTTTGTATAATGAGAAAAAATCCAACTCCTATACTTGGACCTCAAATATCTGGATTTGAAAAATATATAATTGTTCATAATGATGAAACTGGCCAGCGTGGACTACTAAAAACGAAGAGCAGAGTCCTCCCATAATATTTCTTGTCACTCCAAATTAGTGGTTAGAAAAATGTGTACTTCCTTTAAGTGTGATCTAAGCAATTACTGAAAACATTAAATAACTTTAAGTACTGTCAAAAAATTCAAAAGTGGTTTAGGATTGATTTTCATATAAAAGCTAAATCTTTTAGTTGGGACTTGAGGTGATAAGTATTATGGTATTGTGAGATTTGTTTGAATATTTTATTTTCTGTTTAGTCTTTTCTGGGAATGAAAAAAAAAACCCAAGTTTTAAATGTTTCAGTATTCAATCAGGTTATTGACTTCTTAATACAGTGTCTTCAGAAGGAATTCTACAATTCAATTTATAAGATGAACTTTAAAAACTGTCAGGTTAATATCTGTGGAATCTTGTATACTTTCTTTTTGTCTATTTCAGATTTATGAGACTTCAAAATCAGAGATAATAATTTTGGTTGAGGGTAACTAATATTATGAAACTTAAAGCAGAAGTTGATTTTGCACTGAGAATTTGGAAATGAGATTTCTTTTTGGAAA
>NW_004524714.1:5129814-5130587 GCF_000260255.1 Octodon degus
ATTTTATTATAATTGTAAAATATAAAAGTATTATATAGTGAAAAAAAAAATATATATATACACAATCTCCTGGGATCTGCAGCTAACATTTTAGCATATTTACTTTCTCACATATTTGTCTCTTTATCTTTTCCTTCTTCTCTCCATTAGCTCTTATTTTGCGTGGATTCTGAAGTTAATTTTGGTTATTACCTGTAAACATTTTTTTTTTCTAATGTATTTGGCACAAAGTCTCACTACACAGGCAGCTCAGACTCAGACTCATAGTGATCCTCCTATTTTCAACCTCCCCAGCACTGGGATTACAAGCGTGCACCACTATACCTGGTCTCAGTAGCCATTTCAGTGTGCCTGGGGGGCAGGGCCAGTGCTGCCACATGCTGGGGATCAAACCCTGATCCCTGAGCTTGCCTAAGCAGGCACTTAGTTGTGGAGCTATCTTGCCAGCCCTTACCTGTATACATCTTATCATGTATATGTGTGTTTACCTCTTGGGGTATTTTGCTTGCTTTTTTTTGAGACAAGATCTCATTATGTACTCTAGGCTAACCTGTATAGCCCAGGCTGGCCTCAAGCCTCCTGTCATCCTCTTGTCTAAAGGTTGTAAGTGCTGGGATTACAGGCAAGCACTAGTAGCTTGCCTGTTTTAAAGTTTTGGTTTTTTTTCTTTAACTGAAAGTTTAATCAAAAGTAAAGGTCCAGAGAGATGGCTCAGTAGAATAAGTGCTTGCGCAAGGACCTGAGTTCACTCCCCAGTTCTGCAGAAAAGAAAA
>NW_004524714.1:5137892-5139396 GCF_000260255.1 Octodon degus
TTTTTTTCTAGAACCAGGGATTGAACTCAGACCCTTGCACTTGCCAGGCAAGGGCTTATTCTACTGAGCCATCTTCCTGGCCCCAGAAATAAGATATTTTTAGACACTCACATACTTAGTTATTTTATATTCATACACCAGTTTTGTATTATTTTTTAGCTTTTCTATTATTTTAAGTAGGATTCAGAATCCAATCAGTTTTTGTGTTTTATTTTTTTCATCTCCTTCATAGCTTCACAGGCATTAGATATGAAGGGTTTTCCTGCTCTTTTAATTGCACAGCATTCAAGTTCAGAAGTGTATTGGTCAAAAGGCCTTCTTCCTAATTTTCTATGTGGACTCAGATTCTACCTTTGGCAGCCCCAAGGAATTGCTCTTAGTACCTCTTTCATGTGGTCTTTAGGGAAGTTTTGCTGTACTTTTTTTAATTATTTTTATTTTTTATGTAGTTAGTACAGGGTCTACAGGGTCTCACTTCACAAATTGAACTCATAGCCTCCTGTTTTCAGCCTCCCAAGCGTTGGGATTACAGGTGTGTGCCACCACGCCCAGTCTCAGTCACTGCCTCAGTGCACCCTGCGGTGGGGCCTGCACAGCATGCTGGGGTTCAAACCCTGATCCCTGTGTTTGTCTAAGCAGGCACTTTAGTCTGCTGAGCTGTCTGGCCGGCCTTGCTGTAATATTTTTAATTTGGCTTTCATTTTTTGCCTAGTGAATAATTTGGGTCTAAACTAATCTTGTACCAGCTTCAGTCTGCTAATGTTTCATTTGAAGTATTAAAATTACTGCTCTTGGGCTAGAGAAGTAGCTCAGTGGCTTCAGAGCCTGCCTGGCAAGTGCAGGGTCCTGAGTTTGCTCCCCAGGATCGCAATAAAAAAAAGAAATTACTGTTCTTAGGTTTAGGGCCCTTAGAGTGTTCATTTACTTTTCATTTTGCTTTTTCAAGTGGGGTTTCGGAAAGCTTGAAAGAAGCCTGTAAAGATTTCTTTTGCAAGTAGCTTATTTTTCATTTTCCAATGGCTAGCTTTCCCTTTCCTCAGTATCGTAACACATTTCATAGGTTTCCTTTCCTACCATTGTTCACCAGGCTGCAGCAGCAGTAGACCATCCTCAGTTATATGGCCCCTTAATCCAGTTCCTCTAAAATTTTCTGCCAGTTATTCTACCAACATGTTTTTCTGTTTTCTGATGTTTAAAATAAGATTTATTATTCTGAGCCTTATTCTCACCTACTAAGCATGAGGAATACTGGTCTGAGGACCAGAAGACCTTGAGATCAAGTCTTGGCTTTCCTAGTAAGTGGCATTGTTCCCTTTGACAAGTGTCTTCCTGTTCTGCTGCTTAGCACTCCCATGTGTAACATGAAACAGTTGACTAAATATCCTTTCTAATTCTGTGAGTGTACAACTTGGACTTATCGTTCCAAAGATTGTAATTGCTCCACCTTGCCACCAGGAAAACTAGTCTCTGTGTTTTTAAGGTTTTTTTTTTTTTTTTTTTTTTT
>NW_004524714.1:5139496-5141743 GCF_000260255.1 Octodon degus
AGGAAGAAAGAAAGAAAGAAAGAAAGAAAGAAAGAAAGAAAGAAAGAAAGAAAGAAAGAAAGAAAGAAAATGCACAGTTTGCTGAGAAGATGGCTTAGTGCTCTAAGCACCTGTCTGGCAAGCACAGTGAGCTGGGAGCGATCCCTGGTACTGCATACTGTGCCACCTCTGTGCAATGCCGGCCGCTGAATCTGGCCATGGTGGTGCATGCCCATAATCCCAGAGCTGGGGAGGCTGACACAGGAGAATCACTACGAATCCAAGCTGCGTAGAGAGAATCTGTACTAAATAAATAATAAATAAATAATTTGTTTAAAAAAAGTAAAATGCACAAAACCATAAAGTTTACCAATTAGGTTAGTTTTGAAGAAGACTCCTGTGTAGCCCATTCTCAAGTTCTACCATATAACATTATTCCAGAATGTTCCCTTCATTCATACTGCCTTCTAATTGGCCCATTAATCATACCGGAAGCTTCCACTTTTTTTTTTTTTAATATATAATTAGTACAGGGTCTCACTACACAGATTGGACTCCTAGTGATCCTCCTATTTTCAGCCTCCCAAACACTGGGATTACGGCATGCAGTACCACTCCCAGTCTCAATCTCAGTCTCAGTGTGCCCCAGGGACAGGGCCAGCATGGGCAAGCATCCCATTCCCTGCATCTGCCTAAGCAGATGTTTAAAAATTCTTACTTTTCTCTATATATTTATTGATTTCGTATAATTTGATTATGATATACACACTTGAAGTGGTTTTTCCTCATAGTTAGTTTTTCCCAGTTTAGGATTTATCAAGCATCCTGGATCTATGTTTAATTGAAATGTTTTTACTTCTGGCGCTTTTTTATTTTTTTAAGGTTTTGGGGTTTTTTAAATTTTGTTTGTTTTGGTTTTTGGTGTTTTTTTTGTTTTTGTTTTTGTTTTTTTGGCGGAACCGGAGGATTGAACTCAGGCCCTTGCGCTTGCCAAGGAAGCGCTTATTCCACTGAGCCATCTCCCCGGCCCCTAATTTTGTTTGTTTTGAGACAGGATCTTGCTCTGTATCTCAGACAGCTTTGAATTTTCAGGCTTTCTGTCTCAGCCTCCAGAGAGCTGAGACTATAGGCATATGTCATCATGTTCTGCTTCTTCAAATATTTTTTCTTCCCTCTTTTCTCATTGATTCATTTATTCTTTCTCTTTTTTTCTCTGTAGATTTCACTTTTCATATATGTTGCTATATCTTCAACTTACCTAATCTTCTGAGGTGTCCATTTGTTCAATTTTGTCCAATTTTTCATGTCAGATGTTTTTTGATCTGTAGAAGTTGTAGTTGATAATTTTTAGTGTCTTCCATTTTGCTCATCATATTTTTTTCCTTTATGTCCTTGAAAGTATCTAACAGATAAAATCCCTTTCTGTAAATTCTATATTCTCTACCATTTATAAAGATATAAATTATATTTCTTCATATATTTAAGCAAACGTGTATTTGTGTTGTTTTTCACATTGGTTATGGGCCTTGTATTCCTGCTTTGTTGTACACCTATGCATACTGTAGAGATTTGGTGTTGTGAATTTTATGTGACATTCTAGATTTTGTTGTCTTCCTTTAAAAAGTGTTGAACTCTAGCCCTGGCAGGAATTGAATTATAGTACTTGCAAATCTTTTTTATCTTTTTTTTTTTCTTGAATTTTTTTATTGGTACATTTTATATATACATAGTGATAGCATTCATCATAGGGGAATTGTACCTTGCTTCAAACAATAGTTTCAAGCATTTTTTTTTTTAAAGATTTAAAATTTCTGGGGCCAGGGAGATGGCTCAGTATAATAAGTGTTTACCTGGCAAGCACAAGGGTCTGAGTTAAATCCCCGGTTCTACAAAAAAAAAATATTTAAAATTTCTGAATTTAGTTCAACTTATAATACCACATTTCCAAGGAAAATGAACCTTTTGCAAAGACATTTAAATAAAGTCATACCAAGATGCACAAAAATGAAATTGTCCAAAACTTCTTGTAAAGAAAAAAATCATTAAAACATATACATAAAAATACTAGCTATGTAAGAACAAAATTAAATAGCATCTTATTCCACATTAGAAAGAAAAAAAAGGACCAAGGGTGTCAGAAACTAGATTAATTAAAAGACTGAAAGAAAAGATCTGTCCTCTTTGAATTTTATACTTAGCAAACATACCTTTGGAAACTAAAAGTAAGATTTTCTAGTTATACAAACTTGAAATATTTTAATACCTCCA
>NW_004524714.1:5150511-5162002 GCF_000260255.1 Octodon degus
TGTGAGGTTCTAACTCCAGCAACCTGAGGCTGACAGCTTTGTGGAAGCAGCCACTTAAAGGCCTGAGCTAGGGCCAGGCCCCCAGTCTCTGTGTTTTTAGTAGAGACAACATTCTTGTTGAGATCATGATTACCGAAGTGACTGTTCAAGAAAATATCTAACTTCCACTTAGCTGTTCGAGAGACTATTTCAGAGGTAGGTGGTACTATAGAAATTAAGAACTTTCACAATTAGAAATGTGCCTATTTTAGAACTCAAAATAGGAATTGAGATTATGCCATGGGCCTTGAGCTGACAGTAGTGAAATTTCTTACTGGTAGGTAGAGATCCAAAGTGAACTGACATCATCTTGAATCTTCAAAGTTTAGGAAACTGTGCTTGAAAATTCTAAACTATGGTTTCATCCATGCCTTCATTGCACAACCACTCCACTCAACATGTTTCTTGGGTGTTAAGAAGCAAAGTAGACTTAAAAATTGTAGTTGTTTGAAGCTTAAATATTCTCTAAGGAGAGTCAGACAATAGATAGAAATTATTAGATTTATGTTAAAAGAGTGATAAACAGGATGAAATTTTAGAGCATGGGAAGGAAAAAGTTTTGTTCATGTTAGATGAATAGTGTTTAAAAGAGATATCAGAGCTGGACATGGTAGTATATACCTTTAATCCCAGCACTCTGGGAGGCTGAGGGAAGAAAATCTTAAATTTGGGCCTAGGTAAGCAGTTTAGCCCCATAGCAATACCTTGTCACAAAATAAAAAAAGGAGCAGAGATGTAGCTCAGTGTGAAGTCCTTAGCTTCAATCCCTGTTTTAAAGAAAAAGATGGAGACCAAGGAATGGAGAGATCAGTAATCATGCCAGCTGATATGATAAAGCTAAATTATTTCTAAATGAAATCATAATTGATGCCAAGTAAAAGTGCTGTGTACCCATTAAAATATAGCCTACTGAATAAAGTACAATTGAAACCTTCAAAAAAAAAAGAAAAAGAAAAAAAACGGGAGAGAGAGAAAAAAAAAAACTATGTGCCATTGAGGTCACATTTTCTTAAAAGCTTTGTATTTGTCTCTTTTTCTTTACTTTTTATTATGATATTTTTAAACACATACAGAGATTAGTGATTGCTTCTTGTACTTGTCATTCAGCTTGTATGGTTTCAGGCATTATTTGAATCATAGAAGAACAGTAAAAAAACAGTCACCTCCCAGGTAAGTTAGTGTGACAATGGCAGATTCTGTGTCTTAATTGATTATCAATCTTCTTTATACAAATTTCAAGCCCTATTTAATTTTAGAATTCATGAAAATTGTAAATTGGCACCAAGAGTACAGTAACACAAGCAGAACAACTTTTATATTCAGATTGCACAAATTCTACATGGCGGTTCTGATGTAGTCATTGATCTCTTTTACTAATCATTGCAAAAAGCTGGGCATAAAAGGATACACCTGTAATCCCAGCTGCATGGGAGACTGAGGAAGGTGGATCACAAGTCAAGTCCAGCCTGGGCAACTTAATAAAACCATATTTCAGAATTAAAATTTTAAATGCAGGGCCCGGGAAGATGGCTCAGTAGAGAAAGCACTTGCCTGGCAAGTGCAAGGGCCTGAGTTCAATCCCTGGTTCTGCCAAAAAAAAATTGAATGCACTGGGAATGTAGCTCAGTGGTAGAGTATTTAGCATTTGCAGTGCCCTATATTGAATCCCCAGTACTCAAATAAAAAGGGAAATAATACAGTAAGCAAATTAGGAAACAATTGCAAGAAGTCAATTATATAGAAACAAAATTAAACTCAATGAGCTTTTCTGTATTTTACCCTTAGATTTCTGAAGTTGGCAAAGCAAATATTTTTGTTGTCTGACAGAGAAGAAAGCTACAATCTTTAAAAAAAAAAATCTGATTATTCATATAATGAGAGAGCTAGAACTAAAACTCACATTCCCCCAATCCCAGGCCAGTCTTCCCAGTTACTCAAGACTTCTTTCTATAATGAGTAAAACATAAATTACTAAAGTTTTATATCTTGCACAGAGCAGGGTTTTTTGTTTGTTTTTGTTTTTAAATGAAGACAGGATCTCACCATGTAGTTGAGGCTGTCCTCGAACTCTGAGTACTCTTCCCTCACCCTCCTGAATGCTGGGATTGTAGGTGTGTTTGACCGCACCAAACCCTCATCAGTTATTGAAACAAGTGAATTTGCTCTAGAAAATCTTAACTATGAAAATCTGGTTTAAGTTAAAATACATTCTTTGCATATATTCGTTTTCTCATAGAAAGTGGTGCTCTTAAAATCTCTCAAAGCACATAATTTATTGTATCCTTTACATTTTTACCAGATTGAAAATTTTGAGATTATTGGCTGGCGATATAGCTTGGCGGTCTAAACACCTGCCTGGCAAGCTCAGGGTCCTGGATTTGATCCCCGGTACCGCATGCCACACGGGCCCCGTACCCAGTGGTGCATGCCTGTAATCCCAGCATTGGGAAGGCTAAAAACAAGGACTATTCGCTATGAGTCTGAGCTGCGTAGTGAGACCCTATACCAAATAAATGAAAAGAATTTTTTGAAATTATAGAAGCAAACTGCAATCCAGTTGTATTTCATGTTTTCCTCTTGCAGGATCTGGATTTTATTTTGTTTTCCTTATTGGTGGCTACGGCCCATAATTGTCTTCATGCAACTGAGTTCCTTGACACAGATTAAGTGGTCATTGAATTGAATTGAATTGAATTCCAGGAAAAGGGAAAGTGAAGCCAGGTGAGGTGGCTCAATACCAGAATTCTAGGAGGCTGAGGTTGGAGAACTGTGCATTCAAGCCAGCCTGGACAATTTAGCAACTTTGTCAGACCTTGTCTCAAAATAAAAATTAAGGGCTTGGAGATACGGCCCAATGCAGCAGGGGAGTGGGGGTGGGTAACATCAAATTTAGAGCTTCCTTTTATATTTTTCTTGAAATTTAATTTCTGCCTTGTGTGATTTATCATCTGTCTTTGAGAAGTGGTTTGGACCCAACTGAAAAATCTTATATTCATAGAAACGATTAATCAGCCTGCTATCCAGACAATATTCTGGACTGGGAGTACAGTAAGTTGCCAAGATCTGCAAACTTGAAGCTGCCAGTAATTCAGAATCACTTGCCCACACTCCATGAGTAAATAATTTGTTATGCATATGGATGCTTTGAGTCTCTTGGTGATAGTTTGGGTGTTTATGTTCCTGTGTGTTAATTTGGAGAATATATTTACACTGAAGGCTCGCTTGACCTTATTTATTTAAAATTCTTATTTTAATTTTTAGTGACGTGTATATTTTTGTGATGCTAAATGCAATCTCTTTTTATACTTTTTGTATATATGTGTATATATTGTAAATATATTGGTTGCAGTGATGCGGTACGTGTATATTATACCCATACCCATTGTGGGCTGAATTTATTTAAGTTCTGTGAGGACATCCTAGTGGCATTGTTCATGCTGCTGTAATTAGGTTGTGGCTAGATCACATTCAGAAGCCCCTATTTTGAGGGGCTTGTGTTGGGATTAAAATGGGCTCTTTTGGAGTTGCAATTAATAGACATTAACAGAAGGCTAGACATTTTTAGCTTTAAAATCATTTGCAAACTTCCATTTAAACTGATGATTAATGATGTAAACTTGGGAAACCTGAGTATGTGAAACTGAGACACCAACAAGTTCTTAAGCTGTTTTAGTCATTTATTTTCTTGACCCATATTTGAATATTATTATGTAGTAAATTATTTATACTATATTTGAACATTAATCAAGGGGCTATGGAAAAATTGCTCAAATCACATTTCAAAGTAGATAGAAAAATGTTTTTAAGTGGGGGAAATACATTCCTAGTTGTCATTTCAATACCTGATAACTAAATTTTAATTATGGAATAAAATTTCATCAGTGTGCCTCATTTTATATGTGTCTCTATGAGGCAGAAAAGGTGGCATTAGCTCGTGAAGGCCTAACCTAGGTGGGGTAAGACCTAATAAGGAATAGGAGGTTGATAGTCTGTATTTACAGCAGCTGTGGTTTAGTCCTGTCTTAACATTTCCAACTGTAATTTTTTGTATTGGATTTGCATATCAAAGATGAGTATGCTCTAGCTGGGGTTGTACCTCAGCAATAGAATACATGCCTGGCATGCTTTAGCCTCCTGGGTTTTATCTCTAGCACCACAAAAAAATAAAAATAAAGATGAGTATGCTCACCTGAGAGAAATATTTCCAGTGAACAAAATGCCTCCAGTTGTACTGCTGAGTCTCTATGAGACCAATTGTGTTTTGCGATTTGACACATGATGTAGTTCTTAATATTAGGTGCATGGTATGCTATAAAAAAAATTGGCCTTCAAACCTCTACCAAAGATGATAGAATTGGGGAGGATACAATTATAGAAAATATGTGCAGTGCCAATTTATGAATCTATGAGATATTACAGAGTATCAATGTTTGGCTACTCTTGTCTGCAGCTGACATGTGTATTTGCATGAATGAATGTAAGAGATGTTTAATATACACTTAGTACATTCACTGCAGAAATTAAATAGAGGTTATTTTTGCATGATAAAATGTAACTGCAAAGCAACTTTTTACCCCATTTTTCTGATTAAATCTGATTCAACATTAAATTGTAAAATAAACTGAGAAATGAATTCAAGAGTCAATATTACCACTCTCAAATTGTTATATTTGCTGCCCCACTGTATTTTTAATAAAATAGCCAACTATTTGTAATACTCTTGAATTACTCTATAGTGTTAAATTTAAAGTCATTATAGGCTTTTTCTTAAATATTAAAAGGTAGTAGTGTATTAATTCTGAGAAATCACTGAAAATGTCCATAAGGTACGATGTTTTATTGTTTTAGTAACCAAATCATTTTTTGCTGTTGTCGAATAGCAGAGCAGATAGTATGCTATCTCAATCAAATTCATGGAACTGACTCAGGCCCGATGTGGGCATTAATTTGAGAAAAGCAGCAGCAATAAAGTGTGCATTAGATAAGATTGACACTGTGGATATGACCATTACCCCTAAGGATAGTAAAGAGGCTACTAAGTCTGCAGTTGAATAAGATAGAAACTGCTGAGAAAACCAAGCCCTGGCCTCCCGTTCTACACAACGAAATTGTGCCATGACTCCCAATCTTTCCTTGATACTGGGTGCAGTTTACTTTTTAAAAGAAAATAAAAAGTAATTCATTTTTTTCTAAATTAGAATTTTAAAACATTTCCCAGCTTCACTGAGTTTTGAACACAAAATCTTATTTAAGCATACCCTATATTTAAGGCAGTGATCTATAAATGCAGTTACCTGTTGACAGAAAAGATACAGGAAGATGTAGTGGGACATGTACTCAATTAGGTGAAAAAAATGTATGAAAGTATAACTAATTTGCTAGTGCCATAGAAATATTTTCTTTGGATTTCTGTAAATATAAAATGTTTGCTTAAGCTAAAATTGGTATTTTTTACTTATCACTTTGGTGTAATAACTGACTTTCGAGAAGTCCATTTTTACATAATATTGTCAATCACTAAAGTACCATTTCCTAATTTCAAAATATTTCTGTTAATTTTTTATGGTTTTAAAAATTAATTTTAAAGTAATCAGACCACTCTGGTTTTTTCCTTAGAAAATACAATAAAACCGTAGATTCAAAATTTTCTAATAGTTTGAAGTACATTATATTACATACTCATTTAGTCAAGCCTGACTTTCATCACAGAACAGATGGTTCATTAGGAGTATTTTCCTATTTTAGTGGAAATTTCCAGTCTATATCCTAAGACAATCATCTTACTTAGGTGTAATATTGTAAAGACCTCAGAAATTTTCAAGTTTTACATTTTTACTTTTCTCATAGACTTACGGAATGAAAATTATAGGCCAAGTTATCACTTTCTGATGTAAGAAATAAGGCTAGCCTTCTTATAGGTCTGCATTGAAAGGTGTATGTATATCACTAATATTTTCTCACTTGAAACTACTATGAATGTCCACTTGTCTGTGATCAAAGTTGAGATTTATAAACATTACAATTTGAACCATAAATTTTCTCAGACATCAAGGCAATATGAGTAACCATTGTAAAATATGAAATGATATATGATAGTCCCCAAATAAATATTTCCAAACATGGAGAAATAACCACTATATTTTTTCAAAATCCTTTTCCTACCCTCCTTTGCATACCTTTTTTTTTCTAAATTAAAAATATGCAGGAAAAAATTGCTTGAAGTAGCACTGTACTAATTGTTAGTAATATTTCCTGAAGAAATAGGTGGTCTTTAAACTCTCACTTATTATAGCATTATTAAAATGACCTCTTAACGATTCAGTAGAATAATTTATAACCTGAGTTTTATGTCTTTTTGTAGTTACCTGAACGCATTCCTTTTGCCAAATAGACCATATCATTAGTTTTCTGGGTTTTGTTTTTAATAACTGTCTGTTCAAATATCAGACAGTCCTATATTCTGTAGGATTCTTCTAGTTGAGGTAGAAAGGTTCTTAGATAATAGAAAAAAGGAGATATGATGTCCTGAGATTTCCACAGTAGAGATTACACATGAAATTTGTCCAAAGAAGTTATCTTCTTTGTGTAACTGGTATAAATAGTGCTTGCATTAGTCAAGTCAGATAAAGCAGTTATAAATCATATTTTACTTTGCTCCAAAGATTTTTGTAATTTCAAGCCACTTTAGTGTTTTCTCTGAAATGTTAACCATTTTAAGGTTGACTGTCCTTTTTTAAGTTGATTTTTTTTTTGTCCTGAAAATAATGGTGAACCTATTGTCTGCATTATCACTATTAGGCAAAAATGCACTTGCTTAAATCATAGGAGAAATTACATTTGGAGGATATAATTACTTGATTTTTAGTAGTGTGAAATATTTTTAAAAATTGTGCTTGTAACTAAAATGTTATAGAATTGTAACATGATAGGGACTATAGAGTTATATTTATTAGCTCTCTTCAAGAGATTGAAGCACAATGATGTAACAATCCTTACCCAAGTGCTGCTAATCGTCGTTGCAAATAATGAAGCTACTTGGTTGCCTATCTAGCTATTCACTGATCACTGTCATCTTTGAACATAGTCTTGTTCATGTGTATTAGTTTGGGTATTGTGGGTTAATACTTTAGAACAAAATTCATCAACTCAGCTCTGTTAGTAAATCACTTGGTTTTATTAAATTTTATATGTATCAGTAGAATAAATTTTGAGGGGGCTACTTCTTACCAATGACTGGTTAGTATCACTTGAACATTTGTGATGTTGTAGTCTTGCCTGTTGGTGTTTCTAAATTGCTTAAGCCATACATTGTCTTAAACAGTATTTTTTTTTCTTTTTGATTCGTTCCTTTTCAGTAGTCTTTCTGCTTTGTTATGGTTAATAATAGGTTTTAGAAATTGAAATGTTCTTGAAACATTTTATTTTCTGGAGTTCATCATGTCTGGCTCTTACTTGATATGTAATTTGTCATAAAAGATAGCAAGCCGACTTTTACTACTTCAATAAATGAATTTCAAAGTAAACACTGTGATTTTGCAAAGCAGATGTGGTAGGCTTTCTAGTTTCTTTTGTCCTGTTACACAGTGCCTGCCAAGTTGAGGGTACTTAAATACTAGAGGAAGGAAAGTTAAACGTTGTTTCGATGTTTGTTAAGATTATGGAATTTTTGATTTTTGTTGTCAGTGTATTAAAGCAATTTTTGCATTGATAAATGTTATCTAGGAATATGACTACATTCATCAGGTGTGAACTCTTGTAAATGAATTTTGTATCTTGAATCCACGTATATATTAAGTGTATCGTCAATATCAAAATAAACATTATTTGCTTAAAGTGTTGAGTCTCTTCACTGTTGTTGATAGCCCAGGGGCAATACTGTCACGATTTGCCTCTTTCAGATGATGCCTCAGATAAATCCCACTATTTTATGAGGGTTATTGATTTTATGCTTATTCTAGTCTGAATTTCTTGTGTGTTCTGATTTCAGTTGTTCCACTCCCTCCTCCTAGTGGCAAGAACTGGGATGCCCCGAGGGTGGGGTTCTTGAACTAGCAGACGAATCAGCAGACCTTTTGTTGCTGTTTGGTGTGGGGCAAGTTCTTTAGAACAGGATGCGTGGTTGGGATTGAGTAGCGCTGAGATCTAACTAAATTGCAGTGTGAATTTGAACAAGGCAGTTTGTCCTTTTTGAACTTTACTCCTTTGTCATGCGGAGGTAGCCCTAGTGGATAGTGTAGTGAGGTGCCACCATCATGGTTTTAAATGGCAGTGTATCAGGGTGCATTATATAACTAGGGGACGAGTTTGGAAACTTCAGATGTACAAGCGTGTGTTCTGGGTTGCAATATAAAACATAACCGACAGGAGATCCTAGACACAAAAGATAAAAACACTAGTCACAATTTGAAAATTGCCGGTTCTAGTTTCTGTAGGCACAGGTTTCCTAAGATTGCCACCACGTAGTAACCAGCGGCTGTCCGGGAGCAGACCATTGGGAAAGCGGGCTGGCAGTTACGCGACCACCGCCCGAGAACGGCTCACGCCACCCTGGGTCACCGACTGCCACCAGGTTCCTCATATTCCTGTCACTTTGTATCACCCACTTAAAAGGAACCGCTGAAATGTTTGGGCGGCGGGACTGACCCGACAGGTACCCGCGTCCGCCAGACGTTCAGGTCTAACTACCCCAGAGACTCGGGCAGGTCCCGGGCGGCACGCATCACGCATGCGCCGCGCCTGCCAACCCCGCGCGGCGACTTCCGGCGCGCCGAGGACTTGCGGTTCCGGGTCGCTGCTCGGAACACCGGCGGGCGGTGGGGGCTGGTTTGATGTTGGCCGTCGCTCTCGAGAGGCCCCGGAGGCGGGGCTCTGCCGGCTGCCACAGAGCGGCAGGTGCGCGGGCTGGGGTTCCGGGGACATAAGCAGGTCCCCAGTTCTCTCGGGTGGCTTCTGTCCCCCAAGCGGTCTAGATCGGGTTGCCCAAAACCCCAAGCGGGGGGCGGGACCAGGTACTGAAAAAGCCACCGGTGGGGCCGGAGGCGGGCTGCCCCGGCCTGGGAGTCTGGAGCTTGGCGTTCTGGATCCTCTGCGCGACCCTGGATAAGTTAGTCCTCACTAGAGCTCAGTTTTCTGCCTGTCAACTTAGAGATGTTGGACGCTCCGTCTCCTCCAGCCTTTGACAGTCCAAGCAAGGGCGTGGCTAGAGGGAATGGGTTCCAAACTGCCCTGCTGGCAGGGACCTTCGGACGTTAGGCATCTGTCTTTCACTCAACTTTGCCGTCCTTTTTCTCAGCGGCTGTCTTAAGAGGAATCAAGATTACGAACAGACAGCCCACGGTCTGGCCAGGTAAACAGCCTGTGTCTATGGACATTAACTGAGAAATAAATTCCAGCCCCGGAAAAGCTTAATCTTATTCAAGTTGTTTTGTTCAGGGCTTCCATGGAAAAGTGAATTTAGGCATCTTGGGCAGTGAGTGATGTTATTGTATGTCTGTAAGTAAAGCTCATAGATCCCAAATTCATGGGCGATCAGGATGAGGGAGGCTAGCCCCCTGAGAGTTGTGGTATGGACAAGTTCTATTTCTCCTGACTCCCTCCTCTTTCTCCACTTCTCTCACTTCCCCCCAGCACTGCAGCTTTACACTTGAAATATCCAACCCATTTTATCCTTGTCTTCATACAGGGCAGAATGTACTGATATCCAGGCTGTTTAGTAGATAAGCCAGGTGAGTAGAGGTTTACAGACACTAAAGGTAAAGTTGCTGAAGAATTTTACGAACATACTAAATGATTTGAAGTAGTTAGAAGTCATCTGTAGATCTTAGAATTTTGGTCTGTCCCACAAAACATGGAAAGTTAAGATTGGAACTAGAATGTCACTATTTATATTCACTATTGAGGGGGAAGAGATGTTTTGAATCTCATGTTAAATATGTCAAACATTCTGAAAAAAATGAATTGTGTTTGGGTAGTTTTATCAAAATGAAAGCAATCCACAGGGCATTTTCACGAAAGATTAAAGGATATCTCATAGGTTACCTATTTCTTGTAATTGAGTGACTTATCTGTTCTTTTGTAAGTTACAATTTTTTTTTCTAGGAAACAGCTAATTGCAAAACATCTGGAACATTAGAATGTTCTATGTTTTCCTCACATTGAGTGACATATGTTTGAAATGTTTTAACTCTGACTGTATTATTAGGGATTTGAAAATATTAAGTCATGATTTTTGTAATGGTAACCTAGAAATTTTTACCAAATATGGTATGTACCATAGCCAATGTGGTGTAAGTTTTTAAAAGTTGAGATCTGTGAATCAGAGAGTTCTGTATTCAAATACTAGCCCTGTTACTTAGCCACACAGTCATTGGCAGGTTCCTTCACCTCTTTGGCACTGGATTTCCTCATCCATGTGTACAACTGAAGCACCTGAGTGCTTTGTAAATATTAAGTAATGTATTCTATTAAGTATACATTTAAATTGCAAAACAGAATTTTGAAACCTGAAGTTTAACATAGCAACTCAGATGTGAAGTGTTTCCAGTGTTTAACAATAGATATTTCTTTCATTTGATTCATAGATACTGTGTTGCCATAGACCTTGGCCCACATTAAATGGAAATTCATCTAACTTGGGTCCCTGAAACATTTTAGACACCAGTGTTTGATTCCATTCACCCAAGATTACTGTAGTAGTTCAAAAGCTTGTCATCTGTGCAGAATAGTCACACGGCAAAAATGTTCGCAAAATTAAAGAAGAAAATTGCAGAAGAAACTGCTGTAGCTCAGAGGCCAGGAGGTACTACTAGGATCCCACGGTCCGTGAGCAAGGAATCTGTGGCGTCTATGGGAGCTGACTCAGGAGATGACTTTGTAAGTATCCTCTCTAGCTTCAAATATTTGACAGTCTCACTGTATTTTTTTAAATAATATTGCAGGGAGTCCTCTCAATAAATATTTTTAAATTGTATGATTATGTCATGCCTTTTGTGATTGGTAGCAGGATAAGACCCTGCTCCTCTCCTTCTATACTCCTTTTCTTAGGTGCCTTTTTGTTAATGTTTGATTTCTTAATACTTAAAGTAGTTTTTTTTTTTTTTCCTGTGTCTCTCATCATATAGTCTGGACGTTATCCATTGTACTAACTTTCATCTGTGCAGCCTGTGCTGCTTTTACACTTCAATCTTTCAAAATGTGTGGGCTTATTTAAGTCACTATTACTTCATACAGTCTGTGATTTGTGGTATGGTATTAACCAAAGGCACTATTGTATTGGAAAAAATCATTGATAACACCAATAACTAAAGTATGTTGCATTGTTTATAAGGTATCTTTGTGTTTGACAAATTTTTTTAAAATGAGAATGTTGCTACATGTTTAAGGATTAAAATGTGTCTTTACATACAACAGCATCTTTATAACTTGGATGACTTTAAAAGTCATTTATAATAAT
>NW_004524714.1:5162202-5185195 GCF_000260255.1 Octodon degus
GTTCAGGGTCTCACTACTAGATCGGACTCTAGTGATCTTCCTGTTTACAGCCTCCCAAGAGCTGGGATGACAGGCGCGTGCCACCATGCCCAGTCTCAATCGCCATCTCAGTGCACCCAAGGGTGCCCGGAGATGAAATCCCTTGGGTTTTAAAACATCTTACCAGATACCATTTGTAAGCAATTTACTGTTTAATATAGCTTTATTTTTGAACTTGATAAAAATGGTAAGTCTTAGTCTTCTTGGACTTACTTTTTAACTCAGCATGTTTCCACAAAGCGCCTGTGTTGTGTGAAGCTACAGTTCATTTATTTTTACTACTGTGAAGGATTCCAGCATTTTCAAAGGCCATAGTTAATCTCTGTCTCTTCCCAGTGATAGACATATGAGTTGTTTCCATGGTCAGGTGACTCCTCTTGTCCTTTCTTTTATTGCTTGAATCCTAGGTCATATTACATGGCAGAAGCTATTAGGTTATTGAAGCGGAGCAGTAAGATGACAAGAACTAGATTCTCTTGGCTTCTATATTTAACAGGAAATATAAGTGAACCTTTGATCGCCAAGCTCAAGGATATCATTTTCATGTTGAATTGTACAGCAGAAGGGAAAGCAAGTCTGATCCTCATTGCCTGTCTCCAGACCTTTATATCCAACTTCATGTGCCTCTTCAGACACATACCTTCCCTATGGCGTCTCAGATTCTAAATGAATAGCACTGAATTCAGTAACTTCACCTTGTAGCTACATCTTCATCTTCCCAAGTCATCAAGCAGAACTAATGGCTGCTTTTTATTATTTTATTTATTTTTTTTTAATTTTTTTATTAATTTGTGTGTGTGTGTATGTGTGTGGCCAGCTCAGCCCACCAGGGGGCAAGGCTGGCTGGCATGTGGTGCTGGAGGATTGAACTGCAGTCCCTGTGCTTTGCTAAGCTTGTTCTAAGTAGGTGCTTTAGACCACTGAGCCATCTCACCAGCCCCTAATGGCTGCTTTTTAAACTCTTCTTTCCTTTCAGTTCTTACTGGCTAATCAATCAAAAGTGCTAAGGCATACCACAAACATTTTATATTTTATTTTGACTCATAGTCTTGCTGAGTTGTCCAGGCTGCCTTGTGACCCTCCTGCCTCAGCCTCCCAGATAGCCAAGATTAGCCATAATGTAACTGACACGTCTCCAAATCAAAAAGATGCAAATGCAGATCTGCGTGATGGATCAGAATGACTCCAACAAACTATAAATTCTATGATTTTATATCTTTTGAAACCAAATAGAAAAAAAAAGTGTACTTTTTAACATGATGGGAGAGATCCCAGTAACTCCAGGACTGCATGGAGCACAGGCAGTGTTTAATAGTCTGTGATTCCACATTTATGTGTGATCTAAAAAGATCTTTGGCTGATGGACTTTTATGTGTTTTAGGGAAGGGTATACAGGGTGTTCAGGGTGTCACTACTAGATCAGACTCATAGTGATCCACCTATTTACAGCCTCACAAGAGCTGGGATTACAGGCGTGAGCCACCATGCCCATCCTCAATTGCTGGCTCAGCATGCCCTGGGGACAGGGCTAGGGCTGGCACGGCAGGCCTAGGGGTCAAACCCCCGGCCCCTGTACCTGCTTGCAGGCACTTTAATCCACTGAGCTATTTGGCTGGCCCTGATGGACTTTTAAAGTATATGTGATTTTAATGAGTGCCTTCCATACCTTTGCCCTGGCTGCCTTTCTCTTGTGGACAAATGTAGTAGCTCCCTGTGTCCAAAGCACCCAAAAATGGTATTTCTAAAAGCAGATCTGTTCTTGGTGTTAATAAGTCAGTGGCTTCCTCACCATTTTCAGGATATTATACAAGCTCATTCTAGTGTGATGGTAAACTGCTATGGTCTTCTCATAGCTTAGCTGCACAGCCTCATCTCACTTAACTTTCTTACTTTTTTTTGTAGTACTGGAGATTGAATTCGGGACCTTGCACTTGCCAGGCAGGCACTTATGCTGCTGAGCTATATCCCTGGCCCTCATCTAACTTTCTAATAATCTGTGCTTACACCCACATTGAATTTATTGAACTTTTTGGAATGGACCACATTATTTCCTGCCTATAGATGTTTTCCTATATAGTTATTCTCTCTGCAGTATCTCTATGTCCCTCTTTCACACCTGTATTCCTTTAAAATACTCTTGTTGGGTTGGGGATATAGCTCAACAGTATAAATGCCTGCCTGGCAAATGCAACGTCCTGAGTTTGATCCCTGGTACCCCCACCACCAAAAAAAACCCCAAAACAACAACAAAAAACAACTCTTGTTTGCCCTTCCAGACTCAGCTGTCTTGTGATACCAGAAAGACTCTTTGACCTGACCTTTCTCACAGCTTCCCAGTCTTTCCCCTCCTCACTGGGGGTAGTGCTTTGTCTCCTACTCACCTTGGTACAGCCCCTCAGGGCTGCATTGGGAGTGACGGAGAGCTGATGGTCTCTACCACTGAAAATAGTTTTCTGAGAGACAATGAAGTAAAGGCTTTAGGACCTTCAATCAGGTTATAGGGTCAGACAGGGATAATTATTGTGTGACTTTGCACTAATTCTTTCATATTTCTGTGCCTTAGTTTTACATAGCTATAAAATAAGGATAAGGGCTGGCAAGATAGTTCAGCAAACTAAGCAGTTGCTTTGCTTTGACAAGTGTAGAGACCAGGGTTTGATCCCTTTTCCTGCACGCCATCCCGGCCCCACCCCCGGGACATGCTAAGCATGGTGTCATTCGCCCATAATCCCAGCACTGAGGAGGCTGAGAACAGGAGAATCGCTACAAGTCCAAGCTGCTTCATTAGACTCTGTACTAAATACATAAATGAAAAAAATAAAAAATAAAAAAATAAGGATAGGGCCAGGGAGATAGCTCAGTGGCTTAAGTGCCTGCCTGGCAAACATAAGGTCCTGAGTTAGATTCCTGGTACAAAAAAAGAAAAAAAAAATTACAATAAAGATTGTGTCTATCAAAGTAAGGATAGGAACTATATCTGTCTTTATTAAAATATGCATGTCTGCAGTTTCTGTTATTCAGTACAACTTTCAAAGCTCTATTGCTATCATTTATTAGAATAAAAAGATACAAAGTACAATCCTCAGAGAACAAAGGACATGAGGTAAAGCCAGGAAGAAACAAGCTCCAACTCCTGTGGTATGATATAAAACGTGCTTCACTCCCTCAGCAATGAATCATGATGACCCGTATAATGGAAGCTCATTAAAAATTTAATTATTGTCCAGAGTTCTTACTGGGAACTGGTGATGCAGTGTCTTCTGCGTAACATGTACTTGATTCCAGATTCCACAGGAAAAGGTGTGCTGGGATTGCAAGTGTGAGCCACCATACCCTGCTAAAATCATGGTATGGTAGCTTCCTTTGGTATCAGGAATGATGAGAGCCCTCCAAAAGTCTCAGTTCCTCAATGCCAGGCCAGGACCAAGCTATTAAGAAGACTTTTCAAAGGGTAGCAGTCTCAGGCCTGCAATGATGATCTTCTTCATAGTGTATAAAAGACTGCATAGTGCCTGGCTCTTAGCATTTTGTGATGACAGTAGGTGCTACTGCAGCAGTGAGTCTAACAATGGCCCCTTTAGTTCACCTTTGTTATTAATGTTTACACAATGCTGAGGCCTAGGTTATCTGACCAACAGTAGTAATTGTAACTTCTTACATTATTATTGCTGCGGTCTGAATGTCTGTTTTCCCTCCATGGTTCTTTATGTGATGGTGTTAGAAGGTAGGACCTTTGAGTGATGATTTAAGTCATCAGTCTGGAGCCCTCAGGGTTGAGATTAGTACCCTTATAAAGGAACCTCATAGTGCTGACTTGCCTTCCACCAGTTAGGACACAGGTAAGAAGTCCCATCTGTGACCTCAGACACTGGCCCTGCCAGAACCTTGATTTTGTACATATTAAGCTCTGAAACTCTGAACAGTAGCTCTCTGTGGTTTATAAACTTTCCAATTTAAGGTATTTTGTTATAGCAGCCTGAAAAGACTTAAAAGAACTCGTAATGGGTGACACATTAAAACTGCTAATGCACCGTGCTCTGTTTTACAAATCTGACATTTTTGGTTTTTGTTTGTTTTAACATATTTAGAACAGGGTTTACAGGGTCTCACTAGGTAGGTCAGACTTGTAACTTTCCTCCTATTTTCAGCCTCCAAGCACTGGGATTACATTCGTGTACCACCACTCCCAATCTCAATCACCAGTTTCAGCCTGCTCCAGGAGTGGGGCCGGCACACTTACAAGTATTGACTTATTTGATTCTCGTCACAGTTCTGTGAGGGAGATGGTATTTGCTTTTTACAGATTAGGAAAGCCATAACCAGGGAAGTTGAGTAATTGGCTCATGTTCTTATGGCTTATAAGCAATGAAAGCTAGAGGTAGAGGCTCATGCTTGTAATCCCAGCACACACAAAAATTAGTAACTTCGAACTCAGCCTGGGAGATGTAGCAAGGTCCTGTCTCAAAGAGGATGGGGGTAGCTCAGTGGAAAGCACAATGTTCAGTACTACCCAAAAAAGGTAGTAAAACTACAACTTGAACCCAGGTCTTCTGATTAGACTTTACTCTTGGCTTGATAAATATTGAACAAGCAATAAGCTGCTGGACAGGTAAATAAATATTTCAATTGATTGGAGTCAGATGTAGTGGCCCACACCTATAATTCCAGCATTCAGGAAACTGAGGCAGAAGGATCACAGCCTTGGCTCAATACCTACTTCAAGGCTAGCCTGCACTAGGAGTAAGACCTTGACTCAAAAATACACAAAACAAAAAAAGTGAGACTGTTCAACCAATGTAAAAACATTTTGGGGATAAAAATGTAGAAGTGTAATTAAAGAGTGGGTACTAGGTGATGTTTTGAATTTTGTTAGATGTAATGATGACATATTGTTGTGGAGAAAAATTTCCATAATTTTTAGAAATGTCTATAAAGGATTTGGAATCAAATGTCAAATCTGTTATTTTAATTTCATCTCAGTGTAAGACTTAATGAAGCATCGATCCTTGGTACCTCAAAAAAAAAAAAAAAAAAAAGTTAATGAAACAAATGTGAGAAAACACTGGTGGAGCCAGGGAGATAGCTCAGAATAAGTGCTTGCCTGGCAAGCTCAAGGACCTGTGTTCAATCCCCAGTTCCGCCAAAAAAATAAGAAATTAAAAAAAAAGAACGAAAACACTGGTAATTGTTAAATAAGAATATACATTAAATCCCTACTAATAAAAAGTAAACAATATTGGGGGCTGGGGAGACAGCTCAGCAGTCTAAGCATCTGCCTGGCAAGTGCAAAGACATGGGTTCATTCCCTGGTACTGCATGCCATGCCAGCCCCAAGCTGTGTAGCAAGACCCTCTACCAAATAAATAAATAAATAATCTTTAAAAATAATTTTTAAAGTAAAATAATGTTTTAAATCAGGTATTTATTAGCCATGATAATTATTGCCCAAAGTAATAATGCTGTTACCCATAAACTTCTTTGAAAGTTTTATTTCTCTCAGTCCGTGTTTGCTGTACATGATTATACTCATCATGGGAGCTGGTACATACACATAGCAACATGTCTTTTTTTTTTTTTTTTTTTTTTTTTTTTTTTTTTGTGTGTGTGTGTGTGTGTGTGTGTGTGGCCAGCTCAGCCCACCAGGGGGCGGGGCTGGCTGGCATGTGGTGCTGGGGGATTGAACTGCAGTCCCTGTGCTTTGCTAAGCTTGTTCTAAGTAGGTGCTTTAGACCACTGAGCCATCTCACCAGCCCCTGGACTACTTTTGAGTTGTTGGAGAAAATAGATGTCTCATGAAATTGTTAATTTATGGGCTGGTTCAATCCCCCAGCACCACATACCAGCCAGCCCTGCCCCCTGGTGGGCTAAGCTGGCCACACACACACACACACACACACACACACGTGCACGCGCGCACGCACACACACACACACACAAATAAATTTTTTTAAAAAAGAAAGAAATTGTTGATTTATTGAATGCATGTTATCTGTGAAGATCTTTCATGGCTTTTAGAGGTTTATGTTGACATTATTTTAATTAATAGATGAAGATACTGAAGTTTTATCAGTATGAAGATAGATTTTTAGTCACAGGCAAGACTTTGATCCCTTGTTGAGGAACATTCCCCCTTTATACCAAGAATTTAACCTTCTGAAATATATGATTTTTTTCATGATTTCTTTTGCATGTTACCTAGTATACTATGATTCTAGTAAATTGACTTAATACCATTTATTTCAGTAGTACACATGCACATGATTGATTTCTTTAGTATTGTCTTCACATTATAGAAGGAACTAATGTCACTTCCACAATTAAAGTAGAAGAGCTAGGGCTAGTTAGCCTTTCAGTGGCCACAATTACTTAAAGTATAATCGAACTTAAAATAAGAATTGTCTCTTTCTAGCCTGGTACTGCAGTCTCACACTGCTGGAAACCCATGTGTGACCCTGACCTCTCCCCTGTCCCAACAGGCTTCTGATGGAAGTAGCTCTAGAGAGGATCTTTCGTCCCAACTTTTGAGAAGAAATGAACAAATACGGAAGTTGGAGGCCAGACTTTCTGGTATGTCAAGAAGTTACAAATAGTAAACAAGAGCCTTTCCTTCCCTACCTCTCTGTCCCTAAAAAACAGCCTTATATTTAGTCAAAAAGAAGCAATCTGCATACTTCCTTCTGTTCCCTTATTTTTGTTGTTGTTGTTGTGTCAAATACTGTAAATTCAGAACTGAATTGAAGGTTTATTCTTAAATACTTCCTCTTCTGCTCCTAAAATACCTAGCCATGGACATAAGAGGTGCTAAGCATATATAGGGATAGCTTTTACCATCTTCCCCCATTAGCAAGGTTTCTTTTATTTATGGGAATGGCTAACAGGTGTTGAATTCTTCAGCCCCAGAGAGGGTTTAATGCTAACTTGCCACTTGCTCTGACTGATAGCACCTGTGGAAGTGTTATTGCAGGTCTTTGGGCCACATTTCAATGGCATTTCTAAGTTCAACATTCATGTCTCATAGAAGCTATAGCTCTCATTATATCATTATGTGTAGTTTACAGTTTACAGCACTCCCTTTGTGTCCTTTGCCTGAGCAAGGCATGGTTGTAATAGTTCTGTTTTGTTTTTGTTTTGCAATACCGGGGATCAGACTGGATCACATCGCACTTGCCAGGCAGACACTATGGCACTGAGCTGTATCCCTGACTGTAATAGAATTTTGAGTTCTTATTTTGGTGTCTGCTAGTGGGTACATTTTGACAGTTTCATCCTGTGATATGATCCATGGCTCTTGTATTGTCTTTTTATTGTTCGGATTTATGCCTATTTCATGATAATAAAAGCAATGGACCAAAATTCCCCAAATTAAAAGTGAAATATGTAATTGTATTTGGGTAGCTTTCAAAGGATCCATACCATAATTCACAAATACCAATTAAATCATTTTGTCCTAAGTATACCCTTGCTAAGCTTAGCAAAGTTTACATTAAACAAGTTGTAAGATAGAGCTAAGGGTCCTGATGGTGCTGAAGTGTACACTCTTACAGTTTTCTTTAAACTCAGCTGTTACTGTCCTGCTACTTGTACCCATAAATGATATCAGTAACAGTGATTATCCAGTCAAGCTAAGACAGGAGGATCACAAGTTTGAGCCCAACCTGGGCAGTGTAGCAATATACTGAAACCCTAATCAAATAAAACAGTGTGGGTGTATAACTCAGTGCAAAGGCTCTGGATTCTATTCCCAGTGCCAAAAGAAAAAAAAAAAAAGAAGAAATTACTTTATATTTGTCTAATGTTAGGAAAATATAATCTGTACCTTCCTTGATACAGAAAGGACAGTTGAGTTTGACTTATGTTAGTAAAGGGACAGGAAAGAGAGCTGACATTTCTTCAGTATACCTAACATTGTGGTCATATCCTATAAGCTTATTATAAATAATAATAACAGTTACTTGGAAATAAGCTCTGGTCACAAAGCACTTAAGGCATATAAAATATTTTATTGTCTAACGGATTCTTGGGAGTATGCAGTTAATATCATCATTAACACATGAAAAAAAACTAGTAATCAGGATCAATAATTTGCTTATGGTCCCCCTAAAGACTGCCAGGGTACTGTCTACTTTTTTAGTATACTGTAGTACTTCTTTGGCCATCCAAATAATTCTTTTTTTTTTTTTTTTTTTTATATGTATTTGGTACAGGGTCTCACTACACAGCTCTGACTCGTAGTGATCCTCCTGTTTTCAGCCATCCCAGTGCTGGGATTTCAGGCGTGTACCATCACGCCTAGACTCCAGATAATTAATTCTGACTCTCACCTTTGCTATGGCGTAGCAAAGGTGCAGTGTAGAAAGGGCCTGTGTGTTCTATACACAGATCCTGTGTAGAAAGAGCTCATTTGTGTAGAGAGTTAAGTACTTTCACCTTAAAAACGATACCATGCTAAAGTGTTTACTATTTTTGTGAACACTGTTGCTCAGTTGTGTGGACTCTGAGTGATCTTTTGTTGAGTTCCCTTGATTTTTTTCCTACTCCTAAGGCTGGAAGGAAAGGTAAACACTGAGCCTTGAAAAGCAGTGATAAGATAATATATTTTTCACAGTAGGGCATTCTAATGATCAGGCCCAGACTGATTCTACTTCTGTGTGATGGCTAAATGAATCTACCTGTTTGTATTCGCCATTTGTACCATGGACAGTTTGTACTATGCCTGTTTGCCTGTGTCATTCACTGTTAGTGAGAGGCTGTCTTTCCTTAACAGGATTTAAGTTGAGTAAGTCATCATCATTTTCACTCATTTTTTTGTTTAATTAACTTCCTTTCCTGATGTTTGTCCATTCTTGGTATGTGCGTCACCCTCCTCACCCAAGACTATGCTGAACAGGTCCGAAACTTGCAGAAGATAAAAGAGAAGCTTGAAATTGCATTAGAAAAGCACCAGGATTGTACGTACTTTTTTCCTGCTTTTTCCTATCTTTTAGGGTGTAGTTTTGAAATGAAATAAGTATCATCATCAGAGCTCATATCATTATTTTATAGTGTACTTCTTAACTAGCTTGATACAACTTTTACTAAGCATATGGTTTGTATTCATGTTGTTTTGTGGGCATGCTTCTGAGGAGGGATCACTGGGTACATCAGTGTGCTTTATCCAGTTGACTCACTCACTGGCTGCCCTCAGGTGTAGTAAAATCTTGTACCTATCTCTTGAGTTTAAGCTAGCGAATAGCTTCTAGCCATGGCCACCTTACGGCTGTGTAGAGAATTGGAGGAAAAAGCTCTGTTATCACTCCTCCAATAATGTAATGTTTTGCTTAATATACCTGAAATTATAAGTCCTCTTTGGGATATTAGCCAAGAAGGTTGCTAATGGGACTAGAAAGCCATTTTTTGTTGATATATTCTAAAGTTCATTTAAAGAAAATTATAGATAGTTTTTATTTTTCCTTGTTCTGATTTTTGTTTTTGTTTTTATTAGTGGTGAAGGGGTAGGAGCTGTCGCGTAGCACTAGCATTGGTGTTTTCTGGCAACCTATCTTAAGTATTTTATCATACATTTAAAAATTATGTTTTGGCATCTTCTTAAATATGTATATTTCACTTGCAGAAAACAAAAATAATCAGGAACTGAACAAGCAAACATATTTGTGGTCTATTGCCAAACTCAAGGTGATCTTTTGAAAAGTCAAGTTAGGTTTTTATCAATCTCATAGTCTACTTATGTGACCTTAGGCTTTTTGTTTAGTGATAGTTGTAATTGCATAAAGTATAATGCTATTCCTGCAGTATTTCTGTATCTCAAATAGAGCCTCTCTGTTGACAGCTTCCATGCGGAAATTTCAAGAACAGAATGAGACATTCCAAGCCAACAGAGCTAAAATGGCAGAAGGATTGGCTTCAGCATTAGCCAGAAAGGACCAGGTATTTTATATTAGCTGAAAGCAGGTATAACTTTGTTTGGTGTCCTCCTTAGTGAATATCTGCAGGCTTATATTTGCATTCTAGAATATCTTCTCCTTTGAAGACTTTTAGTTTTATTAATATTAAACCAAGTTTATGGGGATTTTGTGTTGTTATTATTGTTTACATGTGCTTTTTAGGATTTGTTGTTTACATGTGGGGATTGATTGGTTGTTTTAGGGTGAAAGTTGGATTGTTTTGTTTGTACTCTTCCCTGAAGACTACTTTTTGTTACTGTTTTAGGAATGGTCAGAAAAACTGGATCAGCTAGAAAAGGTCAGTTTAGCGTTATTTGCTTTCTCACTCATGTTGGTTTAATTTCTCAGTCTTGGAAAGTATTTTCCCCGCTAACCAGCACACAGTGCCGACTGTGATAACACCGCTTGATACCAGGCCACTGTGTGATTAGACGCTGGCTTGGACATACCTCTTTTGGGCTTTTTACCCATCTCATGGCATTGATAAATCCTTTTATTACTCTATGCTCCAAATAGCTAATTTGCATATGCCATCTGTTTCTTGCCAGAACCCTTAAGAATTCTTGACAAAGTAATGGGAAATGAGCATTTCTCAGGGCTTGGCATTCAGCAGATAACAGAACCTCTTATTTAGACACAGAGGAGGAAAATTGATTATTCTGAAACCATAGCTTGTGTAACCGTGTGTAGGTGCCTTAAATAATGCATTCCTTGTCCCCAGATCTGAGCAAGAACATGAATCTCAAGCCTACTACTGGAAAAACATTTTAAGCAATAGTCACCTCTCTGCACCAGTTGTATGCTGCATTTTAATATTTTCCTTTGAGTATTCCTAAATTGCTCTTCATGGTAGTACAAGTATTTCTTAGATTGATATAATCAGTTCCAAAGTATATTTGTTATAATTTTAAAATCATATGGGTTTTATTATTACTCTATTTTTTCCATAAAACGAGTAAAGCCAGGGACTCTGTGTTGCATAGAAGTCTGATATCAAGCTGTCAGAATATGTTCATATTTTTTGTCAGGGGACAAAAAAAATTTAACATTCAAGCTCCAAAGAAACCTGTGCTTGAAAGAAATTTCTTAAATCTATTCTGTTTATGATGGTTTTCTCAGATTTAGAAGTGAGTTAGGATACGGTTTTTTTCCTTGTCTGAAAAGAAACCCTTAAGTTGTAGCAGTTGAAATTCTTGCTGGGGAAATAGCTCAGTAGCACCACACCTGCCTGGCAAGTGTGAGGTCCTGAGTTCAATTCCTAGTACCAAAATAAAAAAGGAAAGAAAGAAAGAAAGCCTTTCAGAAATTCTTATTAATGAAGGACCATTTTGTAGTGGGAAAAAAATTTGTAGTGTATATATCTGTGTATATATATGTATATCTGTATATACAAAATAGGATATATATACAGCTACTTTCTCTTAGTTCAATGAGAAGATTTGTACTAATAGTGTTTAGAAAAGATATCATGTCTACATCTTGTACTATGAATAACTACTACGAAGGCAATGATATGCAGTGTGTTAATTATTGTAACTGTACTAACCTGTTTTGAAACTTTCTCATAGCTATTTCTTTCTCAATAAAATTAATTAAAAATAATAATAAAAAAAGCAAAAAAATTCTTATTGAGTTGTTTGAGCTGTTTATCATTTAAAATTATGGTAAAGGTAATTCATATAGGACCATACCAAATAAAACCTACCCTGACAGTTTTTTTCTTTGGTTTTTTTTTTCAAATGAGTTGGGGAAATATTTTAAATCAAGAAAGAATAATGAGGGGGCCAGGAAGGTGGCTCAGTAGAATAAGCGCTTCCCTGGTAAGTGCAAGGGCCTGAGTTCAATCCCTGTTCTGCCAAAAAAAAAAAAGAAAAGAAAAAAGAAAGAGTAATGAGACATCTATGACTGAACTAAAAATATGGTGAATGTTTAAATTACATATATATTTTTACAGTAAAATATGCAGTGCCATTGATCCACCTAAAATACCCCTGCTTATTTTTACAAGTTTGTTTCATCATTCTTGCCACTTTCTGAGCAGCTTTAGAAGTGCTTCTATGAGCGTCTTTAGTTGTGTCATCACAGCTACCTTAATGTCCTGAGCAGGTTCAAAGTGTTACCTTTTACAGTAATCTGGATTTGGGGAAGAACCAGAAATGGCACAGTGCCAGATCCAATGAGCACAGAGAATGAAGCCATATCATTATGTTTTTACAAGCCTACCTTTCTATTATAGTCACTCAGCACCAGAATTCATTATATTTTTTATTATACCTTGAAAAAACATAAAAGAACTTCCAGAACTACTTCAGAAATTGGCAAGAGCCAGGCATAGTAGTGCACATCTATAATCCCAGCACATAGGACGCTAAAGCCTACAGGAGAATTGCAGTGAATTTAAGGCCACCATAGGCTACATATGAGTTCAAGGCTAGCCAGATGTGGTGGCTCATGCCTGTAATCCCAACACTTGGGAGGCAGAGTCAGGATTGTTGCAAGTTCGAGACCAGCCTAGGCTACAAAGTGAACTCAAGGCCAGCCTCAACTGCATAGTGAGACCCTGTCTCAAAAACACAAAAAGGGGAGGTGGAGGGCGCTAGCCTGAACTACCTGGCAAGACCCTGTCGCAAAAAATAAAATAGACCCGCAAAAAAAAAGCAATTGGCAAGAACAATGGGATAAAATAAATAAATAAACAAAAAAAGAACAATAGGATACATGTGATCTAAGGGAGAAGAGTATTTCAGGGGAGATTAATGGCAGTGTGTCTTTTACTGTAATACATTTTTTAATTTAAATATTGACAAATATATTGATCATGCCACTTCTATAGGTCTTTGAAGCTACATTTCAAGAATTGTTATTTTTAGGTTAGACAGATAGGTCAGCGGCTTAAGAGCCTGCCCCTGGCAAGTGCAAGGTCTTGAGTTCAATCCCCCAGTACAAAAAAAATAAAGTTTTGAGTAATTGTTATTCTTTCTTTTATTCCCAATTATCAATTTTACCATTACATTTTAATGGTAATTAATTCCATATTAGTAATATTACTGTAACACTTCTCATTATCAGTGTGTTATTTTCTGTTTTCATAAGATTTTTCTGTACTAAGAATTCTGCTTGTGAGGCCAGAGAGATAGCTCAGTAGAATAAGTGCAAGGGCCTGAGTTCAATCCCCAGTTCCCAAAAAAAAAAAAAAAGAATTCTGCTTGTAAATCCAATAAATCTTTATTTTGATAATAAAAAAATAATAATTCTATTTGTGTTTTAGTTGCCTAAATTAATGTCTTCTTCAAATAGGAGAAAAGATTCTTGACAGCTCAGTTACAGGAAATAGAGAACCAAAGTTTGAATCTTTTCCAAAGGAGAGATGAAATTGATGAACTAGAAGGATTCCAGCAACAGGAACTAAGTAAAGTAAAGCACATGGTATGCATTCTGTCATACTACTAAGTAACAAATAATGATAACTTACTCTCAGTTTGGCTGATCATTCTAACTGCTGATAGAGACCTATAGTGTTTGATATTAATTACATTTAAGTGTTTTAAAATTTACTGGAGTAGAAAATTTCTATTTGAAATTTTTCTTTTTCCCATTTGGTTGTTTTAAGTATAAAGCATATAAATCTTCTTCCAGGCTTGTAAGCTTTGTTTTAAATAACAAAATTTTGAACTGGAGGTTTAGCTCATGGTAGAATCCCTGTGTAACACGCATGGGTGTCTGAGTTCAAGCCCCAGCACCACCAAAAAAGAGAGGGGTTGAGTGTTGCTGTGTGCCCATACTGCCCTTAAACTCATGATCCTCCTACCTCAGCCTTCTCAATAGCTGGTATGACAGGCACATGAGACTTCATCCAGCTAAGTCCTCCTCCTCCTCCTCCTCCTCCTCCTCCTCCTCCTCCTCCTCCTCTTCTTCTTCTTCTTCTTCTTCTTCTTCTTCTTCTTCTTCTTCTTCTTCTTCTTCTTCTTCTTCTTTCTTCTTCTTTCTTCTTTCTTCTTTCTTCTCGTCTTTTTTTTTTTTGTGTGTGTGTGTGTGTGTGTGTGTGTGTGTATTTGGTACAGGGTCTACAGGGTCTCACTACACAGATCAGACTCATAGTGATTCACCTGTTATCAGCCTCCCAAGTGCTGAGATTAGAGGTGCATGCCACCATGCCCAATCTCAATTACATGTCAGTGGCCCCAGGGGCAGGGCTGGCACTAAGCCCCCTTCTAATACCACAAACATGTTATAAAATTTTGTGTTTACTTTTTTTAAGCATATATCTTGAGCTGGGGTATGGTAGTGCAGGCCTGTAATCCCAGCACTCACAAGGCTGAGGCAAGAGGATCGCTGCAAGTTCAAGGTCAGCCTGGGCTACATAGTTAGTTCAAGGTCAGCCTGGACTACATGGTGAGATTTATCCCATAAACAATAAATAGAAAGTATATTTCTTAGCAGAAGCCTAATGCAATTTTCTATCTTTGAATCAGCTGTTAAAAAAAGAAGAAAGTCTGGGGAACATGCAGCAAGAATTGGAGGCACGGACCAGAGAACTTAGTCGAACCCAGGAAGAATTGATAACCTCTAATCAGTTGTCATCAGACTTAAAACAGAAGCTAGAAGAGCTGCAGAGACGCTGCTCAACGCTGGAAGAGCAGAGGTTCTTGCTTGGTCTGTGGGGCCCGAGGGAACCCGTGTTAGTGTAGCTCTGGCCACAGCCCACCCACCTTGCCCCAATGCTCATCAAGACACTAGTGCTGGCAAAGGCCACCAGGCTTGCCCTTTCCTGCCCAAGACCCTGGCTCTCCACCGCATCCCATGGGGCCCTTCTCTGCTCCATCTGCCTGCACTCTGATCCATTCCCTCTGAGCACTTCAGTGTAGTTTTACTTTTAATGTTATTGTGTCAGCAAAGGCAGATCAGGATTTCTTGCTTAAATCTGAATGGACTTCTTCTTTTTGGGGTTCTGCTTTGGAGGAAAACAAGTGCTCCATGGATAACCTTCATGTGGTTAACAGCGTTTGCAGCCCTCACAGGGCAGCACCTGCATTTTTCCTTTGGAGAGTGTGTTATGAATGAATCATCCAAATTTTTCCTTGTCTACTTTCTTTTGATGAAGGAATCATGTGACAGCTGCAAAAACCAGTGCAGAAAATAAGATCACAGCCTTGGAACAAAAGGAACAAGAACTCCAAACATTCATTCAGCAACTATCCATTGACTTGCAAAAGGTAAGTAATATACGAGTTCCTAGAATTCATGAGAAGAGATTCAAAGCTAATCCCATCAGAAATTCCATCCTTGCCTTAGCATCTTTGGAGGTCAACCTGTGTTTTCAGCATGCGCCACCTGGAGTTCTAGCCAAGCTACACTCAGGGGAAACAGCTTTCCAGCTGAGAAAGTTTGTCTAACAGAAGAGGTCAGCAGTGTCCCAGGAGTGCTACTCAGAGCACACCGCTTGGTCTGCTCAGATAAGTCTTTAACAACTTTAATAGCTGCTCTGAGGGTCACCCACGCAGCGAGTTGTTTACGTACTGATTATCGTAAGCTATCTCAGTTGTTGCTCAGGCAGGTATCATTAAATTTAAGGAATAAATTTAATAAAATTGTTTTTATATTTCCTATTATCATAAAAATTAATGAAAAAATATGTAATATTTGGTCATTCTATATTTAAATAATTGGACAGCTAAGTAGTTAAAGTACCACATGGTAGACAGCAGTGTGGTTGATGTGGCCAGGGTTAGAACTCTGACACGTGCTTCTCATCCTGCTCATTCCATAGCACATAATCAAATGATGTCCTTGCAATTTGTGTTTTTATGTGGGCAACTTAGATTTTTTGTTTTCCTGCTCAAGGCCTGTGCCAGATCCTAAGAATATAAAGAAAATCATAATTATATTATTAAATGATAGCTCTGAATGACATGATTTTTACTGGCATTTTAAGTAAAATAATTTGTATTATATGATTGTCCTTTACATTGTAAGGTATTTACCTTTCCTGGCATCTGAATTCTGGATGCTAGCAGTGTCCTTCAGTCATTGATAATCCATTCTGTCTCATGTGACAAAATATCCTCTATCAGCTGCTATAATCCACCCCACTCCTTAAGAAACACTCATTTCAATGAGGCAGAGACTTAACATATTGTAGTTCAATAAAATTTGTGTAAAGTTTATAACCCCATCTAGCTAAGTTTTACCATACTTAGAGATATCTGAATGGAAAGGATCATATACCTTGTTCACATTTATACAGTGATTGAGCTGGTGTTTGACCCAAGTCTCATCTCTTTTTTCGGTGGCAGTGGTGCCAGGAAAGAACTCAGGGCCTCAACCATGCTCACCAAGTGCTTGAACCTCTGAGCTATCTCTCCAGTCCCCTAACCTAAGTCTTCCTGGCTCTACTGTGCTCTGTTACCTCTTAATAAGAAGCACTCAATAAATACATGCTGAAACAACTGTGATAAAGGTTTCTGCCCACAATGAACTTAAAGTCTAGACACATACTCTTCTTCCCCACAGGCTTACAGTTTTTTAAAGAAATCAAAACTTATGTTCCCATAAGGAAAACAATTCACGAATCCAACCAGCCATACATAAGTGAGCTGTGCAAAAGTTAATCTGTGGGAGGAGTACATTTCCAACCTAGGCATCTAACAAGTTTTACTGGGGGAACTGGAATGTCAGGAATGGTAGACAGCAGGAAGCAGAGAAAACAGAACCAGAGTCCATCTGAAGCTGTGGACTGAGTGCACAATAGGTATACAGTTTTGGGCCTAGGAAGACCCTTTGATAGTAGTATCATCCATCCTTTTTGTAACTGGAGAAAAAAGATTCAAGGAAGTATAGAATGATCACAGAAGGCCCCCCATTATTGAGCCTTACTGGCAGGGAGATAGCTCAGCAGAAGCACCTGCCTGGCAAGCAAGTGCTTGAGTTTGATCCCTGGTGCCAAAAAAAAAAAAAAACAAAACAAAAAAACCTTACTGAGTGCTAGGCTAGCTTCTGTACTGTTTTCAGAAATCCTATGATGAACAGTACTGCCCTTCCCTTTTTTTGGTGCTTATAAAGGGGAAATCAAGGGCCGGCCAAATAGCTCAGTGGATTAAAGCGCCTGCAAGCAGCCATAGGGGCCGGGGGTTTGATACCCAGGCCTGCTGTGCTGGCCCCACCTCTTGGGCACACTGAGACAGCAACAGAGACTGGGTATAGTAGCCTGCACCTATAATCCTAGTTCTTGGGAGGCTATAAACAGGTGAATCACTACGAGTCTGATCTAGTAGTGAGACACTGAACGCCCTGTGAACCCTTCCCTGAAATACAAAAAAAAAAGTAAATCAGGCTTTAATCATTATATATAAAAAGTTGCTAACTTTTCATGCTCTGAAGTAAAAGTACTAGGTGGTTTAGAATTCTGTTATAGCTGTCAGACCTAATCTTAATCACAAAATGCTTCCCTTCAGGAAATAACACTGCTGTGTGTGGAGGGGAAGGGGTGAGAGGAGAACATTTCTGTCAAGGAAGAGCATTATCAAAACCCCTGAGCCAAATAAAAGGTCCAGGACATTCAGGAACTGGAAGAAGAGCAGAGGGTGCCATGAAGGAGGGCAAAGAATGGATGCCCCTGCTGTCAGGAGCAAACATATTAGAAGGGCCTCCCACTTAGGACATTTGTGGTTGCCCAATCATGAGATAATGTTGGCTTTGACTATGCTTCCCTGGTATGTGCAAGGGTCTGAGTTCAATCCCCGGTTCCACCAAAAAAAAAAAAAAGCAGTGAAGATAATGAAAAATGGTCAGATTTAGAAAATATTGAGATTGATGAGCTTGCTAAGGCAATAGATAAGGGAGGAGAGCAAGAGAAAAGGAAGACTTAGGGATTTCCAGCTCTGGCTGCAGTTACTCACTGGCTGGCATTGCCAGTCATTAGGCTCATGAGCTATAGAAAGGGCAGTATTAGTGTGAAGATAATGAGTTGGCCATTAGTTTTTGTTATTGTTGTCCTTAATATTAAATATATATAAAGTAATATTTATAAATATGAAAAGATGGAAAGTGTTACATGCAATGAATCTCCTTATATCTTACTCCACCAGGTTAAGAAAAAGAATAGTGTTGGAAAAAAAAAAAAAGAATAGTGTTGGAGCCAGCCTGCAAGCATCTGCAAGCAGGCCCAGGAGCTGTGTGGACCCTGCCCCCGGGCGCGCTGAAAAGGCAGTTGAGACTGGGCAGCAGGGCTGGGGAGATGGCTCAGTAGAATAAGCGCTTGCCTCATGAGTTCAATCCCCAGTTCCACAAAAAAATTAAAAAAAAAAGAGAGAGAGAGAGAGACAGACTAGGCATGATGGCACGCTCCTGTAATTCCAGCTCTTGGGAGGCTGTAAACAGGCAGATCACTACGAGTCCGATCAAATAAAGAGACCCTGAGCACCCTGTAGACTTTTCCCTAAAATACAAAAAGAAAGAAAAAGAATAGTGTTTATTGTTGAGGCTTTCTGTGTGTCCTTCATGATTCTGTTGCATTTCTTATTCCTCCAGAAGTAAACGCTATCCAAAAACTGTTTCCATTATTTTCTTACCGCATCTTATCCAAAACAATATCTTCTTTCTCATGCTTATTAATATATAAATTAAATCATGTTATAGGTACTGTCTTTAAAAATTTTATTTTTATTGCCAATATTATGTTTCTAAAGAACATTCACATGAAAATTACAACAATAGGGCCGGCAAGATAGCTCAATGGATTAAGCTCCTACTTAAGGAAGCACAAGGACTGGAGTTTAATCCCCCGCCACACTGGACCTGGCCGCACTAAGCCAGCCACTGAGACTGGGTGTGGTGGTGCATGCCTGTAATCCCAGTTCTGGGAAGGCTGAAAATAGGATTACTACCAGTCTGAGCTATGTAATGAGACCCTGTGCCAAAACACATTAAAAAAAAAAAAAAAGAAAAAACAAAAAAGAAAAAAAATCACAACAATAATTATTTTCTCAACTGTATAGTATGGACAGTATAAACATTTATTTCTCACTTCTGATGACAATGGACACTAGTGTGTAATCTTTACTATTACACACAAGGCTGCCCTGAAACTGGTCACATTGTGCAAGAGTTTGCTCCAGGGTGTGTATGAGAGGTGAGAAGCATGAGTCAAGCTGGGTGTAGTGGTGTCCACCTAATCCCAGCATGTAGGAGGCTGAGATAGGAGGGCCACCATGAGATTGAGGCCAGCCTGGGCTACATACATAGCAGTTCAAGGGCAGCCTGAGTGCAGAGTGTGACAGTGTCTCAAAAAAATGTTCATGTGATATTTGCACTATCAACTTTAGTAGATGATATTCAAGGATTTTTCCTATAGTAATTGTATTTTTATTTTTTATTGCAAAAATTTTCTTTTGGTCTTTTTGAGGCACTGTTGAGTTCAGGCTGACCTTGAGCTCACTTTGTAGCTCAGGCTGGTCTCAAAATTTGTGGTGATCATCCTGCCTCAGCTTCCTAAGTGCTGAGATTACAGTAATTATAATAATTTATATACTCCCATCAGTAGTTTTTCTTCCTGTTAAGGTGTAAAATTATTAAGCCTTTACTTTTTGTAAACTTGGTAATTATAAAATACCTCACCACATCGCAGTTTGCCTTTTCCAGATTTCTAGTGAGGTTGGGCATTTTTTCATGTTTATTTGACCATTCACATTCTTCTGTGACCTACTGTTCCAATCTTTTGCCCACTTTTCTGTTGTGTTTTCTTCTTTTTTTCTCATGTTAGGGATTCTGCCTGTCTGTTTCGTTGTATTGAGGATTGAACCCAGAGCCCTTACACTGAGTTATCATCCAGAAACTTTTTTATTTTTGATTGTATTTTATTATAGTGGCTGTGGGGGTAGCTTACTAAGTTCCTAACTTCCCCAGGCTGAGCTCAGACTCGTGATCCGGAGTGCTGGGATTCCAGATACGTGCCATATGCCTGGCTAGGGAGTCTTTAGGTAGGCTGTGGCCACCATGGTCCTTTGTGAGCTATCCAATTTGGGTATGTCTCGGTCCAGTCTTTGGCTTGTCTTTGTGTGCTTGGTGATATATATCCATACAGTCTTCATTCCCATGTGTGTAACTGAACTTAGTGTTTTCTTTTCATTTTTTTCTTTTTTGAGGTACTGAGGATTGAACTCAGGCCCTTGCACTTGCCAGACAAGCACTTATTCTACTGAGTTGAGCTATCTCCCGGGCCTGTGTTTTCTTTTAAATTTGCATTTTTTAAAGAAATATTTCTTGGGGCCTCTGGGGTGTTTGCACCAGCACTGGACAGCTATATTAGTAGGGATGTTCTGGTATCAGTAAAAACAGATCTCCCCACCAAGTGTTGGTTTTGTTTTGTTTTGTTTTTGAGCGTCTTGATTACTTTTGGCTCATTGCTCTTCCACAGAGAGCTTATAAAACTCCTTTTAAAAATTCTGTAGGGGCTGGGGAGATAGTTTAGTGGTCTAAGCACCTGCCTGGCAAGTGCAAGGACCTGGGTTTGATCCCTGGTATTGCATGTCATGCTGGCCCTGGCACCTGTGCCAGCCATCGAGACACAACATGATGGTGCATGTCTGTAATCCCAGCTCTAGGAAGGCTGAGACAGGAGGATCAGTATGAGTCTGAGCTACATATCAAGCCCTGTACCAAGGGGCCAGGGAGATGGCTCAGTAGAATAAGCGCTTGCCTGGTAAGCACAAGGGCCTGAGTTCAATCCCTGGTTCCACAAAAAAAAAAGACCCTGTACCAAATAAATAAATAAATAAATAGTTTTTTTTTTAAATTCTGTTAGGATTGACTGGAAGCAATTACATTTTGCTCATGTATATTGGGTGTCTTATTATTGAATTATGATGGATACAAGATTTTTAATCTATGTATCGCTATTATTTCCCCATGACTCTGGCTTGCCTTTTCATTTTCTTTATTGTATCTTCTAAAAAACAGAAATACTTAATTTGAGGAAGTCAGAAATTAATTTTGGGGCCCAGGAGATAGCTCAGTAGAATAAGCGCTTGCCTGGCAAGTTCAGCGCCCCGAGTTCAATCCCTGGTACCACAAAAAAAAAAAAAAAAAAAAAAAAAGAAATTAATTTTGTTTTGATTCCTGCCTTCTGTGTATTTCTGTGTATTATGTATTTAAGCATATACCTACTCAAAGGCCTCAAAAGATTTTCTTCAGTGACTTTCAAAAGATGGTTCCTAGACACTTCCAGAGGTTTGTAAGATCAGAGCTTTTTTCCTCTAATACTAGGACTTTGCTTACCTAGCTTCACTCTTACTCTCTTCTGAGTAATTTCCTAGAGGCTGCCTGGCTTGTGGATGAAAGCATGAGAATCCAGGTGTTAGAGAGAAAATAGTGTCACTTAATCACCACACATGATCATAAATTCCAACCCAGCTGAGTCATTACTTTAGCCAGACTAGCTGGGTGTGATGGTGCACACCTATAAGCCCAGCCCTAGGAGGATGAGGCAGGAGAATCATTGTGAGTTTGAGATCAGCCTAGGGTACAAAATGAACTCAAGGCCAGCCTGAACTGCATAGAAACCCATCTCAAAAAAACAAAAAAATTCTAAAAAACCTAACCAACTAAACAAATAAATGGCTGGGGATATAGTTTTGTGCAAAAACCCTAGGTTCAATCCCCATTATTAAAAAAGACAAAATAACCTTGTTGCATTTTGTAAAAATAAGGCATTTATGTTAATGTAGTACATTATATTTAAGTTAAACATTTTTTAATGTGTGTGTGTGTGTGTGTGTGTGTGTGGCCAGCTCAGCCCACCAGGGGGCGGGGCTGGCTGGCATGTGGTGCTGGGGGATTGAACCGCGGTCCCTGTGCTTTGATAAGCTTGTTCTAAGTAGGTGCTCTAGACCACTAAGCCATCTCACCAGCCCCTAAGTTAACATTTTTTGTTTTGTTTTGTTTTGGCGGAACTGGGGATTGAACTCAGGCCCTTGGGCTTGCCAGGCAAGTGCTTATTCTACTGAGCTATCTCCCCAGCCCGCAACATGTATTTTTAAATGTTCTGAATTTTATTTTTGGTGGGGTTTTCTGTGGTACTAGGAATCAAACCTTCATGGATACTGTGGCGCTTCCTTTCTTGCTTGCTTGCTTTCGTGGTGTGTTGTTCTGTTTGTGTGTTTGTTTGTTTTGTTTTCAGTTTTGAGACAGAATTTCACTGAACTGCCAAGGCAGGACTTGGCTTGCTATCCTCCTACCTCAACCTCCCAAGTACTGGGTTACAGGTATGTGTCTGAGACAGGGTCTTGCTATATTGCCCAGGCTAGCCTGGAATTTGTGGTGTGCCTCCTGCCTCAGCCTCCTGAGCCCTGGCATCATAGGCATTTGCCACCATGCCAGTGTGCTTTAATCTTTTATGTTTAGGTCTAGAATCCATATTGAATAATTTTTTTTATACCAGGAATTGAACTCAGGATCTTGCGCTTGCCAGGCTATATCTGATAGGTTTTAGAGACAACAGCAGTGGCAGCAGTGCAGCATAGAAGCAGAAATAGGGAGAGGGAAAGCCTTTATTAACTCTAATCACACAGAGAGGACCAAGGGCAGGAAGATGGGCAGGTCCTCTGACCTGAGACAGGGAGCCTGAGACTATCTGGACTTTTGCTGGGGGCGGAGCTTGAGGGCAGGTTTAGTGACCTATAAGGAGCTGATTGGAGGCTCCCTTGTGTGGGCGGGAAAGGTAGAAGGAAGTTGTAGCCAGGGCAGGAGTGGGGAAGGAGGATGAAATGGTCACTGGGAAGATGAGCTGTTGTTTTAAGGGCTTCAGCCATATTAGACAACCACCATCATAATTCAGCAATTCATACTAGGGCCATAACCTATCAGTATCCCTGATAGACCCTTGGCCCTATATTGAATAATTATTTTAAGGATAACCTATAAAATAAAGTTAGGGGTTCATTTTTCCCTGTATTTGATGTCCAGTTATTCTGGTACCTCTTGTTGAAAAAGTTATCCTTTTCCCATTGAATTGTCTTAGT
>NW_004524714.1:5188915-5190849 GCF_000260255.1 Octodon degus
GACAGAGCCAGGATTCAGACTCCTGTCTGTCCGATCCACTGCCCTGCCCCCAGTCTTGTTGCATCTGTATTCCAGGACTGTAGCTGTGGGGCTCAGACTTGACTAGGAAGTAGGTGAGGAAGGTGATCCTCAGGACAGGGAAGGTTTGGCAGCAGAGAGTATGGCGTGGTTGTCCTTCCAGGAGTGCACAGCAGGTGCTAGGGCCCAGAGACCAGGAAGTGTGCACTCCAGAGTGTGACTTTGCTTAACAAAGTGACTTTGTTATTGCTGTTTTCACGGGAAAGAGTCACCTGCATCTGTCATGTTAAGATTAATATATACAACGAGCGCAGGCTTTGGATCCAGAAGCCTGGGGTGTGATCCCTAATCCATCACCAAGGGTATGTGTCTTTGGTCATGCCCTGGGCATTAAGTTTCCTTGCAGATAGGAATGGTTGAGAGGACCAGAGGTGGTGGGAAGTGCTTGTGTGTGTTCTCTTGCACACAGGACTGTGGCTGTCACTAATACTATTAAGAAGCCCCTAAGAGGACTGCACATAGCCATAACTGTTTTCTTTCCTGTCCGTTAGCATCTGCACAGTAGTGCCATTGAGCTGAGCCCCAGGCGGCTCTGCGGTCCTCCTCACCTGGCCTCCCAGATACCGTGAACTTGGCTGCCACCTCCTTGTGCATGCTGCCCTTGCCTCATACCACCCTTCACTGGACAGCTCCATTTCTTCTAAACACTGGACCACTCCTGCCTCTGACACATCACAGCAGCTTGTGTGTTCCCCAGAGCTGTGTGGTCTTGTTGTTTCCTCATCAGTTGCATGTGTATCTGTCTCCACCAGCGGCCTCCTTGGTTCTGTGGCTCAGGACCTTCATATACCCAGCAGACAAGGGATGCCAGAGTTTAGGCCCCATAAAATTTTTGTGGGGTTGTAAGGCAGCTCTTCAGACACTTCCTCTCACCAGCTACCTTGGTTGTCACCCCTGTGACAGTGAAGAATGGCAAGTGGCTCTTCCCCAAGCCCTGGGCCCAGGTTGTTCCATCATGTTCTAAGGAGAAACTGGCTGGGCTGCACGCTGAGTGCTTGTGCTGGAACTCCAGAAGCCTGCGTGGAGAGGACTGGAGGGCACAGAGTGTAAGCAGGGGTACACTTCTGCATGCGGGGCTACATTGGCATCCTCACTGCTGTGCTCAGCCCGAGTCTCTAGGTCAGCAGACGAGCTTCTCAGGTAGGAGTGGCTCTACTGCCTCTACCAGGGAGGTCACGGTTTTGTTCCTTCTCCCACCATCAGCTGCTTCAATTAGGAAGAGTACTTGCTCTTTGCCGCACTGGATTTCTGAGTGTTGCAGGGTTCTGATCTGGCATCTACTGTGTCCCTTTTTCATAGAAGATTCTGTGTTTTTCTAGGCTGCGGTTGAGCACAGAATTTCAGGGAGGTCCCAGTGGAGATAGGAAGGAACGGAGAGGCTCACAGTGTAACTGGCTCTTGGCTTTCCCCTGCAGGTCACTGCTGAAATGAAGGAGAAAGAAAAACTCATCACGCATTTGCAAGAGAAGGTTGCATCCCTCGAGAAGAGACTGGAACAGAACTTATCAGGAGAAGAGTACATGCAAGAACTCCTGAAGGAGGTGAGTTCACTCTCCCAGTGCCGGTGGGTGTGGGAAGGACGGTGGTAATTTCATCAGTCCCTGTGTTTTTGTTTTTGTTTTTTTGCGATATGGGGATTGAACTCAAGACCTCATACTTGCCAGGAAGGTGCTTATGTCACTGAGCTTTATCCCCCGCACTGTGTCCCATATTTTAGAGCTGGAGGGTCAGAAAACAGCTTTCTAAGAAAACTGCTCTCTCCAACTCTGAGTATTGGGGGTATTTTTTTTTTTTTTTTTTTTTTTTTTTTTCTTGCCCATTTCTTTTTCTTGCCTCTCGGAATTCCAACTTGGTGT
>NW_004524714.1:5191479-5195474 GCF_000260255.1 Octodon degus
ATAAATAAATAAATAAATTTTTTAAATGAAAAAAAAAAAAAGCTAAACAAGGGGGGGTGGGGAAGCAGCCTGTATAGGGGCTCTAGCTCAGTAGTAAAGCATTTAACTGAAAAACAGCTTGTGTACCTGTGCGCCTGTGCATTCCTCAGGGAGTGGAGAACTTTGTTCAGACCAGATCTGCTGATGATTTACACACCTGCACTATGTGTCTTCCTGCCCACCCTGGCCTGTGCCCTTTTGGGCAAGGAAAATTGTTGCTGTCTCTCTTTGGCACAAGCAAGATGAGCTTGGGCAGCAATTTTCAGAGGGCCTTTTGGCAGTCGGCCTCTTGCCTAGTGATGTAGCTAAACTCATGAGGCCTGGGGCTGATCTCTGCCTGCTTCTCCCACCTCTTCCTGTCCCAGTTACTGGCCTCATCGTGACACAGGTGACAAAGTAAGGCCTTAGGCTTATGTCATGGCCCTCACTTTCTGTCTCCATTCAGTGTCTCAAAATAGAAAAGGGCTGAGAATGGAACTAAGTGTGAAGGCCCTGGTGCCAGTCTACACTACCAAAGAAAGGCAAAAAGGATGATGACTGGAACAGGGTAGGGCCTCAGTATCAGCAATTTTTATTATTATTGTGATACCATTGTTACTACAATAAGTTTATAGAATGCACAGGAGTTTCTTAGGAGTTTGTTTAAAGCATATATTTTCAGCCCAACCCCTGAAATACTGATTTCAGTAAGCCTGGTATAAGGTTTTAAGTTGAATAACTGTCCCCAGGTAAATCTAATCCCAAAATTTGGAAAACACTACTTTGAAAAATGTTGCCTACAGAGCCGGGTATAGTTGCACACACCTATAACCCCAGCATGTGGGAGGTTGAGACAAGAGGATTGTTGCAAGTTCGAGACCAGCTTGGGAGCTACAAAAGTGAGCACAAGGCCAGCCCAAACTTCATAGCATGACCCTGTGTCGAAAGAAAGAAAGAAAGAAAGAAAGAAAGAAAGAAAAGAAAAGAAAAGAAAAGAAAAGAAAAGAAAAGAAAAGAAAAGAAAAGAGGGGGGGAGGGAGGGAGGAAGGAGAGAGAAAGAAAAATGCTGCCTAGAGAAAACATCCAGGCTTTTTCCTGCAGCATTATAAAGCACCGAAGGAAGGAAGGAAGGAAGGAAGGAAGGAAGGAAGGAAGGAAGGAAGGAAGGAAGGAAGGAGAGAGAAAAATGCTGCCTACAGAAAACATTCAGGCTTTTTCCTGCAGCATTATAAAGCTCCTTATCTGACTTTTTTGCCCACCTTGTGCTCTTCTTTCTTATCACCTAGCCTTTAGAAGTGGTCATTTCCTGAAGGCAGGGAGCTCCTCTGTTCCCAGCAGGGCCCCCTGCCTCCCCAGCCACTGGCTGCCTCGGGAACTCCCTCTTGCCCTGGCCCTGTCTCTGTCTGTATACCGCCACTGCATCCACTTACTGCATTATTAGTCATTTGACCCAAACCCAGTGACCGAGGACTGTGCCAAATGCATCTGTGTGTGGCTTTGATCTATGGATTGTATCTCAATTTGCTGCTTTTTGGGTCTTGTAGTTTTTGTCCCCTTTCTATAACACAGTCATGGTTTTGCAGGCATCAGTAATAGTTAATAGTTACTCGACAGAGAAATGACTTCCTTTGCTCATCTTTGAACTTACAGAAAACAGTTGCTGAGCGGAATTTGGAGGATGCCAGACAGCAGCTGGTGGCAGCCAGAAGCGGCCAGGCCCAGACCATCAGTGTCCTGGAGACTCGGGTACGGACCTGACTCGGGGCTTCTTAAGTCTGGGCGGTGACCTGGCTGAAAGAGCTCTTGCAGGGCAGAGACTTACTTTCTTCACTCTTGCCTCATCACCATCGTTCTTCCACATAAAGCTGTTCTCTTGCTTGTTTCTCTGTTTTATTCCTATTGGCCTCCTTCCTATAGGAAACCATTTGGATGTAGTTAATGTAGACCCTACTTTAAAATGAGCAGTACTATTTTATGTGCATGTGTTTTTAATTTGTACAAATCTAAATGACACAGCTATGAATAGGTCTTCTTTGTTACTTTCAACTGCTCCATCTCCCACCTGCATCGGCCTCCTAGCGCTTGCTCCTTCCTCCGTGTTTGTCTAGTACATGGCAGACACCCAGACCGCCTTCCTCTTCCTGCCACCTCTAGTTACCCTGCAGGGAACGACCTGTCCCTAGCTCTTGTAGGACAAGAGACGTTGTGACTGAGTGGGACAAGACCGTTCCCAGAAGAGCTGCACCTGGCTCTCTTCCCGTAGCAGGCATAAGGGCTCCTAGATCTGTATTTCTGCTTTTTCTATCATGACTGTTTCACTGCCTTTTACTTTGTTGATGTTGTTTTTTGTATTTTTTTATTTTGGGGGGATTTTTTGGCCAGTTTTACAGAGTGAATAGTGCATTGCTTTATTTTTATTGCTATGGTTATTAATGAGTTTGGCTGTTATTCTGCTTTTGGAATTATACATACATATCCTTGGCTTGTATTTCCTTGTCATTTTCTGGGGTTTTTTCTTACTTAGTTGGTAGGATTTTATTGTATGATTTATAGGTTTTGTCAGCTTTAATCATGAGCAAGTCTTTTAACTTAGTGCATGAGTCCTTCCTTAAATAGAAATTCATAGGTTTGATATATAACCAGATTAATGAAATGTCTTGCTACATGAAGTTCTATTTAAGAAATCCATTCTTAAGTAATTCCAACACACTGGAAGGTGAGGGAATGTGGCTCGCTGTGAAGCCCCTATGTTCAATCCCCAGTAGAGAAAAAAAAAAAGCCATTCTTGCTAAGTCATAGAGATTGTCTGTATTTGTGTATTAATTTTATAATTTTGTCCTTCACATAATAAATCTCTAGTTCATGTACAAATTATTTTTATGTGTGAAATAAAGTAAGGAGCAGCTTTATTTTCAGGTTTAACATCATTTACTAAATAATCCATCCTTTCCACATCGACTTCATCCTAACTTTATCATTTACTAAGCTTCTGTGTGCACGTTTGTCTCTATGTTTGCCATACATTCCATTGATCTGTTGTCTGCTGTCTTGCAAACTTCACCATGTTTTTATATTGTCATGTTGTCAGTACTGGATGTCAGTGTCTAATAAAACAAATTCTCTTTTTCTTTGAAAGTTCACTATTTGAGAACTTTTAAAGTTTTCTTGGTTTGGAGAGTTTTTTGGTTGTAAATGCTACTCGGTTCACAAACTCAATTCTCTCTCTGATTTTGATAGCAAACTGAACTGGATGAGAACAAAATCAGATTTTCCCGTAAGGCCAACATTGAACTAACCTTTGAATTTGTTTCTCATCCAACTCAGTTTGTGACTAGAATTATGGAAAGCGTCAGGTTTGTGAACCGGGGTATGCCCCTGGAAACTGGAATCAAACCCAGGGCTTTGCACATACTAAGCAAGTATTTTCCCAGTAAACCATATCCCTGATATATATATATTTGTTTAAAAGATAAAAACAGAGACTGAGCATGGTAGCATGCACCTATAATCCCAGCTTCTTGGGAGGCTGTAAACAGGTGGATCACTATGAGTCCAATCTAGTAGTGAGACCCAGAAAACCCTGTAGACCCTTCCCTAAAGTACAAAAATAAATAAATAAAAGATAAAAACTTTTCTTTTTTCCTTGAGACAGAGTCTCACTAAAGTGGGCTGGGGAGATGGCTCAGTAGAATAAGCACTTCCCTGGCAAGCACAAGGGCCTCAGTTCAATTCCGGGTTCCACCAAAAAAAAAAGTCTCACGAAACTGCTTAGGCTAGCCTTGAACTTGGCAACCCTGTCTCAGCCTCCCAGGTAGCTGCAATAAATAGGCATGTGTTACTATCCCCAGCTTTATAAATTTTTAAATTCCTAAAAGGCTCAGTTTTATAATCCCAACATTCTCAAGACTGAGACCACAAAATCTCCTAAACTACATAGTGAGCCCTTGTCTTTTTTTTTTTTAAATTGTTTTTTTTTT
>NW_004524714.1:5196575-5197661 GCF_000260255.1 Octodon degus
CCTAGATTCAATCCCTAGTACTCAAAACAAATTCATTTTTCTGTGCTGAAGATGTAATGACTCTTCATGCTTGGATACATTTTTAAGGCCCTTCTTTCAATTTCCAGTACCACACAAAAATGATTTTTTAACGTATTTCCTAGTAGGCCTCTCATTTTCTTGGCTACGGTAGTTTTTATCTTGTTTTGTTTTGTTTTGTTTGAGACAAGGTCTCACTGTGTAGTTCAGGCTGGCCTTAGGCACAGTAATCGTCCTGCGTCAGCTCCCTGTATGCTAGAATTATAGGAGTGCACCACCAAGTCCAACTTTAGCTAAGTTATTACTTTCTAAAACTCTAGAGTTTGGGCTGGTACTATGATGGAACATTGCTTTTGTTTATTTTCTTTTTATTTTGGTTTTGGCTTTTTGAGACAGGGTTTCACTGTGTAGTTCAAGCTGGACTTGAGCCCATTATGTAGCGCAGGATAGCCTGGAATTGATATTTTTCCTGCCTCAGCCCTCTGTTGCTTGGGATTGTAGGCATGCACAACCATGCCAGTTCCCAGATTTTTATTTGATCCATGGATATTGCACCCCTGCCGAACTCTCACCCTAGTACTACATGATGTCTTTTTTCCTAGGCAGATAATTATAAATGATGGCAGCTCTTTCTCTTTTCAGTTTGCAAGGATCTGCAGTTCTGTGTTAAGCAGTAACACTGATAGTTTTGTTCTCTCTTAAAGGAAATGTGCCTAAAGTTCCTCATGTGGTATTGTTAATGGGAAAGTGGGTCCTAACACAGCAAGGACCTGGCAACACACCACAGTTTTCTGTCTTTGTCAAAAGCTTACATTACTTCTCCAGAGGTCATCCATATTGTAGCTTGTATCAGCCTCTCCTTCCTTTGAAGGCTGAGTAATATTCTATTATATGAATACACCACGTATGTAGGTCTAGTCTTCCATTGCTGGACATTTGGGTGGTTTCTACCTTTTGGCTCTTGAAAATAATGTTCTCGGGCTGGGGAGATGGCTCAGTGGAATAAGCGCTTCCCTGGCAAGTGCAAGGGCCTGAGTTCAATCCCTGGTTCCACAAAATAAAAAAAAA
>NW_004524714.1:5197892-5198634 GCF_000260255.1 Octodon degus
ATGTTCTCATGAAATCTAGTGGATAAGAGTTTTGTGTGAAATCACCTATCTTGATTTCTCTTGGATATACCTGGCTGTAGAACTGCTGGGTCGTGTGGTAATTTTATATTTCATCTTTCAAGGCTGTGGGTGTTTTGTTTTGCCCATGTCTTATCTTGTTTTGCTGAGATAGCATCTCACAATGTAGTTCACCCTGGCCTTGAGCTCAAACTCATGGTGTAGCCCAGGCTGTCCTCGAACTCAGGTCAATCCTCCTGCATCAAGGACCTCAAGGATATATTTTTGGTTTGTTTTGGGGCTTTTGCAGGGGGGTGAGGTGGAGAGTTGTTCAGTGCTGGAATTACAGCTGTGTGTCACCATAGCAGCTCTTCGCCTAAGTTTTAAATTAAACCCCAATCAGATCCTGGTGAGCAACAAGAATGCTTCTGTTTCCCTGCAGGTGGAGGAGCTGGAGCAGAGCCTGCAGGCCTCTGAGGAGCGGCTCAGGCAGAGCAGCCACCTCGTAGCCACCCAGGAGGCACAGATCCAGCAGCTCGTGAGTGCTGCCATGCCTCATACCTGTGCGGAAGCCTGCAGCAGTGTTGGCCCCAGACCACACATGCCATTGCTCTTTTGGTGGCTAGAGCAAATTGAGGACCTGCTGAAGGGCCTGGGTCACTCAGGCTGTGAAATGACCAGCTGCTTCCCCTGACACGTGGCTGTCTGGCCTGTCCTGTTCCAGGACAGATAGAGGCCGTAGCTC
>NW_004524714.1:5199674-5202008 GCF_000260255.1 Octodon degus
TTTATTTATTTTGTGTCTGTGGCCAGCTCAGCCCACCAGGGGGCGGGGCTGACTGGCATGTGGTGCTGGGGGATTGAACTGCGGTCCCTGTGCTTTGCTTAGCTTAGCTTTTTCTAAGTAGGTGCTTTAGACCACTGAGCCATCTCACCAGCCCATGAAAGACTACTTTTGTATTGGTGTTTTAAACCCAGACCCTTCACATTAGGCTATCTCCCCAGCTATTTTTTTTTTAAATTATGAGATGAGGTCTTGGGCCAGGGAGATAGCTCAGTAGAATAAGCGCTTGTCTGGCAAGCGCAAGGGCCTGAGTTCAACCCCTGGTTCTGAAAAAAAAAAAAAGACGAGGTCTTGCTAAGTCACTCAATTGCCAAGCTAGGCTTCAATTTGCAACACTCCTACCTCAGCCTCCCATAGTGCTGAGATTATAGACATGTGCCACTGTGCCCAGCTAGAAGTAGTCTTTTTATAGAAACTCAAGGGTTAGGGAGATAGCTCAGTAGAATAAGCACTTGCTTAACAAGCTCAAGATCCTGAGTTCAATCCCCGGTACCACAAAATAAATAGATATAGAAACTCAAATGTGTTTTCTTTTCCTTGGACCCATCAGGGACTGAACCTCCTGATACTTCCTGACCATTCTCCTCAGCTTCTTTCTGAAATTCATATTGCTCCTTCATGGTTTCTCCTGTTCCATAGTCCCTTTCCCTGTTCCACAGTCCTGAGAAGCACTTTCTTCTCCTATGAGGATTGATTTTTTCCCCCCATTGGTGTGGCTGGGGATTGAACTCAAAGGCAAGCCTTTACCAGTGAGCTACACCCCCAGCCTCCGGAGGATTTTGTGGTTTTTTGTCTGTTTGTTTGTAACAGGATCATATTATGAAGTTCATGCAAGGTTTTAACTCACTGTAGCCCTGGTTGGGCTCAAACTCGCAGTGATCCTCCTGCCTCAGCTTCCCATATACTGAGATTACTGGCAGTGTTGCCACATCTGGCTCTCTTTTTTTCTTACCCCTACCCTGATGTCCCCTTTTGCTACATGTTGACCAAAAGAAAGGGCATTTCAGAGGTGCCCCGTCAGAGAGGCTGTGCCTGGGAGAAATATGGCAGTTAGGACCCTGCCTTCTCATGTGTGCTTTTCTCCATCGGCAGAGTGAACTGGAGCGAGAACATGCTGCCCTGCAGGACACCAGGAATGAGTGTGAACGTTCCTTACAGCATCATCAGCTAGAACTAAAGAAGCTAAAGGTATGCATCCGAGTGAGTCAGAGTTTGACAGAAGTGTTCACATCTTACACCTTGGAGTAGGGGCCAGGTGAAAGCCCCACACTTCCAAGTGGAGAAGGAATGACCTAGCATCTGTATTAACTTACTTAAGGGGCCAGCTAAATAGCTCAGTGGATTAAAGCACCAGCAAGCAGGCTCAGGACCAGGGATTCGATCCCCAGCATGCTGTGCTGGCCCCGGCCCTGGGGTGCGCTGAGACAGCAATAGAGTCGGCATGGTGGTGCGCACCTGTAATCCCAGCTCTTGGGAGGCTGTAAACAGGTGGATCACTACAAGTCCAATCTAGTAGTGAGACCCTGAACACCCTATAGACCTTTCCCTAAAACACAAAAGAAAAAAAACCTTACTTAGGCATCTGCTAGAAAAATAGCATTATGTCCTCCCTGGGACCCTGACTGTAGGGAGACATCTGTGCTTAGTCCTCACAGCACCACTGAGGCTGCAGGTGTCAGTGATTTGTCCAGGCCACCTGGGGAGAGGTGGCCCTTGTCCATTTGCTCCTCCAAAGCCCCAGCTTGTCCCTGTGTCATTAGCAACAGCTGCCTGAACACTGTGTTGTCAGACAGCCTCCGTGGCCTGTTTTTTCAGTGGAGCAAGTCAGGCAAGCGCTTAAGAGGCTGTGAAGATCTCACTTGTATCGGGGACCCCAGGCAGAAATGAAGAAACAGTCTGTGGGATTCTCACCCTTTGCCTTCTGAGAACTTGCTGTTTAACCACAGCCTGCTTCCTTTATTCCCTGGGCACTGCTGACGCTTATAGACTCCCAGGGAGCTTTCACAGCACATTGGAGTGATGGATTAAGTAAAGAAAAGTCAATGTTGCAAATTTTAGCAGAATTTTTTTTCCCCCTGCGGAACCGGGGATTGAACTCAGGCCCTTGCACTTGCCAGGCAGGCGCTTATTCCACTGAGCTATCTGCCCGGCCCCAGAAATTTAGAAAATATGGGCTGGTGAGATGGCTCAGTGGTCTAAAGCACCTACTTAGAACAAGTTTAGCAAAGCACAGGGACCGCGGTTCAATCCCCCAGCACCACATGCCAGCCAGCCCCC
>NW_004524714.1:5202801-5204681 GCF_000260255.1 Octodon degus
AAAATAACTTAAAAAAAAAAAAAAAGAAAAGAAAAATGAGTGGATACACTGCCTCCCTGACAAGCACAAGGTCTTGAGTTCAATTCCCAGTACCGAAAACAGTCAGTGGGGCTGGGCATGGTGGTGCCTCTAACCCCAGCACTTGGGAGGCTGAGGCAGGACGTTCGCTGTGAGTTTTATACTAGCCTGGGCCACATAGTGACTTCAAGGCCAGCCTGGACTACACAGCAAGACCCTGGCTCAAAAACAAAGAAACAAGCAAACAAAAAACCACAGTGGCTAAGTGGTGGCAGATGCCTTCCAGGCCAGCCTGGGTGACTCTGGGGCAACACCAGTTGCCTACCACACTTTAGGTCCCGGGTTTAATCTTCCATAACACACATGCACATGCATGCGTGCACGTGCACACACACACTTAACAGCCAGCTCTAATTAAAAGAGAAAATTAGTAAAATGGAAGCAAAGGCCAAATGTGCTATCCAGAATGAAGTACGAAAAAAAAAGAGAGAGAGAAATCACAGGACACAGGACAATGTTTTAGCATGTGTTTATAGATTCCCAAAAAGCCAACTGCTGAAATCCAAGCAGGATAAATTTTTTTTTTTTTTTTTTTTTTTTTCAGAACCAGGGATTAAACTCAGGCCCTTGCACTTGCTAGGGAAGCGCTTATTCCACTGAGCCGTCTCCCTGGCCCCGTTTTTGTTTTTTTGCAAGGAGATAAATTTTAAGAGTCATATACAGACATGTATGATAGACTAAAGAAAACTAATAAAACAAAGAATTGCTTCTCCAGCCTGAGCTTCCTGCTGCTGGGCCATCCAAGGGAGCCGACATTGCCGTTTTCCTAGCGATTCAGTCTGACACACGACCCCTCTCGCGACATCATGGTGGCCTCCTGGCGACAGGCTGGACTCAGCTACATGCGCTACTCCCAGATCTGTGCAAAGGCAGTGAGGGATGCCCTGAAGACAGAATTCAGAGCAAATGCAGAGAAGACTGCTGACAGCAGCATCAAAATTGTGAAAGTGAGAAAAGAATAACCAGCCCTGACTAGAGCTTGAAATGCTACATTTTCACCCTGAAATGTGTGGGCGGGGCCAGGGAGATGGCTCAGTGGAATAAGCACTTCCCTAGCAAGCACAAGGGTCTGAGTTCAATCCCCGGTTCCACCAAAAAAAAAAAAAGATGTGTGGGCACATGTTATGGCAGATTGTAACCCATGTCACTTTGTGAGGGGAAAAAGTACCAATCTTATTCATAAATTAATGATACCAATAAATTGATGCATGGTTCACTGTTAAAAAAAAAAAAAAAAAAAAGAATTAGTCCTCAATAGACATGCCTTAAAGAAATATTAAAGGATATCTTTTAGGTGAAAGAGGATTCTAGATGGCTGTACAGAAATGTAAGGAAGTAAGAAGGAACTAACAACAAATTTAAATGAGCTTATTGAAAATTTAATGATTTAACAAATATTTAAGATAAAATATATAATGAAAATAACCCAGGTCAGATGAGATACATGTAGTCAGTATTGGGGGCCAGGGAGCTAGCTCAGTAGAATAAGTGCTTCCCTGCCAAATGCAAGGTCCTGAGTTCAATCCCTGGTACTACAGAAAAAGAAAAAGAAAAAAAAAAAAAAAACAAGCACGTAGTCAGTATTGTCAGCGGCCAGCATTGCCTGGAGTCAGATACCAAATAAGCCAGACTGTGGCAGCGTGGTGGTAGTATGTGCCGAGCATGCACGATGCTCTGGCTTCAATTCTTAGCACCAAAAAGGAAAGAAGGACCAGGAAGATGGCTCAGTAGAATAAGCACTTCCCTGGCAAGCACAAGGGTCTGGGTTCAATCCCCAGTTCTTTTTTTTTTTTGGCGGTACC
>NW_004524714.1:5206656-5212139 GCF_000260255.1 Octodon degus
CACACACACACAAATAAATTAATTAATTAAAAAAAAAAAAAGCATGGTGGTGCCCACCTGTAAGCCCAGCACCTGGAAGACTGAGGCAGGAGGATTGCTGCAAGTTTGAGGCTAGCCTGGGCTACAAAGTGAGCTTAAGGCCACCTGCACTGGATAGTGAAACCCTGCCTCAATTTAAGAAAAAAACAACCAAAAGTCAGGCATGGTAGCCTGTAATCCCAGCCCTTGGGAAGCTGAGACAGGATTACCGTGAGTTCAAGGCTGGCCTGAACTATAAGCTTCGGTTCAAAACCAACTTGAACTACATAGCAAGACCCTATCTCAAAAAACTAAAGAAAAGAAATAAAGGCGGGGAATATAACTCAGTGCAAAGTTCCCTGGTTCAATCATGAGTAACACAAAACAAAAACCTTTCATGTATGTTGCAATTAAATACATTCCCAGATTACTTAAAGTTCAAAGGAAAAAAAATCACAATGGAAATCAGAAAACATTCAGAAATAAAGGCTCATATAGTGGGGCTTTTGGGGGCGCTGGCTTGGCATGTGGTGCCAGGATTTGAACAGTATTCCCCTGCACCTGCCTAAGCAGGCACTTTAGACCGCTGAGCTATCTCACCAGCCCCTAAAGGCTCATATAAATAACTATTCTATATCAAAAATGATACAGTGTAAAAAAAGATACAGTGTAAAGCAAGGCTTAGAAGGAAAATTTAGTCTGAGTTGAAAAAAAAATATGAAAATGGAGCCACATATCTATTCTAAAAGCCCTTCCAAGGAAGGAGGAAGTGGCAAATCCGGGTGTCCATATCCTAGTCTCACCTAGATCCTGTGAAATTTACCTCTGTGGCAGCACTAGCCCTACAGATGTGATACACATGCAGATCTTGGGGTGGAGACTTTATCCTGGTTCCTCCAGGTGGGCCCTGACCCACCGGCCATGTGTGTCGTGAGAGTCAGGTGAGGGAGGCTTCGCAGAGAGGGCGGGACACATCTAACTGCACACAGAGATAAAGGAGTGAGCTCTGAGCTAGGGGGCGCAGGTCCAGAAGCCCAGGCAGTAGGGAAACTACCTCCTGAGCCTGCTGAGGGGTTCCCGCCCTCTGATGCCTTGATTCAGCCCTGGGACGCGCCACTGGGCTCGCGGCCTCCAGTACCAGGCTCCCTCAAGGTCATGGCAGGTTGTTGCTGCAGCTGCAGGAGATTAAGATGCTGGATGGAACAGAAACTGTGGCCCTTGGCATCATTCACAGCCCGGCAGGGCACTGGGCGAGCTCACCTCGTTGAGTGAGAGTATATTCTAATGTGAGGTAAACTCTAGGAAACAGCTCCCTCCGTGGACAAAAGGGACAGCATAAGGTGTTGGAGTTATTAAGGAGCCCACCCTCTGACGCTCAGGCCACAGAGCAGGCCTGCTTTAAGGAATGGGATCAGCTGCATGTGAGAAAAACTACAAGGTGTGTGCCCTTGCTGCTGCTGCTGCTGCTGCTGCTGCTGCTGCTGCTGCTGCTGCTGCTGCTGCTGCAGGAAGAAATCCCAGCCACCAGGAAGAAGAGGGCTTGCTGGGCTACAGCTTCCCCAATCCAGAAGCAGGCAGCACCCAAGGATTCCTCCCTCTGCTGACTTCCAATCTCCCTGGAGCGTCCCCTATTGGCAGAGGTCAGCACATCCAGCTGGCTGAGCAGAAATACAGTTTGCAGGGTTCGAAACCCAATGTTTGAGAAGAGGCAGTAACTCAAAACATGGGCCGTTAAAATGTGGCTAATTTCCAGATGTTTGAGGAGTTTTCTGGATATTTGAAGTTTGAAACTATTTTGATCAGATACTTCTCTGGATGATTTCAGTCCTTCAATATTCTAACTGGTTTTATAACCCAACCTATAGTCCATCTTGGCAAATGTTTCATTCCAACCCACCAGCTCCTGGTAAATTGGCTACAGGCTCCTGCTGGGTGCAGGCTGTGCTTTCTACTGTAGCAGATGTGGGCTGAAACTTTCAGCTTTGAACACCCCAAACTGGGTCTTCTATGGCTCTAACGTGGACTTTGGAGCCCCCGATACCCAGTATGCCAGCCTACTTCCTCATGATTTTTTTTTTTTTTTTTTAGTTTTTGTCTTTTTGAGGTTCTCACTGTGCAGTTAAGGCTGGCCTTGGGCTCATTTTGTAGCCCAGGCTGGTCTTGAACTTGCAACAAGCCTCCTGAGTGCTGGGATTATAGGTGTAGCCACCATGCCTGGTCCTCCTTCATGATTCTTGAGGGAATCTGTTTTTCCTTTTCTTTTTTAACTTGTGGGGGTTGTTCCTTTGTAGTTCAGGATGACCTTGAACTGCCTGGCTGACCTCAAACTAGCCTCCCAAGTGCTAGGGTAACAGGTGTGCGCCACTATGGCTGCCCATTTCCCTTTTCTAGGTGGAAGATAGTAATAACCTCTTGAGGGTCCAGTATGGCCAGCCATGGACGGTGATCAGTCCCATTCCCCAGCATGGAGCCCATGGGTCTCTGCTCCCCTCCTGGCCTGTTTCCTGCCCCAGTATCTCTTCTCAGCTGCCTCCGAGAAAGCTCCTGGGGAGGCCCAGAGTCCTGTCGCCTCACCTCCTGGACTGCCTCATGCTCTCCACCCAGCTGAAACCTCTTCTCCTCCTTCCTCCACGTGCATAGAGCCCCCCACACTCCCACCCCAGCCTCTTGAGTCCCACACCAGGTTTTCTGTCTACCAGGAGTGGACTCACAGGAGGGCAACCTCACCTGTGTAGGGTCCCTAATGCCACAGCACAGCTGGGGAGACTTCCTGGCAGGAGTTGGACAGCTCACAGAGCTGGAAAGACCGGTCAGGCTGGAGCTGGCTCCTGCTCTGACCTGTCTGTTGACCTGTCCCTGTTTCTGCCTTGCATCTCCTGCAGACTGACAGCAGCTCCAAGCTTAGCACATCTGGCTGAGCAACCCCAGGGCAGCCAGGCTTCTCCCTTTCAGCCTCAGCTTCCCAATAGAGAAGGGTCCTATAGAAGATGAGATTCTGGGCCAGGGATGTAGCTCAATGATGCAGCACCTGGCTAGCAAGTCCGATACCAAGTTCAGTTTCCCGTACAAAAAAAAATGTTCATTCATCTTGAGTGACAGATTTATCTTGGCATGAATTTATTTGGTCAAAGTGATAAGATTGTGATTGGCAGGCCTAACTCACATGCCATAAAGTTAGTGCTGCTTTTGGCATTATTGGTGGCCCTGCCTGCCAGAGCCATGTGGAATTACAGAGTGGGACTAGAGGACAGCAGTGCAGAGGCACTTACCTCAAAAGCCGGGCCTTCTGCGCAGACCAAGTCAGCAGATGTTACCCCTTGCTCCCTCCACGACATCCCCCTTACAGAGTTCAGACTCCCCAGAACTCACATTTTATACCTGGCGGCTTGATTGTTACTCTTGGAGATGCGCTTGCCTCAGGGCTGGCCCCTGTGCTCTGGGCAGGGCTGGCTCTGTGGGACGTGCTCCCATGGGAAGACTGACACCTGAAGGCCCTAGCTCATACCTCAGGTGCTGGTTTTCAGTCTGGCCCAACCTCTTACTTTCTCTGGGACCTTGGGCAAATCACTTAACCTCCCAGAGCCTCATTTTCCTCTCCTGTAAAATGGGGTCCTAATGGGACTGGGGAGATGGCTCAGTAGAATGAGCACTTCCCTGGAAGCACAAGGATCTGAGTTCAATCCCCGGTTCCAAAAATAAATAAATAAAATGGGGTCATTTTAGCTAGGTACAGTGACATATGCCTGCAATGCCAGCACTCAGGAGGCTGAGGCAGAAGTTTGAGACCAGCCTGGGCTACAAAGTAAGCTCAAGGCTAGCCTGAACTGCACTGGGAGACTCTCAAAAAGATTTGAAAGAAAGAAAGTCCATTTCCTACCTGTTGTCTGAATTGTAGGAAGAATGGAGCCAGAGAGAAATTGTGAGTGTGGCCATGGCGCAGGCCCTGGAGGAGGTGCGCAAGCAGAGGGAAGAGTTCCAGCACCAGGTGGGTGTGTGATACTGAGGTGTGGGCCAGAGTGGTAATGTGCCCCGTGCTCCCCACTGTGTGGCTACCAGAGAGCCCCCCTCTGCTACAGACAGCCCTCTGGGAATGCAGCAGTCTGCATGATGCCCTCCAGTCCCCAGGGAACTGGGAGTGTGTGTTAAAAGACAAAAAACCTTCGCTTGGGAGGCTGAAAACAGGAAGATCACTTTTTAGGTTTTGAGGGTCAGTTACTGGTCTTGTAAGTACCACCTGTCAAAAGTCCTCAGCTGGAACCTGCAGCTCTGATTCTACAGGGTGGGTCCTCACTGCCCAGGGCCCCAAAACTACCTCCAAGGGGGTTGACCTCTGCGCAGAAGTGTATGAAAGCCTGCCTTGGGAGACAGTCAGGCCCCACCCTGCTGGTTCACTGGCTTTGGCCCTTGTGTAGCTGTGGCCTCTCTTGGGTCTCAGAGTCTCCTCTGGAAAGACCTATCCACTGTAACAAAGCAATGCACATGCAAAGTGTGGCCACAAGAGCACTAGAAAATGGCAGAGCAACCATGTTTCTGGTCCTAGGCACAAGGAAAGAGTCACCTCCTGGCAGGGCAAGGGGAATAGATTGTTGCATGTCCACAGGACAAGCCTGGGTTTGTTGTAGCCCTGGGCAGGGTTTCTGGGCCCCGTGGCCAGGGGTGAGTAGCAGTCTCTGTGGGATGGGGTCATGGTGTCAGCCCCATCTTATGCTGGTTTCTCCCCTAGGCTGCTGAGCTAATGGCTACAATTGATGAGAAGGAGCAGATTCTGCAGGAAAAGGCCGAGGCGCTTCTCCAGAAGGAACAGGAGATCCTCCAGTTGAAGAAAGGTGAATGTTGACCCTGCCCAGCCAGCACAGAGCAACCCAGTCTCAAGGCTCACACCTTGTACTTCCTGCCCCCTCCCAGGTCAGGATGCCACCCTGCTGCAGATGCACCAGCTTCAGGGTGAGCTGGAGGCCCTGAGGCACCTCAGGGCCCAGGAGACTGCCCCAGAGGAGGTACAGGAGGACCTGCTGAGGCTACAGGACCCAGAGCGACACGTAGGTGCAGCCAGTGCCACAGTGGAACCCTTCATTTTTGGGGGGGGGAGGTGCGCAGCTGGCTAGCAGTGGCATGGAAAGGCATTATGAGAGCCTCTGCTATTGGCCTGTGCTTCCTGGCCAGCTGCACACCAGGCCACAGCTGTGCACGAGCAAGCTCCTCTCCCCACACCTGTGGCTTAGCTTCAGCCTGCTGTCCCCACCCTGCAGGTCACTGTGAAGGCTGCACAAGACCCTGTGTACCAGCTTCCCCTTGCAGAAGGAACACCAAATGGTGAGGTGGGGGCCATGGACCCAGGACAGCTACAGAAGGAGAAACAAGACTTGGAGCAGCAGCTTACAGAGAAAAATAAGGTGCGGACGCCTTGTGCTGTGTGTCTGTAGTCCATCCCTACCCTTGACATTTGATCATGCCCAACATTTGAT
>NW_004524714.1:5213259-5222861 GCF_000260255.1 Octodon degus
TGCCAGCCAGCCCCGCCCCCTGGTGAGCTGAGCTGGCCACACACACATACACACACACACACACACACACACACACACACACACATAAATAAATAAAAAAATTAAAAAAAAAAGATTCCTAGGGCTGGTGGTATAGCTCAGTGGGCTAAGCGCTTGCTTAGGTAAGCGCAGGGACCAGGGTTTGATCCCCAGCAGGCCGTGCCAGTCCTGCCCCCGGGGCGCACTGAGATGGCAACTGAGACTGAGTGTGGTGGCACACGCCTATAACAATCCCAGTTCTTGGGAAGCTGTAAACAGGCGGATCACTATGAGTCCGATCTAGTAGTGAGATCCTGAACACCCTGTAGACCCTTCCCTAAAATACAAAAAAAATTTGTGTTGCACTACAGAAGGAAAAAAAAAACTGAGGGAATTCATGGATAATTTTCACTGCTTCATTGAAAGTCCCAGATCAAAAGGACTGTTTTCTCTAAACTGGACGTAGGATGTGCACATGACAGTTGCCTTGGTTACTCTTCCAACTACTTCCACAATTCCAGATAGTTGTTCATCAAGCAGCTCTCTCAATTCAGTGGTTCCATTTTTTCCTTCTCCATCTGAAAGGATAAACATTTTTCCAGGGGGATGAATCTTTTCCAGCCTCCCTATGAAACAGACTGGCCGGTCAATGAACTGAGCTATCATGCTGGCATTGATGCTCGACTTGGGCAAATCCACCATGTCCACCATGACTAAACCTCTGACTCTCACGTGGTTTTTAAAGGACCCTCTGAAACTTAGTGTGCTCATTGAATATTGCTGTGGCCTGAAATCCTACCCCCAAATTGAGGTGGAAGAGGTGTTAAATATAAACAAAGGGATGAGGTATTCACCTCCCCCTCTTCATTTAATCTCTGTGAAATGTAAAATACACAGAAAAGTATACAGAACAAATGTGTGGCTCGTTGGACTAATGTAGAGCCAATGCCAGGCCCTGCCTGGCACAACGCAGGACATGGCCAGCATCCCAGAGGCCAGGCCTCCTTAGGGTCCTTACATCCCCCGGGGACTGAGACTGACTTCTGTGGAAAGGGCCACCCTGCTGTGGTCTGGTTGTATAGCCTCAGCTCACACCTGCAGCTCTGGAGTTTAAGTTTTGGCTGCTGGTGGATGTGATGTATGCCACGCCTCAGCCCCTGCCATCTGTCAATCTCTGCCCTCCTTGCACAGCCATGGTAGCACTGCCCGGCCACCACCCTCCATTCTCCGGCCCCTGCCCCTGTCCTCAGGCTGCCCTGGCCAAGCCCCTGCCCCAGACCCACTGCCACAGAGCCAGAAGGGGCTGGAACCTGGAGACCACTCTCCCCAGGTAGTGTCTCCCGGAAGTCCTGCATACTGCACACTGTGCCCTGCTCTGCCACCTCCTTCTCCACTTTATCTCCAGGCCCACCCTCCCTGTCCCCTCTGCTGCCCTGCATCCAGGACACCCAGAGCAGACCCCAGCTTTCCCGTGTTCCTTGCTTCTGCTGCCATCTTGCCCCTCAGGAAGTAACAAAACTCTGGGAGGCATCCTCAGCCCCTGACTATTTCCCCCCTTTAGGCTATACCCAGTCAGCTGCCTTCTCACCCACTCCAGATCGCCCTTCCCAGTCTGATGACTTCTGTTCAGTGCGAGTCATAGGCTTTGCGGTGGCCGGCAAAGCCCATGCGATCAGCCGTCCCACCTCTCCACCTGGATCCTGTTACGCCCTCCCCGATGGCCTTGCCTGTCTGTGAACACAGAAGCACCTGCTCACCTGGGCCCTTTGCCTGCCCCTCACTGTCCATGAGGGCTGTGCGCCCCCCGCAAAGCTCCCCACCAGAACTTCCCCCACTTACCTTGCTGTTTCTCTTCATTCTCAGCAGAAAGTAGTTCTTTTAAATCATGTTTTTCCCCAGTCCCCAAGGACATATCTGGCACTTAGTAAGGACTTGATCAGTAATTACTAGATGAATTAATGAGCAGGAAAGCAAGATAAAGTAGCAGGAGGTGGCAGGCAGCACTGGGGAGTCCTGTCCTGCAAGAGAGCATAGCAAAATGCGGCCCTCATGAGACCTGGCCAGGCCAGGGTGTGGAGGGCAGGAGCCCAGGTCACATGCATGTGTGGAACACCTGACAGCCTCTGAGGAGGACCCCTCAGGGCAGACTTGTAACAGGTGCTCGGGTGCTTACCAGGGGTATCTTTGTTTTTTTTCACTTCTGTATAATGGTGACCTGTTCCTCTAACTGCTGGTGGGTCGGTCTTCTCAGACCATAAAGCAGATGCAGCAGAGGATGCTGGAGCTCAGGAAGACGCTGCAGAGGGAGCTGGTGAGTGCCTGCTCTTTGTCCTGCCCTAACCTTCACCGCCCTGCCTCTAGGCTCTCCCATTCTCCCTCCCTCTCCACCCTCAAGGCTACTTGGTGGGCTTAAGACCTTGGCCAAGCGCCCTCCACCCTCCTGCCCTGCACCAGTGTCCTCACTTAGAACAAGGGCTTGCTCTGGAGGTCGTATAGTGGTTGTTGACATTGTGTATGAGGCAGTGATTGGCCTGCACAGGACAAGAACAGCACCCTGTTCCAGGCTGGGGTGCTCACTTTTCAGGGGTTCGGTGACCTTCATATGGATACAGAAATGTGCCCTTCCTCCCTCCCCTCAGCTGTCATCACCTGCACTGTCTGAGCTCTCCCTCCTTTTGCCCTTTGAGGTGGAGAGAGGTGGAAGAGCGGCCCACAGTAGTGGGCGCCTCCCCTAGGGATGTTACTGTTCTTGAGGAGTCTATGAGTTTTGGGAGTCAGAGTCTCCTTCCCAGCCATGTAGTGGCCCACTGGCTACCTACAAAAGACCTCTCTGTTGGTTTTTCAGAAAATCAAACCTGACAATGAGCTCTTTGAAGTCCGAGAGAAGCCAGGCCCTGAAATGCCAAACATGGCTCCTTCTGTCACAAATAATGCTGAACTGACAGATGCTCGAGAGATCAACTTTGAGTACCTGAAGCATGTTGTTTTAAAATTCATGTCCTGTCGAGAATCTGAGGTAAAGAGCTCCCAGCTACCACTTGGGTTTTGGGTCCAGTCCTATGGAGTCAGCCCTGCTCAGCTCCTGCTGTCCCACTCCTTCCTCCCCTGGCTGTCTCCTCCCTCAGTGGCCTGCAGACTCCCAGGGAAGATGCAGGCTCAGCTTCTCCATCCCAGCCAAGGTGCTGAGCCGAGTCCCGGGAACCAGTCTGCTGTGCCAGCCTGCCAAGCGAAAGGTGGGCGGGGCACGATGAGAATGTGTTGTTGCTGTCAGACCGCAGGAGCCCTGCGCTGCACCCACTACCTGGTCCTTATTAAGCAGACCACAGGAAATGCTGCCATGTAGTGTGTGGACTTCCTGCCCCACCCCCACCAAGGCCCATGGCAGCAAAGTTTACTCTGTTTCAGGCTTTTCATCTGATCAAAGCTGTGTCAGTGTTGCTGAACTTTTCTCAAGAGGAAGAGAATATGCTCAAAGAAACCCTGGAATATAAGGTAGGCTTCTTAGTAACTGGAACCAGCCACCCAGGAAGGGCACCAGCTGCAGCTGTTTCCTCCCTTCATTGCTTTGGGGTGAGGCGATGACTTATCAGGCAGTGCTGAGGACGTCCTTTATGCCCCAATGTCTGTCTGTATCTGACTTTCAGACTTTGAATTTTTCAGACTTTCACTGATAGCACTTCATCACCACTCCAGGTCTGGCCTAACACCTAGACTCCCAAAAAAGGACTGGGAGGCAGGTGTGGTGGTACAGCCCTGTAACCCAGCACTCAGCAGGCTGAGGCAGGCAGATCGCCACCAGTTGGAGGCCATTCTGGGCTATGTAGTGATTCAAGGCTGGCCTGAACTACATAGTGAAACCTTGTCTCAAGACAAAATGCTGCAAGTATAACTCAGTAGCAGAACACTTGCCTACCATATGCAAGGCTACAGGTTCAAGTCTCAGACCACAAAACAATAAAACTTCGAAAGCACTTACATAAATGCTGTAATGGAGAAAACCTAAAATCCCACCACCTCATTCCTGTCAATCCACTTTCTTTCGCTTCCTTCCCGTACGTAAAATAGGCTTCTCACCCAGCAGGAACCATCTCTGCTCGAAGCCAGTCTGAATGCCTGGAGAGCAGAGCCCAGCCCAGGAGGGGAGCGGCTGTGTCTGCCACCTCTGCACCTATTGTACTTCTCAAGAGCCTTTTTTATTTTCCTCATGCAGATGTCTTGGTTTGGCTCCAAACCAGCTCCCAAAGGCAGCATCCGGCCATCTATCTCAAACCCTCGGATACCGTGGTCCTAGAGGAACCAGCCAGGGATGAGCTCCATGCTTTGACACCTTTTTCTGTGAAAAGAACACTGACACACCAGTCTGGGTGGGTTTTTAATCACTGTAACTGCAGTATTTTGTACACATGTCTAAACATTGTTTACAAGACTTAAGGCCCATTTCCCTGCAGCCTGACATGAGCCTCAGGAGGCAGATAATCCCATGCCATTCTGGTCACCAGGTGGGAGGGTCCCAGTAGTCCTGGCCAGCTCACGTCTGCATCCGAGTCCTCTAACTCTCGACAGTCGCACTTAAAGCATCAGCTTGTCAGGAGGCAGCTGACTCACCCATAGAGGACACTGGAGGTAGACAGCCCTGGGGAGTGTGCCCTGCAGGCCAGCCCTACCTGTTCCTCGAGAAGCCACCTCGGGTGACCTTCCACAGTCGTCCTCCACAGTGGCTTGGGTTCCGAAGAGTGAGGAGAGGCTTTTAACCCTTCCTCTCCAAAACACATTTCAGTTTCCCAAACCACCTAGAACCTGAGATGGGTACATCTTTAAGATACTCTGGGCCAGGGTGGATGAATGAATATGCAACTTTTTGATGGTATTTCCATTTTGCTTAAAACTAGTTAACAGATAAAAGATCCTAAGTATAGTACCAAATACACTCAATTGCCTTTTTAATGAATGTACTTGTCTTGGATAGGTTGCTGGTAAACCATTTTAAACTATTTTTTATAGCTAAAGTTCTTCGCTATTATAAACTTACATTATAAAATCCATTTAATTGGTATACTTAAAGGAAAACCAGAGCATCAAGAGGAAACTATTTATAAAACTGGGATTTCTGTCCCTTTGTAATTTTGCCAGCCTTCTGTGGAGCCTGCTCTCAGAAGCAGTGGTGGTATTTCGTGTGCTTGGCTCTCAATTCTGTCCCTCTACCCCTGACCAAGTGTTAGTCACACCTTTTCACTAAAGGACAATCTGCTGGACTCAGTAGAAGCACAGCTGCCCCCTTCTTGTCCCAGCCTTGACCAAAACAGCAGTCTGTCTTGTATGCAGAGCCGCCCTGCGTCCCACCCTCCCCCCTCTACTTCAGGCGAAGCTCACACCTGGCATCCACACATTGAAAGCTGACTGCACTACTTGACAGCCCACACAGCCCTCTGGCCGCAGCCGACGTGCACTTGTGTTTGTTGTCACACATGTGGAGAAGCTGCAGCATCAAACCTAAAGGGCAACGGTTTTATAGTTTGAGGAAAGTGTGACTGGGAAATAAACTGAATTAACTCCTAAATTTTTAACTATATACACTTGTTTCTCAGTAAAGTTTAACATCAAAAATACATATGTACACAAATACACAAAAAAAATCCCATGGAACAGTACTTGCAGTTTACCCACTGAAGTTCCAGGTGGTATCAAGCCAGGGCACTGTCGCCTTGGCCCAGCCCAGGCTCCGTCATTCTCCAGTCACCTAAGGTGGCTCTCCTTGCAGTCTGTGCCCTTCAGACTGCACCTTCCCATTTAGATGGGACCGTGACACAAGAGTCCCTTCTGTTCTCTGAGGGGTGAGAGGTACGTTTCAGCAGCGCAGGAGGCCTAACCTGTGCGGCCCAGCCTCTCCCTGTGGCTCCCCCAGCCCCGCTAGAACAGCCACAGGGGTGGCTGGGCAGACTCCCTCTGACTAGGCTTTCTTCCTGCATGTGGAATTTCCTTCAGCTCTAGGGGAGAGGGGAGTAAACCCTCCCAGTGATGCAGTGCACTTTTACTTGTATGACACGACACACACGCCTTCTGAGCAGGGGGATCCGGGTCTCCTCCCAGTGCGTGCATAGGGGCTGTGTGACCTGAACTGGCTGGAGGAGGTGCATTTGTGCTGCAATACACTTTCTGATTAAACCTTTTAATCCAGATGCAGCTGCAGTGGGTTTCGCTTGATAATTGTTTGGTATGTACTTCCTTGACTCTTAAATCGAATACATTGTATCTTGTACTTAAAAAGGGCTACACCCTTGTCTTTCAAAAGGATCCTCCCCAAACTGGGTTTGGGTAAATAAATACGTGTAATTTAATGAATCCAACAGCTTAGTCCTGCCTCCCGAGCATCACAGTGTTTCTGCAGTGAGCTGGGGAACTGGAAGTCTGCGGACCTCCACAGCCTGCAAGACCCCGGAGGGCTTCAGGAGGGCAAATGAGATCCTTGCCTTTGCTATGTGTTTCTGGAGTTCGTCAAAGAAACTTATGAGGACACAGCTAAGAGAATTCCTCCAGAGAGCAGACCCAGCCTCAGGAGACAGAGACTCTAGCTCGCGCTAAAACTGTACGGGTAATCACACAAACTGAAGACTGTTAAAGCCTCAATCAATTATTAAATGTTTGGCACTTTATTAAATTAAATAAGCTCCAAAGTTACATACAAATCAAAGGAGTAAGAAACAATAAATAGTATTCAGCAAAACACTTCTCCATGGCAGCTGGCAGCAGGGTGACCGAGGCCCATGGGACTGCTGTGGCATGAGGCCCAGAGACTGCCATGCTCACTCTGTGCAGGGACACGTCCACCCCCACATCACGCTTCCAGAACAGCCGAACCCTTCACTCGTTACCATCCCATCGTTACCACTTTTTACATACAGGAAACACACCGCAATGGATAGACTAATAAGCCAAGAGCTTTATTGATGCAGCAGGCACTTTACAACAAACCCAAGAGTCTGCCTTCTCTGGGAAGACAAGTATCTGTACAAACTCTCAGGTTTTCCCACGTCTGAAAACAAGTTCTCCCTTTCACCACAGCCCTTGGATCTGCACCTGCCCAAATCATGCCGCCCCCTTTCCAACAGGTAGTACACATGGTGACACCTGACCGACACCAGCCAGCCGCTCTGCAGATGACCAAGGGTCAGTTCTACAAAACTCTAGGCAGCGGCACTCAGATCCTGCAAAGGATTTAGGAAACAGTGATTCTCCCTCCACCTCGAAAATGAAATGCATTTCAGCAGATATGTGTCCTGAAATTTGCAGTTGGGAGTTCCTAGGGTGATGGTCCATTGTGTCCAATCCCTTCTTCACCAGCCTGGGCATCAAATTCTTCAGGGTAACATGAGTCCTTTCTTTGTTTTGTTTTTTTTTTGTTTTTGTTTTAAACAGTCTTTCTTGCTGTAAGAACTCTTATAATGGAGCCTAGTCCTCCTACAGCTAAGGCCTGTGGGGGCAGGAAAAGGAAACAAGTCAGAACTAAGACCTGGCTGGAGGAAGCCTGGCTGGCCAGGGAGAACAACATGAGCATGTCCTGGACCCAAATCCTTTCATGCCCCGGCCCTTCTGATAAAGGAGTCCTATAGCCAAACCAAGGAGTGAGGAAGGAGTCCCTTGTCCTGCAGCCAAGGACAGCAGGACTGACCTGGAACACTGACAAGCTCACAGACAGCCCAAGTTTCACTGCTTCCAAACTGTTGGCAGAGCCCTGAATAAAGAAATGTACACCAGCCCATGACAGCTGCCTGCCAACAGGGCTAACGCTACATCACCTCGAGGAGATGACAAGGCCTGGCCTCCAAGCCACAGCCACTGCCACCTGCACCTGTTGAGCTCAGGGAGGTGGGAGGCACAGCCATAGCCCAGCCCTCGGCTACCTCAGGACCCACGAGTAAGAGAAGCACTCTCAAGACAATGCAGAGCTTGCTGGGAAGGACAGTGTCAGCCACAGCCTGGTCCCCACTCATGGTGGGTATGCCTGCTGTGGTGCTGGGGAAAGGAGCAGTACAGTGGCGCATAGGCAGGATATGGATATAGATGTGACTGGACCCCCGGAACCCCGCAGAGGACACAACTCACAGCGTTTTCTGCTTCAGGTGAATGAAAAACACATTAAATGACCAAGCTTTCTGCCCACTGCACTGGCTAGAGACTGAGGCAAGATCAAGAAGGAAGCCCTAAGCTGGTGGGGCGGCTCACTCCTGCATTCCAAAGAGCACCCCACATCTGTCTCTAGCAGCTCTTCACACTAGGGCAGAAGTCATCCGCCAGCAGGCCTTGCTCTAACCCCACATCTGCCCCGTCTGCTACCAAGGGCACCCTGTTCGCCTGGCATACCTCTGCAGCTAGAAAAGGAGAGCAACCATGACTACCATAGACAGCAGGTGAAGGGTTAAGCTGTCAGACTGACCTTCCCTATTCTGGAAAATGTGGCCTGCTGGTGTGAGCCCTGGGTGAAGTGTGAGGTGTTCACGTACCTTTTCGTGCCACTGGAGTAACACTGCGCTGCTGTTTTCTGTGGGCTTCTCAAACCCTTTATAAATGTACTTCATTAACAAGTCAACGCCGTTTCTGTCCAGGGACTGCACAGCCTGCTCAATCTCACTGCTCTTAAAGTTTGTGAGCACCTTCAGCACCACGCCCTGGGCTCGCTCCTACAGAGGGAAGGAGGTGAGATCAGCTGCTACAGCCGGCATGGCCCAGGCCCCCAGCGTGGAGAGAGCATCACATGGGGCGAAGTGTGCCAGCAACACTGCCTGAACCCTAATTCATCTAAGACGGTTAAAAAAAAGTGGGTCCAATAAAATTCCCTTCTTGCTTCCAATTTCTGCATATATTTTTGTTCTATGAGGCAGTCTCACTACGTAGCTGAGGCTGACGAACTCAGCAATCCTCCTGCCTCAGCCTTATGATTACTGGGTATGTCAGTGTGCCACTATGCCCAGCAAAACTTCAGTGTTATTCCACTTATTTTGGAGAGAATAAATGGATTACTGAGGACTGGCCTCAAACTCATGATCCTCCTGCCTCAGCCTTCCAAGTGAGCCACCATCTCTAGCTTAGCTTCTCTATTTTTCATGACACCAGCCTGGCCTTAAACGCCACAGGATCACACCTATGGTGTCATTTATTTTTCTATCTTTTTTTGGTATTTAGTACAGGGTCTACAGGGTCTCACTACACAGATCAGACTCCTAGTGATCCTCCTGTTTTCAGCTTCCCAAGTGCTGGGATTACAGGCATATGCTTAACCTTACCCAGTCTCAGTCACCTTCTCAGCACTCCCCAGGGGCAAGGCCAGCACAGCATGCTGGGATCAAACCCCAGTCCCTGCACCTGCCTAAGCAGGCACTTTAGTCTGCTGAGCTATGTGTCCAGCCCTTATAGTGGGTCATTTTTTTAAAAAAAAGAAAGATCCCCCCAGGTTTGAGTACAGGTCTCCTGCTGGTGCCCAGTAACAGCGGGGTTGCTCCTCTCTACCTCTGCCAAGGTACAACTGCTGCAGCTAGACCTCCACTGCAGAAGCCCCTCTCCCAGGAGCAAGTTTCAGCCTCGATGAGGCA
>NW_004524714.1:5223361-5231341 GCF_000260255.1 Octodon degus
AAAAAAACAAAAAACAAGGGCTGGATTGACTTTGCACCCCAGAGGCCCAAGGGAGAAAAGAACAGTTTCTTTGGGGAGCTTTTACTATATATGCTATTCACCTGGAGGTGGGGGTGTAGCTCCAAGGCAGAGTACTTGTCTAGCATACATACAGCCAAAAGAAAAATAAAACCACAAAAATTTAAAGCCAGGAGTCTGGTTCTCAGGAAGCTGTGTGGCAGCACTGCTCAGACCCCAGGGAGCTCAGGCGGTGGGGGATACTGCTGTACCAAAGCCCTGGCCCCCAAGACCTAGCAGAGCACAAGACCCCTTTACCTTCACGGCCTGATTCTTGGTGTTGACTGGAGAGTTCCGCAAGGCTGCGTGGAAGGCCCGAAGCATATCCCCTGTGCAGCAGTGCCAGTTAAGGATGACTGACCTCAAAAGCAGTCCAGGAGCTGACTAAAAAGGAATCTTATCCCTGCCACCCACCGCCCACAGCAGCCCTCCTCACCATGGGCACCACCGGCTCATAGCCTGCTGCTTTCCTGAGCCACAGGCAGGGTGCAAGGCACCTCTGGTGGCCTTTCCTTCTGCTGAAGGAAGGTTCCCCCTCAAATTGCCCTTGCCGAGGGAGCCTGCTGTATTCACGGTGCTGGGCACTCTTCCTACCTTCCTGGATCCTCAGCCACTGTGCACGCAAACCAGAAGTTGCTCTCATCCTCTCAAAGGGAAAGATGGAGGCCCAAAGAGGTCTAACTCTTCAATCATGCTTAGAAGATAAATTACTAAAGAAATTAAGATATGCTAAGATGTCTACCTCCTAGGTCAAGGAAGTCCCAAACACTACAAGAATGTGTCGCCAGGGACTCTGCTTTCCCATCCCCAAACCTTAACTGAACCCTAACATCACACTCTTTGTCCAGTTCTAAATACCCAGCACACAAAGAAAATTACAATCTGGGTTAGGTCCCCAAAGGTGACACCTATTTTAAACTGAATTACATCAGCCGACTTTCATTTCCTCATGTGAAACACTGGCTTCAGCCAAAAAGCTTCAAAAATAGAACAAGGAATGGTTCTGCCCAATCAGATCTTTACTCCTGTTCATGTAGCCAGCCCCATGTGTGAGCAGACAGAGCCCCTGGTGCAAAGCGAATTCCCAGCTGCCTGAGTGGGGGCTCCATTTGAGAGCAGGGTCCGCCACCAAGCGAGCCACTCTCAGCACCCTGCCTGGATCTGATCCACCTTCTGTGGGAAAGGCAGCCCCATCAGGGCCAGTCCTGAAACCAGGCACTGGTAACCACTACCTCAACTCTCTTTGAATGTGTCCTCAGAGCAAAAGCAGGCTCCCAGGAGCTTACCAGCAAATGTAGGCTAGCACCCTCTTCACTGCTGCCTGGCACAGTCAGCAAGCACAATCACCCAGAAGGCGGATGTGAGGAGGAGCAGGATGGCCCAACCTGCGCGGTGCCCAAGTTGAGTTAACTCCCTGCAGCACCAGTCACTAAGCAGGCACTGCCAGGAAGTCTGAGGGGCAAGCAGACTATTCTTGCAATAACTGATCACTTTTTCCTAGCAGCTCAGGCCCTTGCAGCAGACAGGCCGTGACAGCTGGGAGACCCTGCTTTTTGACAGGGCACTACGGACCTTGTAGATGGGATGAATCCCTGATGTGGGCTCTGCCCTGTGCTTTGTAGGCTGCTTGGCCTCTACCCACAAGATTCCAACAGCACCCTCAAGCTGTGACAATCATGTCCCCCAACAGTGCCAAATTTCCTGGGGATCAAGGGGAGTGCTAAAGCACTCAATACTACTGCTCTAGACTGACTCCTGCTCCAAGGAGCAGACGCTGCTTCATTGATGAAGAAAAGAACAAGTAATACTTTACAACTGCCACAGGTCTCGGACCTTCAGCAAAGTACGTTCACACATCTCATCCCAAAAACCATGGCAACAATCATTATTCCATTTTAAAGACTGAAACGAAGGGTCTGAGAAAAACAATTACCTGCCCAAGGTCACAAAGCTGAAGTGTCAGCTGGCTCAAGCTCTTTCTGTAATCCTTCACTGCTGCTCTACCCCAGACCCACATTGCGGGCTCAGACACCTGCTGTATGTGCCTAGAGATGCTCTTGTGGAACTGGGGAGGCCAGTGTGTTGTCCTTCATTTCACAGAGGACCACGTGGAGGGAGAGAGGGTATGTGACCTACAGAAAGTCACAGTTAAAGCAGGAACAGAGCAGGCTGTGTCAATACAGAGCTCATGGTCTTACTTCCTGTGTGATCTCCCACCACTGACACATTTCCCACACAGCCCTAAGACTTCCACCAGCACTGTTCCTGCATGGATCAATCCTCCCTAGTCTCCTCTCCCAAGACTCCCAGACTCTGCAGTTTAGATTGAAACACCTAATACAGGTCAGGCATGGTGGCACACACCAGTAATCCCCACTCAAGAGGCTGAGGCAGGAAGATTGCTGAGTTTGAAGCCACCCTGGGCTACATAGTTCAAGGCTAGCCTCAGCTACCTTGCAAGACCCTGTTTCAAAAACAAACAGCTGAAGAGATAGTTCAGAGGCATAGCACTTGCCTGGCAAGGGCAAGGTCCTGAGTTTGATTCCTAGTACCAAATAAAACAAGCAAGCAAGCACCTAATGTGAGTCCAAGGGTTGGCACATGGTTGGCTTTCAAATATTCCTTCCTTCTATCTAGAACCCACACTTACCAGGATTTTACTTCTCATCCGCCACCCTCCCTTCCCCAATCCCAAGAGGTACTCGCCATGGTAACAGGCTTCTGACAATAGTGGCACAGCTACCATCCCCTGAGCTTTTCTAAGGAGTCTAAGACACCTGACTATGACTAGCTGGTGGCTCGTGGATACATGACCTTCAACAAGTCCCTGCAGCAGTTAAGACCAAGTCACCAGCTGGCCAGGCCATGGTCTCTTCTGTTGAATGAGGGTTCTGGGCCAAAGAGCCATGCATGGAGCTTTTTCAGCACCTAGTGCCCAAGAGTCAAGCCCTGTGCCAGAGGAGAGAACTGATGTTCCCTTCAGAGGTCCCTTCTCATGACCCCATTTCATCAGTACTGTAGGTGAGCAATCTGGATGGGGCAGGAAATTCAAGTTTAAATCTCCACCTTTGAAAGCACATTCCTGTTCAAACAAAGTCTGCAGCTATTTGCTTTAAAGGCATATTGGAGGAGCACCGCAGGCCTCCTCCCAAAAGCAGTGGGCCTGACTTCCCAAGTGAGTCAACTGACTAAACACCCAAACCTGATTTATATACAGCAGGGCCTCCACCCCTGCCCTGGCAAGCGAGGGGTTGGGGGGGTGGGGGAGGACCACACTTCCTGTACACCATTTGAATAAAGAAAAATTCTTCCTGTGAGAATAAGTCAGTTTCCTGTGCACAAAGTGTGAAGGAGCCAAGCTGTGACAATCACCTCTATTTTTAATCTTCTCTACTAAATGCTGGCTTTCTGTGGTCACAAGAACAATCATTTCCAGTCTTGGGGTTCTACTTTTTACACTTCACACTATAGTTTTCTTAGCTCAAACTGCTAGTATTTTATTCTGCTTCGTGTAGAAGGGCAGTACCGTACCCAGGCAGCCACAACTCACTTGTTGAGCGGGGCTGAGACCACGACGCTCCAAAGCCCAAGGTATTAAGCAAAGTGAGAACAGCTGAGGGGGGCGGCGTCAGCCGGGCCCTGGGAAGGGAGTCGCAGTCCCAGACCCCTTGGGCTGCAGCAACGGCGCCGCCTTCATGTCCCCCTGGGGCTCCTTTCCCCTCAGCCATCCACCCACCTACTCTCGGAGGTCTGCCGTAGACCCCAGGAGAGCAGCGGGGCAGCCCCGAGTGGACTGTGCCCTCCCGCCGACCAGCCAGCGGGAACAGCCCCATCTCCCCCAGGAGGGACAGGACGATGGGCGCCCTCGGCAGAGGCCGCCTGGGCAGCCGGGGAGGCCAGAGGGAGGGAGCGCTGAGAGCCGCCCACCAGATCCAGGGCCGGGTGGGGGCGGGTGGGGGGAACTGGAGACCCGCAGAGGGGAGCCGAGCGCGGGGAGCCGGCCTGCGGGGCTCGGGGAAGGGGAGCGAGGGGGCCGGGCCGCGGTGCCGAGCCGGGCACGAGGAGGGTGAGCAGCCGGGCCGAGCCGGGCCGGGCCGCCGCGCAGGGAAGGATATTGCCGCAGGAGCCCGTCCACCTCGCCGGGGTCCGGGCCTGGCTCTCCCGCTGCCGCCGCCGCCTCCTCCTGCTCGTCCACGAATTTGTTCTCATCAAACTCATCGATGTCCACCCGGCGGAAGCGCGAGGACAGCGTGTTACGGGCCATGGCGGGAGCTCGGCGCCCGCTCAGCCGGCTCCGCTTCGGGACCGACCTCCCCTAGCTCCGCTCACCACCCGTCTGGGCTCTGCCTCCGGGTCCGGCTCCGGCTCCGGCTCCGGCTCGGGGGCGGGAAGCGGCCGCCAGGCACCTCCTCCACCTCCGCGCGCAGCCTCCGCCGCCCGCCCACTTCCCGTCGACGCCGGAAGCGGAAGCGCGGAACAGGCCCGTAGGGGGCGTGCCGGCACGGGGGCGGGGCGTCGGAGGGCCGCCGCGGTGGTTTCCAAGGCAACTGTGGTCAGCGTCTTCGCTTTGGGCTGGTGGGCGCCCAGCCAGCGCAGGCCTGGCATCGTGGGCGCCGTAACTCCGCTCATTCTCTGGCTTCCTCCCTGCCCCCGAGGACTTTGGCCCACCGAGGAGCCAGCACCGACACAGATGCCGACTCCGGGGTGATCGTTGCCCAGACAGGCCCCCGGACCCCCAGAAGGCGGCCAGATCCGCCTCTCGAGCACCGGCCAGGTTTCTTGAAACCTTCGCGCTAAGCCAATGACCAGAGGGACATGCCGAAGCCTTGGCCCCACACTGAGCCTGGAGCTGCCTGCGCAATGATGCAGGAGTGACCTTGTAAGAGGAATGGGGAGACGCTAACAACATTCAGTGTATCCGTCCAGGACAGTGACAAGACGCTAAAGAATTACTGTTTGCTACTTGGGATTGAGCCCTGGGCCTTCCCTCTGAGCCACACGCATCCCTTTTTAGACAAGGGTTCACTAAATTAATTGTTACGATTTGTGTATAGGTGTGCCCGCAAAGCCTCAGGCAGTTATGGGGCTGCTTTTGGAGTGATTGATTATTGTGGGTGTGGATACTGCACCTGCCCTGGGGCAGGGAATTTGCATTTCATTGTAAGGTGGGAAGAGAAGTTAACTGCTTGAGCTGCTGCTACTTCTTTTTTGCTCTTGCTCTTTGCCTCCACCATGAAAGGTTGCCCTCTGCCATGTGCCACTCTGCTTTGGAGCCAGCTGAATATGGACTGAAACCTCCAGTAACTGTGAGCTAAATAAACCTTTCCTTCCCTAATTTTGGGTGTCCGGTATTTGTCCCAGCAATGAGAGATGAGAAACTAAGACATCAATGGTCCTGCCGCCTCAACCTACCAAAGTGCTGAGGTTCCATGCCTGTGCTAATATGTCCAGCGCTGAAGACCTTTTGAGGACGTAGGGCCCTGCTTGTGGAGCACTCACTTTGGCTTGGGGGTGGGGGGCAGGATCAGAACAGGACTGTGTGGCCACCATACCCACAGGAAGTGGACAGTCCCGGATGCCAAGAAGTCAGGCCTTGCCAGGGAGATGGTTCAGTGGCATAAGTGCTTTCCTGGCAAGGGCAAGGGCCTGAGTTCAATACCCGGCTCCAAAAAAAAAAAACAAAAAAAAAAAAGCTAAAATAGGTCTACTCAGATGATGGTATAGGGAAACTATTTTCATTACTTTTCCCCTTGATGGTCTTTTTAGTTAAAAATAATAATTGAAACATGACTTGTCCTTATTGCTTTGCATACCTCTCCTTGAAATGTCTGTAGAACAGATAATACTGCCAGAGTGATGAAACCCAACCTACATGCTAAAAACACTGACTCCTGAGCTTGTCAAGGTGACACAGGCCTGTAATCTCGACACTAGTAGGCTGAGCCCAGAGTATCACAAATTCAATCCCAGCCCAGGCAATTTAACAAGACATTGTCAGAAAGGGAAGGAAAAAAAAAAAAATAAAAAGGAAGGGAGGGAAGGAGGATGAAAGAAAGAATAATTACTGGTACTACAACTCAGTACAAAAAGAAAAAAAAAAAGATACAGACTCCCATAGCGGTAAATAGGTGTCAAATAAAGTTTCAGGTCCCAGAAACAATGCAATCCACCTACATTTTGTCTTCCCAAAGATTTTGGGAAGAAATCTTTGGACTCAGGAGGCAGGCCACAAAGTCAGCAGACATTCATATCCCCAGAACATACTGATCAGAAGGAATTTGAAGCCATGACTGGTAGCACAGAGCTATAAACCCGGCACTCAGCAGGCTGAGGCAGGAAAAGCGAAGTGAATGAGATGAAGGTCAACCTAAACTACCTGTCTCAAAAAATAAAAGGCCAGTGAGATAGCTCAGCTGACTAAACACCTGCTGGGGCAAGTGCAGCACCAGCCTGGTGTCCCCAAGGTGCCGCCCCACAAGTCAGGGTATGGAGGCCCATGCCTGCAATCCCAGCACTGGGGAGGCTGAAAACAGGAGGATCACTAGAGTCCGAGCTGCATAGTGAGACCCTGTACCAAACACATTAAAAAAAAAAAAAAGATAATAACAAAGCAAAAAAGCCAAAATTGCTAATTCTACACTTATGGAAGCAGCCCCAGTTAAAGTAGTGAGTAATAAAGTGGTAAATAACTTTCCATTCCAGTGAAGAAGGCAAAATATAAAAATGAGTATTAGGCCAGGGAAATAGCTCAGCAGTATAAGCACCTGCCTGCCTGGCAAGGTTAAGGTTTTCCCTAGTACCTAAAAAAAATCAGTATTAGAGCTATATTGTTATATTGTAGACAGTATATGATCTACATACGCCTGTAACATAGCACTCTGGGAGGCTGGGACAGGGCATCATGAATTCAAACCCTGCTTGGGTAACTTGGTGCTTCTCAAAACCCTGTCCGAATGGGGAAGGGGCCGCTTAGGGCAATGGCCCTGGGTCCTGTCTCCAGCATCAAAAATAAATTATTTTTTAGTATTTTAGGGAAGGGTTCACAAGGTGTTCAGGGTCTCCCTACTAGATCGGACTAGTAGTGATCCACCTGTTTACAGCCTCACAAGAGGTGGGATTACACCAAGCCCAATCTCAACAGTGTGCCCCAGGGACAGAGAAAAATAAATTTTAAAAAGCCATTTTATATTATCAGGGATGATTGAGTGTTGAAAGAAAAAAAAATCATCCAGTGTGTGACAGTTTCTTAGCTAAAGGAAAAAAACAAAATCATAACTCAGATGGACAGGCTTGGAAGTTCTGAGTGCAGCTGAGAATGAATGACTTGATCTCACTTCTGGCTTGTGTTGAAAAAGGGGCCATTTTGCTGAGCATAGTGTACAGTCCCAGCTTCTCAGGAGGCAGAGACAGGAGGATCACAAATTCAAGGGAGGGGGTGGAGAGATGGCTCAGTAGAAGAATAAGCACTTGCCTGGTAAGCAGAAGGGCCTGAGTTCAATCCCCGGTTTTGGGAAAAAAAAAAAAAAAAATCAAGGCCATCCTGGACAACTTAGCAAACCTAGTGCCCGCAGAATTTAAAGAGCTCGGGCCCGGTTTAAAGAGTTCAGGCCCCAGTTCAGCAAAAATGTAAAGATGAATTTTCTTGCAGCTGTACTGAAAACACATGGGAGCAAGAACCAAAACCTGGTCAGGTGTGATAAGCACAGGCCTGTAATCCTGACATTCTGGAAGTCTGAGTCAGAAAGATCATGAGTTCAAGCCCAGCTTGGGCAATCTAGTGATTCAGAAGAGAGACCCTGACTCAAAAAAAAAAAAGGGGGGGGGTCAAGGTGCCACCCACTGAAAAAGTGCTCCAGGGGCTGGGGAGATGGCTCAGTAGAATAATCGCTTGCCTGGCAAGCACAAGGGCCTGAGTTCAATCCC
>NW_004524714.1:5231712-5242389 GCF_000260255.1 Octodon degus
ACACTAAGGAACTGAACCGAGAGCCTTCACACAGTGATATATACCTCCTGCCCTTTTTATTTGAGACAGCGTTTCGCCAGGTTCCCTAGGTTGGGCTCTAACATTCGATCCTCCTGCCTCAGGCTCCCAGCGTGGGGACTAGCAGCGTGCGCCACCTCTCCGACGTTAGTGCATCTGCGTAAACCCGCCCTTCTCATCGGCCAGGCACCCTAGATCACCCGCGCCCACCTCCCAGCGGCAGACTGGGAGATCGTCAAGCTTTGCCGAATGAATGAGTGAACAAATACAGCACTGAATGGAGAATTCGAGCCCTTCCTATGCCATCTCCGGCCATTCCCAGCCAGCGCTGGCCTCAGCCAACTGCGTCCACTCGGGATCTAACGCTCACCTAACTGGCCTAGGACGCCTGGAAAGACGGTGGGACCAAAACTCTCAGCTCAGGTTGCGCGGGCGCTGCCGGAAGGACGAATCTCACCACCCCCGGCAAAGGGCGGAAGGGGCGGGGCCTGACTCCCGTGCCGTGGCGCCATTGGCTGAACTGGTTGCTACCCGGCAGTAGTTGCGAAGGTCAGCCCCGCCCCTTCCTCTTTCTCTCGTAGCAGGCGGCGGCGGCTCCTTCTTTTGCGGCTATGGTGAGCGAGAGGGAATCGGATACCATCCAGGCACCGTGGGGCTTGGGGGTCGGGGTGGGGGCCGTGGACTGAGTCCCGGAATCTCATCTACCCTCGGATATGGGAGGCGCCGCGCAGGGCTGCCCAGCTCTCGCGGCCCGCATCTCTCCTGCCCTGGGGGCTCAGGCCGCGGGCCGGGCGCGTCTTCCGTCCGTGGCCTGGGAAGGCCGCCTGCCGGGCTCCTGACCGGGACCTTACGTGCAGGCCAAGATTAAGGCTCGGGATCTTCGAGGCAAGAAGAAAGAAGAGTTGTTGAAACAGCTAGACGACCTGAAGGTGGAGCTGTCACAGCTGCGCGTCGCTAAAGTGACGGGCGGCGCGGCGTCCAAGCTCTCCAAGATGTGAGTGGGGAGGGCACGTGGCCTCGGGAGCGCCCCTGACTTGCCGAAGTTGGCTTCTGGAAGTAGCCATTCAGGTGCCCGCGAGGTGCATCCTTGGATCACGTGGGAGACCTGGCCGCGTCTGTGGTTGGAGAAAACTAGGGGTCCCTGAAGACCCTTCCGGTTTTTCGGTTTTGAGACTGTCTCGTTACATAGTTGCACCACGACTTGAACTCACTTTGTAGCCTAGGCCTTGAGCTCGAGACAGCCGTGCCTCAGCCTCAGGAGGGCAGGGATTACAGTCCAAAGACCCATTTTGTGCTGCCTTCAAAGCCTAACTGGGGCCAGTGGGATAGCTCAGCAGGACTAAGCACCTGCTTAGGCAAGCGCAGAGGCCAGTATTTGATCCCTGGCACCACATGCCATGTGGGCCCCTTCCTGGGCACACTGAGCCAGGCGTGGTGGCACATGCAGATAATCCCAGCGCTGAGGAGACTGAGACAGGAGAATCATTGCAAGTCTGAGCTGCATAGGAGCAAGACCATGTACCAAACACATAAAGCCTAACTGGACTCACCTGACTTCCGTTAGTCTGTTGGTGGGGAGGTATCTTGTGCCATGCATGGCCTATAACCTAAATTTGATTTATATGGGTAGAGACAGGGTAGTTGTGAACAACAGGGGTTTGGAGTAAATCCCTCTGGATGCACATTCCATATGCCAGATTGACGTGAGTGGGCTGCCCACTGCCCCCTACCCCAGGGCAGGCTTGCAGGAGACAGGAGGTAACTGAATTGGGGGGGGAGGGGCACAGGAGAGTAACACCGGGAGTCCTTGGGCACACATTCACCAGTCCTCTCCAGACTGACCTCCCTGTCCCCACACAGCTCCAAATGAAGCCTGCTGCTGATCCACCCACCCCATGCATCTCCCCTTCCCAGGTATCTGGGACCTTTCCTGAGACTCCTGAAGCTGGAGGTGCTTGACTGTGGCATGACTCCCTCCTTTCCCTTCCCGCAGGTTGATGTGGGATCAGCTTTTTGTCCTACAGGCCTTTTTGTCTCCATGGACACTATAGATGGCAGTGTAGGACTCCGGCCCCCATTCCTGCACCCTCCAGACACACATGATGGTGCTGTCTTGAGTGGGACATGACTCAGTCCTGAGTGAGATGCCTTGGGGAGTGCTGGCTCTTCCCCCACTTCTTACTGACCTCTTTGTTTTGTAGCCGAGTTGTTCGCAAATCCATTGCCCGTGTTCTCACTGTCATCAACCAGACCCAGAAAGAAAACCTCAGGAAATATTACAAGGTACGGGGCGCTGGGAAGGCGTGGTTGTGGGGGCTTGGGCCCCTGCTCTGCAGCTGGGTTTGCCCTTTCACCAACCTCAGGCCAGCAGTGGTCTCTGGCTGTTGTGGCATGAGTGGGTTGGCAGCAAGGGGTCTTGCTGCAGGTGTTGTTTTGGCAGAACCGGGGATTGAACTCAGACCCTTGCACTGGGAAGCGCTTATTCTACTGAGCCATCTCCCCGCACCCCTGCAGGTGGGGTTTTGAGTCTCCCTTTCCTGCCAAGCAAGCCTGCTGGTTTCTGAGGAGTGGGCCCCCTGGGCCCTGGTGTCCCTGCCGGGACTCTTCTAACTGTTCAGATGAGGACCGGGAGGATTGGGGGGGTGTGAGGAGCTGGGCCTTGTTTCCACACTGTGTCCCAGGGACCGAGTGAGTGTGTTTGGGGAACTTGCATGAGCATCTGATCTCTTGGTCTCAAGTTGTAACAGCCATCTTGTGGACTTGTTTGTTTTGTTTTTTTTAATTTTATGTATTGAGGGGGGCAGCTTCAGCCCACCAGGGGGCGGGGCTGGCTGGCTTGTGGTGCTGGGGCATTGAACCGCGGTCCCTGTGCTTTGCTAAGCTTGTTCTAAGGTGCTTCAGACCACTGAGCCATCTCACCAGCCTGAAATCTGTTTACTCCTCCCCCTTGAATCCTTTTTTTTTTTTTTTTTTTTTTTTTGCGGAACCAGAGATTGAACTCAGACCCTTGCACTTAGTCTACTGAGCTATCTGCCCAGCCCCCATCTTGTGGACTTGTGTCTGACTTTAGTTTTATCAGGGCTTGGGCAGAAGCTGCAGCAGGACCAGGTGTAATTGGGAGCTGGGTGGAATCTGCTGACCCCAGCTGGCATTTGGAGAAAACCACAGGCCTGCTTTTAAACAGGCGCTCGGGCTCAGCTGGCTGGCTTGCTCAGGACAGTCGTGCCGAATGGAAGTCCTCTGGTGGGGGTCTTAATATAAAAGCTGGTACATCAGAGGTGGCCAGGAAGAAGTACCTTTGTGGCTCTCATTGAATGTCCGGCTCTTGTGCCCAGCTCCAGTGCGTTACTGGATTGGAGCTCTGCACAGCCCTCGCTTGTGTGTTTGTAGAACCTTCGCTGAGGTCACGAGACACTGAGCCCAAGAGACTGAGACACTTGACTTAGATGTGGCCCCAATGGTGGCAGCAGAGGGGGGAACAGAGATGGTGGGACTTCCGTGCCCTCTTGCAGGCCTGACAGAAGGTTTGCCTTGGAGACTGCTGCTCTGAGAGAAGCTCCTGCCACAAGAGGGCAGAATGATGTTCTCCCTGGGCTGGAGTCCCCTGAGCACTGGCTGGGCATAATTGCGACTAGGCCTTGTTCCTGAGGTAAAAGAGAGACCAGTGAGCCCCTTGATCTGGAGCACCGCTGGTCCGCAGTGCAGACTACAGCTCGGCAGCGCACACTGCAGCGGCCTTGGCCAAGCCTTCCCTGGCTTGGCAGCAGCACCAGGACAGCAGCTCCGCATGGTGGCCTGGCTCTGTGGCTCTGTATCCTCACTCTGCAGACCAACTCCCCACCCCCGATCTTGCTTCTCCCTCTTCCCGTCTCTGTCCAGGGCAAGAAGTACAAGCCCCTGGACCTGCGGCCCAAGAAGACGCGAGCCATGCGCCGCCGGCTCAATAAGCATGAGGAGAAGCTAAAGACCAAGAAGCAGCAGCGGAAGGAGCGGCTGTACCCTCTGCGCAAGTTTGCCGTCAAGGCTTGAGCGGCGTCACAATAAAACTCAAACTCTGGCCTTGGTGCTCTGTGCCTGTGCTGTTTCCACCTGTGGCTGGCCTGGCTTGCAAGGAGGGCAGGAGTTCTGGGGTGAGGGCACAGGTGAGGTTGTAGTGGCATCCTCTGGGTGAGTGCCTGTCTCAATGGCCAGTGAGTCCCACTGGTCCCTTCTGTGCCACAGACCTTCCTTGAAGGTCAGGCACTTGTCACTTCTGTGGTCCCAGCCAGAGGAATGGAAGAGGGTGCCTCCCTGGGCCTCTGTGTATGTGTGTGTGTGTGTGTGTGCGTGCAGGTGCAGGTGTGTGCACATGCATGCACACGTGCTCATGAGTGTGTTAAGTTTCTCCAGCGTGACATCCTCCTGCCTCAGCCTCCCAGGTGACTGAGAATTACAGGCATATTATGCCACTGGCCCTGACTCCAATTTGATATCTTTTGAAACCACCTCCATGCTAGTTCCCAGTATCATTGTCTGCAGGGGACTTGTAAGATGCCCTTGTGGAGGGCCAGGGAGATGGCTCAGAATAAGCGCTTCCCTGGCAAGTGCAAGGACCTGAGTTCAATCCCTGGTTCCAACAAAAAAAAGATGCCTATGTGGGTGTTCTGGGCCTGGACCCTAGGGTCAAGGATGGGTCTCAGCCTACAGTATAGCACCTCAGACCTTGAATGGTTCAGGCAGCCCTGCTGATGAGGAGACTGGACAAGGAGTGGCGCAGGTGGCTGATAGTGCCCTGGCACTGCAGGTCCAGGTAAACAAGCCCAGGGACATGTGGCCTGTGTGTAGCAAGTGGCTTCTCCACAGTCACCATGACCCCTCAGGTGGGGCAAAGCTGCAGGGATGGCTTGGGCCATGTGTGACCCAGCCTTGATGCCTTGGGGGACCTGTAGTTAGCATGAAGGGGCAGCAGACACGAGGTGTGCATGTTCAGTGGCTGAGGCCCACCAGTCCTAGCTGAAGCTGGCAGTCTCCACACTAGCCTGTGGCCCACGTACCAGGGAGCATGTGCCACACAGGACGGCAGGCTGTAGGGCAACCCTGGCTGCCCCTCACCCTTGCATCCACAGGCACTTGGCACTTGCTGAGAACCACGGGCAGACTTTGTAGTCACTAAGTGTGCTGGCAGCGAGTTGCCCATCAGGGAGGGGCAGCAGGATTGGGAATCTGGGCAGGGCATGCACCCGGGTTGCACTGCCCAGGCCACAGGAGAGGCCTGAAGCACCAAACCCAGGTCGGGTACCCACCCCCCCACCCACCCCCCGTCGTCGTCATGGTCGTCGGCGGGCCCCCCCTGCTGGAAAGGGGTGCAGGGCCTCCTTTAGTCCACACCCAGGCTCCCTACTGGCTCAGCCCCCCACCTGACACTCAGCTGTTGCTGGCATTAGCCAGGTTGGTGTTCTTTCCCTTGTCTCCTTAATCTGCTGAATCCCTCCTGAATGCCAGGGGTCTGGAGAACAGGTGTCACCCCTGTTTGGTAGGGAAAGGACTCAGGACATTTAACCAAGAACACGGTCCAAAAAGCACAGCATGGATGACTTGACATACCATGAGAAATAAACTAGTTCCCCAAAGACAAAGTGCATAATGCCACTCGTGAGGTTCCTAGACAAGCCACATTCATACAACAGCCAGGTGTAGCAGACATCTTTAGTCACACATGAGGCTGAGGCAGGAGGACTGTCACAAGTTTGAGTTCTGCCTGGGCCAGCTCCATAGTGAGTTCAAGGCCAGGTTGCACTACACTGGTACTCTCTGTCTCAAAATGTCGAGATGCTAAAAAGTACCACCTTTGTTTTATTTTTTTTATTTGTTTTATTAATTTTTTTTTTGGCAGAACCAGGAATTGAACTCAGGCCCCAGGCCCTTGTGCTTGCCAGGCACGCACTTATTCTACTGAGCCATCCATCTCCCCAGCCCCTGGGCTGAGCCCTTTCTCCACAACTGGAACCCAGGCAAGACTCCATTCTAGAGTCAAGCCCAGAACACCAAGTTCACAAGCTGCTCTTACCCTTGAGGCCACTTTATTTTTTGTTATATTTACTTTTTTTTCCCCCCCAGAAGGCCGGTACTATGAAGTTCAGGCTGGCCTTGAAATCACTAGGTAGCTAGTGTGGGTTGGAACTCACCGAACTCTCCTGCCTCGGCCTCCGGAGAACTAGGATGCGACACCACACCAGGTTCCCAAGTCTACTTTAGAGCCAGGGACTACAAGCCTACCAGGACCTGTGATTCCTCCCTGGAGCGAGTCCAGAGCTCTTATTAGAACCAGAGATCAGAACCTAGAGCTAAGGCCAAGTGTGGTGGCACAAGCCAGTAATCACAGCGTTCAGGAAGCTGCGAGACCAGCCTGGGCTACACAGTGAGCTCTCAAGGCCAGCCTGAAAGGCATAGCGAGACCCTATCTCAAAAGGACCGGAAAAAAAGCAAACAAAAAAAACAACCTAGAATTATTCTAGAGCCGGGTCACTGTAGAACCGCCTGGAAACCCCACTATCCAGAACCAGGAATCACGCCAGACCCCTAAGCAGGAGCCTGCATTCTGGATGCCGGTTCGGCCAGGACTGCACGCATTGCCCCGCTGTGCCCAGGTGCCCTCAGATCTGGGCGGTTCCAGCACCTAAGGAGACGCGGCCGCTGGGCGGGAAGGGAGGGAGGGTGCTAGGGGACCGAAGACTGTGTACAGCAGTCTCCATGGTGACCGGGGCGGGGCGCTGCCGCCGCGGTGCACTCTGGGAAGCCACGACAGACCTTGGGGCCGCAGCGGGCGGGAGTGGGTAGCGGGGAGGAGGGGCTTCTGCCTATGAAGAGCGCGCCGGTCCCCGGATATGGCGCGCGATGACCGCTAGAGGGCGCGCAAGGCCCGCTCACTGATCGCGGACGCTCTAGACAGGGAGAGGTCTCCCCTCTGCGCAATCCCGGACCTAAACAGGGTAAGTGCCCAGGAAGGCCAGCTCAGGAGCTAAGACCCACGCTGTCCACGTGCGGCTGCTGCTGAGGCAGAGAAGCCCAGCACGGGAAGCCAGGCCTGCATCACTAGTACTCTGGGAGGCTGGACAGGGTGGCAAGTGCCAGCCCAACCCGGGCAACTTAGCGACCCAGCGAGACCTTGTCTCAAAATAAAAAAGAAAAAGGGGGACCGAGGAGATGGTTCAGAGGAATAAGCGCTTCCCTGGCAAGCGCAAGGGCCTGAGTTCAATCCCCGGTTCCGCGAAAAAAAAAAAAAAAACACGAAAAAGGGCTGGAGGGGGCCGGGGAGATGGCTCAGTGGAATAAGTGCTTCTCTGGCAAGCGCAAGGGCCTGAGTTCAATCCCCGGTAGCTCAAGGGTTCAGTGCGTAGGAAAAATAAAAGAAAAAAAAAAACGGCTGAGGACAACAGCCTCCTCCGGTTTGCTGCATGGAGGTGCGGGGGGTGGGAGGGTAGGGTGTGAGAGGTTGGGGTCCCCGCTGTTCCCAACATTCCCTGCAGCACAGAGTGGGCGTCTCCCCGGGGCTGCTGGGAAACTGAGGACCCGAGAGATGGAGAGGGTTCTCAAGGGAGAGCACAGCCGGGGCTCCGCCCTGTGTGCCTGGCCTGGGTGTGAAGGCCCCTGACGCCCGGAGCTGAGCCCCCAAGAAGACGCGCCTCAGGCTCACCAGCACGGGCGGGCGCGCAGGGCCGCCCCGACTCCAGGCTCCCAGTGGTGACTCAGCCCTGCCCGCCCCCCCTCAGAACCTTCTCACGAGACTGCGCTCCCGCTCTATTTTCGGCCCAGACAATCAGGCGACAATGTCTAGGGGGCGACAATGGTAGCTTTGAGGAGACGCCACCCTCTTCCTCGCTCCCACAGGCCTGGGTCTGAGAGTTGGCTCTTTGGGAACTCAAAGGTCATGTCGCCCCCGACCCACGTGGCTCCCAAACAGGCCTACAGCACATCCCACGCCCCCGCTCGCGTCTTAGCTCCCACCCCGTGTCTCAGCTATCCAGCCACTCCAGCCTGGCCCAGAACCACCCTCCCCAGCCCAGAGCCCTTCTGGTGGGCCTCACCCACCAGACCCTGGGCGCAGGGGGTACAGGTGGGGTTAAAATCCATTTGCATCTGGCGTGGTGACATATCCAAATCCCAGCTCTCAGGAGGCTGAGGCAGGAGGATTGCCTCGAGTTCACAGCCAGCTTGGGCTACATAGTGAGCCTAGACTACATAGTGAGACCCTGTCTCAAAAAAAGAAAAAAACACCTGAGCACGGTGGCACACCCCTGTAATCCCAGCACTTGGGAAGCTGAGAAAGGAGGATACTTTCAAGTTTGAGACCAGCCTGGGCTACAAAGTGGGCTTAAGGCCAGCCTGAAATGCATAGCGAGATCCTGTCTCAAAAAGAGAAAGAATGGGGCTGGTGAGATGGCTCAGTGGTCTAAAGCACCTACTTAGAACAAGCTTGGCAAAGCACAGGGACCACGGTTCGATCCCCCAGCACCACATGCCAGCCAGCCCCGCCCCCTGGTGGGCTGAGCTGGCTACACACACACACACACACACACACACACACACACACACAAATAAATAAATAAATAAATTTAAAAAAAAAAAAAAAGAGAAAGAAAGGGGGCCAGGGAGATAGCTCAGCAGAATAAGCCCTTGCGTGGCAAGCGCTGGGTCCTGAGTTCAATCCCTGGTTCCACAAAAAAGAAAGACTTTTTTAAAATGCCGCAATCAGCTGTCATGTGTCCCAGGGGCCCAAGCAAAGGGCCCACTGTCCCATCCCATTATCCTTGCCCGCTGCCCCTGCGCTTGGCCACATGGTCCTTCTCCCCCCAACCCCACCCCCACCTCTCCGAGGCCTGTCCACAGCCCCCTCTGGACCATCCTGCCTGTCCTGGTCTGACTGAGTCCAAGCTCCACGTCCCTTCCTGAGACAGGGCCACCCAGGCACACTGTCCACAGGCCAGGTTGAACCCAGGCTCTGCTGCCTCCAGGGCTATGACCTCAGATGAGCAGTTGATTGCGCCATCCCTGTCTCCTGGTCTGCACGTGGGTCCCCAAATCGGTGGCCTTGGACAAGTTGGGTAGGAGACACTGAGCTCTAAACAGTGGTGACCCCATCCCATCCCTTCAGCTGAGAAGCTGGGCACTGAGCTCCAAATGCCACGCATGCACAGGCTCCCCACAGGGCCACAGCTAATGACACCTCCTACTGGAGAGGTGTCCTGGACCAAGCTCCAGCCCTGGGACTGGGGAGGGCTTGACCGGCTAGTATGGGCTGTGGGGACATCTGAGCCAGGTGCCATCTAGGAGTGGTCCCACCGGCTCAGCCATGAAAGTCGCCGAGGGGGACACTGTTTTCTCCTCTGTGAGGAGCCTGTCCCCCTCCTCCTCTAGCCAGGGTCCTGAGGACTGAGGCCACACTGACCTCCTGTTCTTTCATCCCAGGAAGTGACCAAGGTCCCTGGCCTCTGACAGTTCCCCACAGCACCATCAAGCTTGTCACAGACCTGTGGCCACAATGTCCTCAAGAAATCCTAATGGAAAAAAAAAAAAAAGGGTGGGGCCGGGGAGATGGTCAGTAGGATAAGCGCTTGACTGGCAAACGCAAGGATCTGAGTTCAATCCCTGGTTCCGCCTTTGCTTTTTGGTTTCTTTTTTTTTTTTTTTTTTGCGGAACCGAGGATTGAACCCAGGCCCTTGCGCTGGCCACAGGAACGCTTATTCCACTGAGCCGTCTCCTGGCCCCTCTGGTGTTGGTTTCCTGAGACAGGGTCTCCATATGTAGCCCTGGCTGGTCTCGGCCTTGTGGCCATGCTTTTGCCTCAGCCTCCTGGGTCTTGGGGTTGCTGGTGTGCACCACCAAATTGGGCTAAAGTCACCCTCATGGAAACGCAGTAATGTGTCCTTGTGTCACCTGAAGTGTGAGGACGCCTCGTGGACGCTGACAACCGCCAGGGTGAAGAGCAGCGTCTTCTCCACTTTGCTGCCCTTAAGATCTCTGCTGATGCAGCCGGGCGGGCCAGCGGCCCAGCGCGGCGCCACCTCCCGCACTCCCCCGCCGCCTCGTCCACCGCTCCTCCCCGGCGCGGCTTGCACAATGGCTCCTTGGGAATCGCGGGCCTTCTGCGGAGGCTTAAATGTCATTAAATGTCATCTGCGTGGCTCCCGGCGCCTCTCGCTGAGAGCGCTTCTACTACTCAAGGATTCGTTCCGCCACGCGGGCTTCGCATTCGGGAGTCGAGCGCTGTGATCCGAATCCAGGTTGCGGAAATGGTGGGCCGCGGGGGGGCGCCAAGGACGCAACCCTGAGACCCATCGCTGGAGCCCCCTGGCGATGCTGGCTTCTCCTGGCCCTGTCACAGTCTTGGGGGCCTAGCGATGCGGTGGCACCCCTTGGAGAGATCCGGTGGGCTTCGGGCGGTGCAGGCAAGCCCAGCTCTGGTTGCAAACAGCCTGAACCGGCATGTTCAAAGGGGACCCTCACTGGGGGGCCAGGCGTGCCGGCACTCACCTGTATCCTAGCGCTTGAGGCTGAGGCAGGAGAATCGCAGAGAGTCGAGGCCAGCCTGCGCTCCATGGCCAGAGACCCAGTCTCCGAAAGAAAGAAAGAAAGAAAGAAAGAAAGAAAGAAAGAAAGAAAGAAAGAAAGAAAGAATAAAT
>NW_004524714.1:5242703-5247824 GCF_000260255.1 Octodon degus
AGACCGCGCTCCTTCGCTTCTGTCCAAGTCTGTTTTCCTTTTTTTTTTTTTTTTTTTTTTTTTTTTTCGGAACTGGGGATTGAATTCAGGCCTTCGCACTTGCCAGAGAAGCGCTTATTCCACTGAGTCATCTCCCCGGCCCTCCCTGAATTATTGAATTATTTTTTAGGGGAAGTTTATTTTTTGTTTTTGGTGCCGAGGACCGAACCCAGGGCTTCCAGCTTGCTAGGCAAGCTTTGTGCTTGCCAGGGAAACATTTATTCTACTGAGCCCCTTCCCAGCCCCTTTATTTTTATTTTTTGCAATGGGACTCGAACTCACGACCTTGCGCCTGCCAGGCAGGCACTGTGCTGCTGAGCTGTCTCCCGGGCCCTGGCCGTGTTTTACAGAAGGCAGCCTGTGGAGATGGACTGACTGGCTTGGGGGCAGGGTTTTCTATGTAGTCCAGGGTGGCCCTGAACTCACTACTGTGTTTCTCAGCTCCAAAGGATACAGTAGGACTTGTCTTCAGGGGATGTCTTACACTTTCATGTACAACAATCTACTTTTATTTATGTACAAACATGTCCATTTGTTCATTTATGCATGTACAAAATCTTCATTTATTCATATACAAAAACCTACATTTGTGTTATCTTCCTCTGGACCTTCCTTCCTTCCTTTCTTTTTTTCCTGAGGCAGGGTCTCAATATGCAACCCAGGCTGAGCTGGAATGCACAGCTATCCTCCTGCCTCAGCCTCCCATCTGGGATTATAAGGCTGGGCCACCACGCTGGGCTTCCCCCGGAACGCCATCCTAACTCCCAATCCCGGGTTCCGGCCTGCGGAGTTTGCACCTCATTTCCTGAAGCGCCACGGGCCCCAGTCTCTCAGGTCCAGCAGTAGAGCTCAGCACTGGGCAGACTGAACTGGGGAGATTAGGGTTGGGCACAGCCGCGTCCCCTCGCTCTCCGTGGTCACTGTTCCCACAAGGTGTCCACACTGCTCGCTCGCGGTACATCACCAGTTCCTCTGCGCCACACAGCTGCCTACCTGTCCAAAGGCGCCTGCTTTCATCAGAGATGAACACACACTTTTCAGACGAAGAACTATAAATAGCAAATAAATATGAAAAAATGTTCAACATCACTGGTAATTTGAGAAATGCAAGTTAAAACATCACTGAGATTCCATTACCCCAGAAAGAATAGCTAACGTCAAGAAATCAGCCAATAACAAATGCTGGAAGGGGCCGGGGAGATGGCTCAGTGGAATAAGCACTTCCCTGGGAAGTGCAAGGGCCTGAGTTCAATCCCTGGTTCCGCCAAAAAAAAAAAAAAAAATGCTGGAGGGGCTGCGGGGAAAAGCCTCCCCCACCCCATTGAGGGGAGTGCAGAGTCACTGGTAGAATCACCATGGAAACCAGTGTGGTGATCCCTCAAAAAATTAGGATTAGAAGTACCTTTGAGCCAGTTATTTCCCTTCTTGATGTCTTCCTAGAAGATTAAAACACCATGCCGCAGCAATATATGTGCACCCATGTTTACAGCAGCACAATTTGTAATAGCTACATCTTGTCAACAATCCAAATGCCCATCAATCGAGGAATGGATAAAAGAGATGTAGTCAGGCTAGGGATATAGCTCAATGGCACAAACACCAGGCACAAGGTCCCGAGTTCAATACCCAGTACTTTATTTATTTTTAAAAATATTTTATTTATTTATTTTTTTTTGTGTGTGGCCAGTTCAGCCCACCAGGGGGCGGCGCTGGCTGGCAGGTGGTGCTGGGGGATTGAACCGCGGTCCCTGTGCTTTTGCTTAGCTTGTTGTAAGTAGGTGCTTTAGACCACTGAGCCATCTCACCAGCCCAATACCAAGTACTTTAAAAAAAAAAAAAAAAAAAAAAGTGAACCAAAAAGTTTTTTGTTTTTGTTTTTTTCGGAACCAGGGATTGAACCAGGGAAGCGCTTATTCTACTGAGCCATCTCCCCAGGCCCAGATGTGGTCTTTTTATAAAATGGCATATTACTCAGTCATGAAGAAGAATAGACTAGAGACTTTCACAAGTAAATGGATGCAACTTGAAACCATACTGACAAAATGAAATAAACCAGACTCACATGCGTAAACATCATATTGTCTCCCTAGTGTAAGAAGCTGGAAGAATAAATGTGATCCAAAGTGTACATTAGAGGGGCTGGTGAGATGGCTCAGTGGTCTAAAGCACCTACTTAGAACAAGCTTAGCAAAGCACAGGGACCGCGATTCAATCCCCCAGCACCACATGCCAGCCAGCCAGCCCTGCTCCCAGGCGGGCTGAGCTGGCCACACACACACACACACACACACACACACACACACACACACACACACACACACACACACACACACACACAAATAAAAATTAAAAAAATAAATAAAATGATTCCTTATTGGAATTGCTGGTCATCACTTTGTTCCCTGTGTCCCCTCCAACCACCTCCTGGACAGTCTTGGCCATCAGCAGTGCCTGCCGGACCACGAGGGACACTGGAGCCCTCGTCTTTCTGCCACCTGTGGCCTCAGCACTCATTGTGGCATCGTCACAGCTCTGCCTCCGGCTGCTAGACCCCCACACAGCTCAGCCCACTCTGCCTGTCCAAAGGCAAAAGTGCCTGGAACTAGCACCTCACTCTCATCCAGGGGCGCGGGGAGCTGCACACCTACAATCCTAGCACTGGGGAGGCTGAGGCAGGAGGGTCACCACAAAGTTGAAGCCAGCCTGGGCTACACATCCATTTTCCTACAAACAACTGAAGTTCTTCCTTCTCCATGGCAGAGAAGTACACCACTGCGGAGGGCTCCTAAACCTTGGACGCCAGGTGCCCCTGAGAAAGGCCTGCAGGGTTTATCCTCCCAGAAGCAAGTGGGGTGTGCACGCGCATGGGATCCTAGCACTTGAGAGGCCGAGGCAGGAGGACTGATGTGAATTCAAGGCCAGCCTGGGCTGCACAGGAGACCCTGTCTTAAGGAATCAATAAAGCCCTGGCAGGGAAGTGGAGAGGTTCTGGAGCAACCAAGAATGGAGACGCCTTCGGCAGACAAGACTTGGTGGTCGGGACAGGAAGTCAGGTGGAGGCGCAGTGTGTCTGGCCTCCAGGGTTTTAGGTGAAGTTGCCAGACAGGAGCTCCCAGGGAACCCTGAGGGTCTGACAAGAGCTTGGAGCGTGCTGTGGGCGGGGGCCAGGGATGGCATTGCGGGCCCCTGGCCCTGCTCTGGCCTGGGTGACTCTGACCGCACCAGACTCAGGGCAGTGCTGCTGCCAGCCAAGTGGGGCGAGAACTCTGGGCTCCAGGGAGCCGCGCTGCTGTCTGAGGGGCTGGACTGCAGGCTTCCGGGGGCCACCTGACCTGTGCTTCCTGGCCCTGGGAGCAGCGCGGATATCCTAATCTGGCCCTGTTGGTGCGTGACTGTCATCCCAGCACTTGGAGGCTGAGGCAGGAAGATACTATGAGCTCAAGACTATGTAGTGAGTCCCTGTCTCAAGCAAAAACAAGACAATAAAACTGTAATACCAGTCACAGGTGCCACACAGTACACACCCTGTAGTGTCCCCCACCAGGTGGGTACAAGTGCAGGTGGGAGACAAGGAGCAGTGGAGGGTCACCAGCTAGGTCCAGTGGCAGAAGCAGAATGCAGACCCAGAGCCTGGCCTCCCTGGGATGCCTGCCCTGACTCCAATGGCCTGAGCAGGTGCACAGCAGCTGCCAGTGTCCCCTCCCCAGCCGGAGGCCACCAGCCCCCTCTGCCCAGCTGTTCTCCCAGCTGCCAGCCCCACCTGGCACCCAGACACCCTGTGGAAATCTGAGCTTCCCTAAGGTGCCCACAGGGGAGACAGCTGGGGTCAGGAGAGTGGAGTGGGGACAGAGCCCAGGGCCTTACAGGGAGCTTCATCCCTGGCTCTTCTTTTTTATTCAAACAGGATCTCTCTAAGTTGCCTGGGCTGGGCTTGAGCTTTTGATCCTCCTGCCTCAGCCTCCCAGAGTGCTGGGGTGACAGACATGTGTGGGGGTACCATGTCCAGGCCCCCCAGCTCCTTGTCAGGCCTCTCTAGGTCAAGCCGGGGTGCAGGACCAAGCAGCAGTTGGTGGGTATCTGGGCTCACCTGCAATTTGGCACCAAACCCGTAGGGTGTCACTGAGCCTCCTCTGCCTGGCTGGCGTCCCAGGCTGGTGCCTGAGGCCCTTTGGGCTTCTGCTTCCTCCCCAAGCTGAGAGGTGGAGGGATCCCAAAGCAGCTACCCCCCCTTTGGGGCTGTCACAGGGCTGCCCTGCCTACCGCCCCCCCCCACTGTGTCAATGGTCATTTTGTGTCCTGCCTGGAGCAATGTTTGCGCAGCTGCCCCCACCTCCGAGCCAGGGACAATGGGCTCTGTCAGCCCCAGGCTTCCACCAGTCTGTGGGGGCAGGGGCAGAAACCTCTTCCCCCAACCCCCCACGGTCTGCTGGCCTTTGTCCTGCCTTCCTGTCCCAAGAGGCACTGTGGCCACTTCCTCTGGGACTGGCTTCCCTTTGGGGAAGCCCAAGCCTGAGTCCCATGCATAGCCCTCGGCCTTAGTCTCCCCTCTGTAAGGTCCTGACGCCCATTCAGACCTAGAAGCAAGTCTTGAGTTCAAATCCCCTCCCTACAACTGGCTCTGTGTCCTTAGCCAGTCCCCTCATCCTGAAAGAACGTAAATTGCAGAGCAAGGACAAGGACGTCCTCTGTCCTCCGTCCTCCGCTGGGGTCCCAGAGCAGACACAGCCTGCACATCACAGGTACTCAATACATGCTGGGTTAGAAAACAACTCCAGACAAGAGGTGAGACTTTCCCTTGCCCCCCAGTGCCAAATGCCCTCCATGTTTGCTTTCTAGAGGTGGTGGGGGATACTAGGGGTTGACCCTGACGCTTCGCTCCAATCTACATCTTCATCCTCACTCTTTTGTTTCTTAAACTGTGAGACAGGGTCTTGCTAAGTCCCTAAACTGCTAAGGCTAGGCTCAAACTCTTCATCCTCCTGCCTCAGCCTCTGGAGTGCGGAGTGCGAGTGCTGGGATTGCAGGGGTGAACCACCACGCCCAGCCTAGGGTGGGTTTCTAAATTTCCTTTTTTTTTTTTTT
>NW_004524714.1:5248284-5264514 GCF_000260255.1 Octodon degus
AAAACATGTGGCAATCTCCTCTTAGTCTGCTTTTCCTTTCATTTATTTAAACATCTGGGGGCTGGAGAGATGGCTCAGTAGAATAAATGCTTGCCTGGCAAGCACAAGGGTCTGAGTTCAATCCCCAGTTCCACCCAAAAAAAAAAAAAAAAAAAATTGAGTTCTATATTTTGAAGTTATTTATGAATAATAGATAGAATTTAAAAACAATTAGCCAGGCACGGTGGTGCACTCCTGTAATCCCAGCACTAGTGGGGCTGACACAGAAGGATCATTGGGAGTTCAGGACCAGCCTGGGCGACAGAGTGAGCTCAAGGCCAGCCTAAACTGCTTACTGAGACCTTGTCTCAAAATGATTTTTAAAAATGTTAATTTTCAAGGAAAAAAATTTCCAGGAAGGCGAAGCTTCTTGCCGTTATAAAATATCTTTATTGTGGCAATGGCTTTCGGCCTAGGTGGGCATCAGGAATCCCAGCGTTTGGGAGGCTGGGGTAGGAGGGTCACAAGTTCGAGGACAGGCTGGGCAACTTGGTGAGACTTTATGTGAAAATAAAAGCTGAGAGGGCTAGAGAGCTGCTCCGGGGAGCGCCTGCCTAGCGGGCCCAGCTGAGAGGGCCGGGAGCAGCTCTGGGGAGCGCCTAGCTAGCAGGCCCAGGCCCTCCGCTTAGCCTCCAGAACCACCAAAATAAATCGGTCAGTAAATAGATACTGCACAGGTACAATGAACATTAGACAGCAAAACAGTTATTGAAGAGTAAGAAGTCACTGGCTGGGCCAGCCAAATAGCTCAGTGGGTTAAAGGGGTCAGGGTTCGGTCCCCAGGCCTGCCGTGCTGGCCCCACCCTCGGGGCTCGCAGAGATGGCCATTGAGACTGGGCTTGGTGGCACGCACCTGTAATCCCAGCTCTTGGGAGGCTGTAGACAGGCAGATCACTACAAGTCTGATCTAGTGAGATCCTGAACACCCTGTAGACCCTTCCTTAAAATACAAAAAAAAAAAAAAAGAAAGAAGAAAGAAAGAAAGAAAGAAAGAAAGAAAGAAAGAAATCACCGGTAACTCTCCTCCCTAACCACTTGGGCACATTCACAGACCCATCTGTAGACAGGCTGGCATCGCCCTTGCCCAGCTGAGTCCGGGACTGCCTGTCCAGTTCTGGCTTCAATGTGACGGCTAGTCTTGTGTGTCAGTGCGGGGGGCTGTCCTATTCAGTAGCTCCTCTAAGCCCTGCCCCAGTGTTGCTGGGAAGGGGTTACATTAGGTTAGGTTAAGTAAACATTTACAGCTGGCTTCTCAGCTCCCTGGAGACATGGGTGTGGGTGGCGAGCCTCACCCAATCAGTTGAAGGTGGGAAGAGCAAAATAAGTCTTCCAGAATCCCTCGCTCAGATTTAGAGGCAGAGGGGCTGGTGAGATGGCTCAGTGGTCTAAAGCACCTACTTAGAACAAGCTAAGCGAAAGCACAGGGACCACGGTTCAATCCCCCAGCACCACATGCCAGCCAGCCCCGCCCCCTGGTGGGCTGAGCTGGCCACACATACACAAAATAACGAAAAAAAAAAAAAAAAAAAAAAAAAAAATAAAAAAAAAAAAAAAGATTTAGAGGCAGAGCGCTGGCCTTGCGGGTGAAGAGCGCTAGGTTTGGCGTCCAGCACACACACGTGTACACACATATGTACACATACATACACACTAATTATACACAGCTGGGTGTGGTGACACATGCTCTATGTGTTTGGTACAGGGTCTCACTACACAGCTTGCACTCGTAGTGATTCTCCTGTTTTCAGCCTGCCCAGCGCTGGGATTACAGGTGTGCATCACCACGCCCGAACTTGGTGGCTCAGCTGGTGTGGCATGTGGCGCTGGGTATTGAACCCTGGTCCCTGCACTTGCCTAAGGAGGCACTTAGTCTGCTGAGCTGTCTCACCAGCCCGATACACACTTTATACCCAGATTTTTTTTTTTTAATTGTAGTGCTGGGGATTGAACCCAGAGCCCTGTGCGTGCCAGGCAAGAGCTTTACTGCTGAGCCACATCCAAAGCACAAAATATACTTTATAAGCCCAGCATTCTGGGAGGCTGAGGCAGGAGGATGGGAGGTTTGACCCCAACCTGGGCAATTTAACAATTTAGCTAGGGTTGTAGGCATACAGAGGTGCAAATGACAGGCTATATGGTTAAAGCGATGCATCACAAACTCCCTATGAGAGGGCGGGCCAGGCCCGGTGCTGGGGGCCGAGTCCCAGGCTGGGAAGTGACCCAGCCTCTGCTCTAGGCAAGCCTGGTGTGGATTATCCTCTCTGCTCTGGACACCAGCCAGTGCATGGCAGCTGGAATTGGGGGGGGGCACGGCACAGCAGGGTGCCCAGGGGCACAGGGGGGCGCCCTGGAGCGTAGGCACCACCTGTCTCTGACTGAGGAAACTGCAGGAGGGAGCCCAGGTGCCTGGAGGAGCCAGCGGCTCCCTGCACCCCGCCGGCCTGGCTGTGGGACCCAGGCTGCCGGAGCAACTGCCACCCTCCGAGGGTCTCAGTCGCATGCGAACCCAGCTCCCGTGGGGCCTGGGGATGAGAAGCGGTTCCTGAGAACTTGTTAGTCACTGCTTGCCAGGCGGGGTGTTGCTTCCCACGGTGGCGCGCTCCTCAATCACAGCACTGAGGTGGGGTCTAGAATCCCCTCAGGCTACAGGTGGGGAAACCCAGGCTCAGCTGGGTGGCACTCACAGCCCTCACTTGCTGAGCTTGGCATCCACACCACATGCTGCTCCAGGACCTTAGTGCATCTCGGATCACTGGACGCCCCCCGCACCCCCTGATGGTGCATGCCTATAATCCCAGCACTCTGGAGGCCGAAGCAGGGGGATTACCATAAATTCAAGGGCAGCCTGAGCTTCATTGTCAGTTCAAGGCCAGCCTAAACTACAAACGAAGACCCTGACTCAAAATCAAAAACAAAACAAAACACAAAAAGCATAGGTCTCATCCCGGAACCCACGTGTATCTGATAATAGCCCTCTAGGAAGTAGAGGTGAGATTTGAACCCAGGACCCATGGCCTCCAGGCCCAGTTTTCCCTCCGCCTTCCGAGTGTGTGGGAGGGGGTGGTGAGGGCACAGCAGCCCCAGCCAGGGCGTGGGATGCTCCCATCAGGCAGGCAAACCGCAGCTGGGTGTGGGCCAGCTCCCACGGGCGGGCTGGGCAGTGTGGTCCAGAGCAGAGGAAGTGGCTTTGGCCTGCGCTGAGCGTTGGTGGTGGAGCTCCCCTGGGGCTGGGGGCTGGGATCAGCAGCGCCTCCCTGGCCAAATGCTTCCCCGGGAGCACCGTTTCCTGCCTCCCCCCGCATCCAAGTTCTTACACTCAGATATTTTTTTTGCAGCAGAGTCTTGATATCTCCTCTAACAAAAAATTCTTAAACATGCTATTCAGCTAAATCTCCAGGTCTGTCTTTATTGTTGTTCAGTTTTGAAGATAGGATCCTACTAAGTCACTATGTTGCCCAAACGGCTCAAACTTGACGTCCTCCTGCCTCAGCCTCCAGAGTGCTAGGATTACAGGCACGCGGCGTCAGGCTCAGCGCAATGTCCTGTGAAAGACAGCTGGGGATGCAGCCTGCTATCGGAACAGTTCAGGGCTTGGGCCCGCCTGAGCGGCCGGCATCATGTCCCCAGCCAGGTCTCTCAGTGTTGAGCTTCAGGTCCCACAAGAGCATGCCCCCCTTGGCACAGAGTGGAGGCCAGGACCCAGGGAGGCACGAACCAGTGGGCTGGGCAGGAGGGAGGAGGACTCTGCCTATCTGGCAGGCCCCAGAGCCACAGCAGAGGGGCAGGTGGCCAAGCTTTTCCTGGAGGCCTGGGATCCCTGAGCTAGTCTGGCCTGAGCCTCCTGTCCTTTATTTCTTGGTGCTGAGGAGAAGCCGAGCTGGTGGCACTCACATGGGACATTCTGGGACTGGGGTGACAGCCTGTCACCAGTGCATGCAGTTGCCAGGAGTTGGTGTGACCCAGCCTGGGGATCTTTGAAGCCCACATGGCCGGGAGGACAGGGATGGGGCCTGGACTCCCCAGAGCGCAGCCTGAAGCCCCCCTGCCATGCCCGACCCCTGCCCTTCACACCACAGTGCCACTTCCCTCCATGTGGGCCAGAATACAGGGCTGGACCCTCCAGTCCTTTTGGGTCCCCGCTTGCTCTTGCCTCACAGTCCCTCTCAGGCCCGGCCCTCTGTGCTGATTTCTTTTTTGTTTCTTTGTTTTGAGATAGGTCTGGCCATGTAGTCCAGGCTGGCCATGAACTCTTAGAGAGCCTCCTGCCTCAGCGTTTTGAGTGTTGGGATTCCAGGCATACACCACCGTATCCGGTTTAAATTTGTTTGGGGGAGGAGGGAGAGTAGAGGAGTGGTTCTGGGGGTCAAACCAGGGCCTGATACGGCAAGGCCAGTGCTCCGCCTGAGCTGCGTCCTGGAATCCCTGGCTCTCTGGAATAAAGTGACCCCGGGGAGAGCAGCCAGAGGGGGTGGTGGCCAAGGAGGAAGGGGGACAGCAAGGGAGGGAGAAATTCCCAGAGCCTCAAGGGTTCTTTCCCGTCCCCCAAAGGTAGAAAGGACGTTTTTCTTCCTTTAAAAGAAAAGTTTGGGGCCGGGGAGGTGGCTCAGTGGAATAAGTGCTTCCCTGGCAAGAGCCAGGGCCTGAGTTCAATCCCTGGTTCTGCCAAAAAAAAGAAAGAAAAAGAAAAAGAAAAAGAAAAGTTTGTTACACTGGGAGTGGTGGTACACATCTGTGATCCTAGCGCTCAGCATGCTGAGGAAGGAGGATTGCCGAGTTCAGGGCCATCCCTGGCTACATGGTGAGTTCAAGGTCACAACCTGAACTATAGAGTGAGACCCTGTCTCAAAAAATAGTAAATAATGGGGGCTGGGGAGATGGCTGAGTAGAATAAACATTTGCCTGGCAAGTGTAGGGGTCTGAGTTCAATCCCCAGTTCCACAAAAAAAAAAAAAAAAAAAGTAAGTAAGTAATGCAAGGAGGCTGAGGCAGGAGGCTCACAGAGTTCATGGCCAGCCTGAACTACCAAGTAAGACCCCATCTAAAAAAAATAAATAAAAATGTGTGGCCTACCCAGCGACCATGGCCTGGAGCCCTTGAGCCCCCAGTGGCTGACTCAGGACACCACATGGTCAGCAGGGATGGCTCCAGTGTTCACAGTCACCTGCCGAGGGCTCTCCCGGGGCTCTGCGCTGAGGAACCCCAAGCCAGTGAGCACCTGGTAATGACCAGAGCCAGGAGAGCAAGGCAGGGGTCCTGCTGGTGACGTTTCAGTAGGGAGTGGAGAGCGGAGAGGGAGGCAGCAGGTCCCAAGGTGCTGGGCAGAGGCTGAAGGGAGGCCCTGCACTTGGGGCCCTGGGCAGCAGTGTGGGACACCAGGAGCAATAGCCCAGGGCCGGTGACAGGTCAGGTTACCCCCAGCTGTGAGAGGAGAATGCAGGGTGCAAGGGATACAACCCCAGCATCCCCTGGGGTGGGGTGTGGCCCTGGTGGCCCGCTGTGCAGAGCAGGACCCTGGTCATTCCTGAGGGCTCAGAGACAGAGCTCAGCTACCAGCTGAGGCTGAGGCTTGGCAGCTGGGGGTGCTGCGTGTGTCCGGGTGTCCCTGCATCTGAGTGTGCATGCACAATGGGGGCATGAATCCATCACTCACCCTTGATGAGAGAGACAGCTCCACCGTGGTCCCTCAGACACTGTGCGAAACAGGGCGCTGAGTCATATGGGAGAAAGCTGCTGCCTATGAATCCTGTCACTTTTCTTGTCCCTGAGACACAATTCTGACACCCACAACTTTCAAAAAGAAATGTTTATTCTGGCTTACAGTATATAGAGGTTTGAGGCCATGCTCAGCTGCCTCAAGGCAGGGTGGCACAGCAGATGGGCCCGGCTGTGGCGAGAAGCTCACAGCACAGCAGGCAGGAAGTGGCACAAAAGGGGTGGAGCCAGGGGATTAAACCACCCAGCCCCTCCCCTTTCCACCAGGCCCCTCCCCTTCCACCAGGCCCCTCCCCTTTCCACCAGGCCCCTCCCCTTTCCACCAGGCCCCTCCCCTTTCCACCAGGCCCCACCTCCTAACAAGTCAGCTCCAAGTCCCATAACCCAGTCACCTTCCAAAAGCCCCACCTATGAGTGCTAGAGGCTCTTGAGGAGCAGGTGGATCTAACCCATAACAGATCCAACCCTCTGGTTGCATCAGGGACAATGCCACTTGCTCTCTGTCCTTCTACACTGGTCAGTCTTCCTTTTGCACAAAGGGAGGTGACAAGGCAAGGGCTCCGCAGACCTGGCACAGACCAGATTCCAACCATGCTCCTAAATATCAAGGCAGCGCCCCAGGCTGTGGTCACTGTGTATTTCGGACCATTGATACTAGTTTTTTTCTTTTTTACTAATGTAATAAAAGTTTCCATCTTAAAATTTTCGCTTTGTTTGGCTAACAGCTTATCAATCTTGAAACACTTCTGAAGCTGGGTGTGGTTCCACATGCCTGTCATCCTAACACTTGGGAGGGAGGCTGAGGCAGGAGAATCACTGAAATGCAAGGCCAGCTTGGCCTACAGCCTCCACCCCCAAATTTTATTCTGGTAAAAGCAACAGGTGGTCTTTTTTTTTCTTTTTGGCAGAACCAGAGATCGAACTCAGGCACTTGGGCTTGCCAGGGAAGCACTTATTCCACTGAGCCAGCTCCCCAGCCCCCTCTTTTAAAAATTTATTTATTTATTTATTTATTTATTTATTTATTTATTTATTTTGCGGAACCGGGGATTGAACTCAGATCCTTGCGTTTACCAGTCAAGCGCTTATCCTACTGAGCCATCTCCCTGGCCCCTCTTTTTTTTTTTTTAAGGGAATTTTTTTTTTTTTTTTTTAATCTTTTTGAGACAGGGTCTCGCTATGCAGTTCAGGCTGGCTCTGAGCTCACTTTGTAGTCAAGGAACTCCCAATGATCCTCCTGGGATTACAGGCGCGCACCACCATTCCTGGTGACAGATGGTCTTCAGAGCAACAGCGAGTCCCTCACAGATGGGAAAGGGAGTAAGTACCTAAGTGACGAGGTTTGCTGAACACAGGTTTAACTGACATCTGAGCCCCCTCCAACTCATGCTCACTATCCCTGGAAAGCCGATCTGTCATTAATGCCTTTTCTCTTTGTTTGTAGAGTCTTTCTTTCTAGTTTAGGCTGGCCTTGAACTTGCACAGATCCTCCTGCCTCAGCCTCCCAGAGTGGTGAGTTGACAAGCTTGTGACATCACGCTGGGCTCTTCCTTCCATTCTCACCTGTCCCCAGCCCTGCAACGCTGATCCAAGGAGTGTGGGCAGAAGTTCTTTCTGCACTGAAATAAGAAGCTGGGGACAGGGATGGGCTTTGTCCGAGTGCTGCTGGGACACTCCCTGTCCTCTGTCTCTGGCGGAGGGCTCATTCTTAGCCTGGTGGCCTCAAATCTGGTGTAGCTTCTCACTCAGGTTAGTTCCAGCGACAGCAGAGCGGCAAGGCCAGTTCACCTAACAGACTTTGGGGTGCGTGTGTAGTATTGGAGATGGAGCCTGGGGCTCCTCTCTCCCTGAACATGTCTCCTTTTTAATTTTGAGGAGGTTCTCACTAAATTGTCTGGGCCAGCCTCAAGCTTCTGGTCCTCCTGCTTCAGCTTCAGAGCAGCTGGGTTTACAGATCTGCAAAACCATGTCTGGCCAAACTATTTCTTTAAAAGTTATTAAATGTTGGGCGTGTGAACTATGGAAATCAATATGGAGATTCCTCAAAAAGCTAAAAGTAGACCTTCCGTTTGACCCAGATGTTTCTGTTCTGGGCATCTTCTCAGATGTCATATAGTGATCCATGTGTAGCCTTGTGTACAACAGCTCAGTGTAGAGGAGCTAAATCTCAGAAAGTCTATAGGTCCACTGACAGATGAATGGATAAAGAAAATGTATTTATTCACAGTGGAGTACTACTCTGCCATAAAGAAGAATAAGCTTAAGTCATCTGTAGGGATGTACTTTGAGACCATCATGTATGTTAGTGAAATAAATCAGGGACATAAGCTTGAATACCACATGCTTTCTCTCATATGAGAAAAAAAGATACACAAAGAGTGAAATAAAAAGACAGACAATAGGACACAGGGGGCCAGCCCCAGAGCCTGCCACATGCCAAACACTCCGCACATGCACTGTTTTCCTAGCCCCAGGCCACAATATTTTTATTTTTCGAGACAAGGTACTACTATGCTGGCTTTGAACTCACTCACTCTGTAGCCCAGGCTGGCCGGGAACGCTCAGCCAACCTCCTGCCTCAGCCTCTGAAGCGCTGCAATTCCAAGTGTGTGCCACTATGCCCGGCTCTGGACCTCAGCACGTAGAAAAGAATTTAAAATCCAGCTTTTGGATCATGAATTTTATTTCGATATATGCCACCTCGTTGCCAGAAAGGCATTTATAAAAATAGATACAATGGACTAAAATAGGTCAGGGTACAGGCACCAGTGGCCGGCGGAGGCAGGAGACCACACAGCTATTACAAATGAGTTTAAATTTGACTTCCAGCCGGAGTCACCACCAAGAAGCCAAACCTAGAAGACATTACTAGTTATGAGATTCCTAACAAGACTTAGTTTGGGATTTTGAAAGCAGACCTAATTCTAATCTTTTCTGGAGGGGGTTGGAGACAGATTCTCACTAGGCAGCTCAGGCTGGCCTCCAGCGCTATAGAGCCCAGGTTGGCCTTAAAGGCTGGTGATCCTCCTGCCTCAGCCTCCCGAGTGCTGGGATCACAAGAGTGTGCCACCACACCCGGTTTTGTTCAGATCTCCACTCTCCTTCCTAGAGACCCACCCTAGCAGGTCTCTGGGCCATGGAACGCGAAGACACCCCTGCCTCATGCTCCTCGGTGTTAGTGACAGCGCGTGCCCAGCCTCTCCCCGGCTCATCAAGGCGTGGCTTGGGTCTTCTGTGGCTTTTTGTGCCCCTAAGCTGTGGGGCCCTGCCAGGGTATGTGGCAGGCAGGGTGGGCTGTACCCTGACCTGGCCTCACCCACCACCTCCTGCGGCCACGCAGTGCCATGTCCTTCTGTCACCACTGTGGCTTCTAGCACTGGCTCAGAGAAAAAAAACGATTTGGAAACAAATTCAGGAGGCCACACTCACCCCAGGTGAGGTCCCAGCCACATGATGTGGTGTGCTGGCCCCCAGGGAGTCCAGCATGGGGACAAGCTCTAGGTGGTGGCCAAAACTACCTCCCTTATGTCACGTTTCACTTCTCAGAAACAAGGGGACAAAGCTGGGTGTGGTGGTACACACCCATAATCCAAGCACTGGGAAGCTGAGGCAGGAGGATCACCTTGAGTTCTGAGCCCACCTGGGCTATAGAGACCCTGTCTCAAAAACCAAACAAGAAGCACAGGAGGCAGCTTCCTCTGCCTTCATAGCTGCAGTGGGTTGAAAAAGCAGGCCTGCCCTGCCCAGACCCTTCCTGCTTTGAAGTGCCTGCTGCTAATTGCGATAAAGCCCAGCATAGGTTTGAAAAAGAAAAAATAAAATAAAAATAAACTAAAACAAACCCTGGTGGTCATCAAGTTTCCTTCAGGGCTTACAAGTTTGCAGATGGAGGCTGGTTCTAGTTGGAGGTGGTCACTCCTGGGCTTGGCATTCAAAGCTCCGTACAAGCTGGCCCTGGACCTCCTCTCAGGACTACTAACCTGGCAACACATAATAAGAGCAACAGCCATTTCTGGAGCTGCCTCCAGAAAGGTTACAGTTGGCAAAGAATGTGCTCTGCTCAGCCTAAAACCCCAGACCTGCCACAGATTAGATTGCTGTGTGACCTTGGGAAAGGTCCTTTGCCTCAGTGTTCTCATCTGTGAAATGGGTACATCCAGAGTATGTGCGGTCACTGCTATGAAGACACAAGGACTCATGTGTTGCTTGTTAGCTAATGACTTGTTTTAATGAGACAGGGTCTCATTATGCAGTTCAGACTGGCCTCAAACTCACTAGATGGCCCAAGCTGGCCTTGGGCTTTCTGGTGACTCTCCTGCCTCAGCCTCCCGAGTGCTAGAATTGTAACTATGCACACCATACTGAGCTATGATCTGATTTGGAAACCTAACAGTTCCCTTAATTCCTTCCATGACAAGTGACAACTTGAGGCTCCAGTGGGACCATCTGCAAAGGAGCCCTGGGAATTCCAGTTACCTTCTAGCCTAGACCAGGGCCTGAACGCAGAGTGTGCCCGGGACAATCTGGGCTGCAGCCAGTGTCTGCCCGCAGGAAACAGAGCCGCTTGTCCTTAGCATTTCAAAACTTCCAAGTCTCCCCTGCCCTGGACTCACGGAGAAGCTGCTACGCAGCCAGTTTGTGAGGTCGCTGAGCACACAGCCTTGCAAAGCCCATGCCCAGGGCTGAGGGCAGGCCCAGGCCACAGCACCCGGAGGCCAGGCAGCAGAGGCTGGGTGTGTCCAGCGCTGTGACCAGGACTGGCTGGGCAGGCACCCTCATCCCTTTTTGTTTCTGGGGTGACCTGCATCATATTCAAAATGTCACCTGACACTGCCTAGAAGAAACAAGCGGAGCCAGCTGTATTTCTCTGCCCTCGAAGCTGAATATCCTAATCGGGTCAGTTGGTCTATTTATTTAGACAGGGTCTTACTTTGTGGTTCAGGCTGGCCTTAATATGACATAGGCTAGACTGGTCTCAAACTCATAATGATCCTCCTGCCTCAGCCTCCTGAGTGCTGGAATGCCAGGTGTGTGCCGCCACACAGGACTGGTATAGGTGTCTGCAAAGGTGCAGGGTGTGTACACTGCCCTCCTCGCCCCAGGTGGAGCTGCCTCTGGGCTGAGCTGGGAGCATACAGGGGCCAGAGCCCTGTTGGGAGACCTACCAGGCCCTGCTTCCCGCATCCTCCGAGCCACCTCCTACACCTTTCTGGGCCGGGTTTCTCTTTGGCAAAATTAGGTTGGCTCCAGAACCTCTTTCGGGTTCTAACATGGAAGAGGGCAGGCTTGACCAGTGTCCCTGGGACGCCTGCCTGGGTATGAGGCAGCTGTACCAGACCAGGTGACCCTTCCTGTGCCTCCTCAGCCCAAGTCCTCAGCTTGGCAGCCCTGGTACCAGCATCTCAAAGCCAGGACGAACCAGCGCCCGGCCCCAGCCACACCGTCTGCTCCTGTTGTTTCCCCAGCCCCAGGCTCCTGCATTGGCCTGGCCCTGCCTGGAGCTGACCTATGCCCGTGGCAGTCCTGGAGGTATCCCTGAGTATGCAGAGAAAGCACCCCAGGCCAGAAAGCTCTGAAAGGTGCCAGGTCTGGGGAGGAGGGGCCCTGCTGGGCGGAGGGGCCCCAGGCGGTGCCACACCCGGGCAGAGCTGCTGCCCCTGCTGCATAACAAATGACGGCACCAAGGAACACAGAAGGACACTCGGGTGAGGACAGAGGGAGGGCCAGGAACACAGGCCAGCTTCTCTGGGTGTGGCTTCTTTCGGTGACAGCTGACATTTGGAATGTGGCTGGACAGAGGGTGGGTGGAGCACGGGGCTGACCCAAGGCAAGCAACCCAGATGCCAGCTGATAAGTTCTGGCCCTGGTATAAATTGCTGAATTATTATGGTGGTCATCCAATATGGCTGAAGCCCTTAAAACAGCAGCTCATCTTCCCAGAGACCACCTCCCCGCTTCTTCTCCAACTCAGCCCAGGCTGCAATTTTCTTTCATGTTTCCCGCCACCTCAGGGAAGCCCCAGCCAGCTCCTCAGGTCTATCTAAACCTCCCCCTCAACCCCCCCCATGGCAAAAGGCCATAAAAGCCTCAGCCTCCCTTTGTTCCAATCCAGAGAATTCCTTATCTTCCCAAGTTCTCTCTGTGTCCTTCAAGATAAAAGAGCCCCTTTCCTTCTACCTGTTTGTTGAAAACCTATCACGGGCCACCAGGCCTGAAGCCCAAGGCCACCAGCTCAGCCAGAAGAGGGGCCTGACAGCCAGGTATGGTGGTACACGCCTCTAACCCCAGCATTCGGGAGCCTGAGGCAGGACTATCTCCATGAGTTTAATGCCAGCTTGGGCTACACAGAGAGCCCTGTCTCAAAATCAAAAACAGAAAAAACAGGAACCTGGGCTGGTAGAAAACCAGTTCATTGGCCCCAAGGGCTTTGGGCTTGAGTAGCCCTGAGGAAGGAGAGCTGAGAGAGGGGCGGTAGGGGAAAGGGGCAAGAGCTTGGCAAGGTCTCCCCATCATGAAATGGGGCAATGGGGGTACAACCAGCCCCTCTGGAGCTGGCTCTCCTCATTTTTTTTTTTTCTTTTTGAGACAGGGTCTCACTATGCAATTCAGGCAGGGCTTGAGCTCACTTTGTAGCCCAGGCTGGTCTCAACTCACAATAATGCTTCTGCCTTAGTCCCCAGAGTGCTGGGATTACAGGCATGGGCCACCACACCTAGCTGTAAATGAGCTATGGTTCGTACCTCAAGGGAGGCATCAGGAGGGCTACAAGGGGGATTGCATGTAAAACTCGATGCTTTGTAAGTAGAAGCCAGTGTCACCCCAAGGGTGCTGAGGAAGAGCTATTATGGCTACCATGCAGGCCTGTCACCCAGCTCTGGACACCCCAATAAATACTTGCTGACTTGGCCACAGGAGCTGGTGGGGACCCCCAGCCACCCTGTCTCTCCTGCTCAGACCACGAAGTGGAGGGCATAGGTGAGCTGGTGGCCATTGTCCCAGGCGTACAACACGCGCTCCCGGGGGTTGTAGTCGACCTGGGTGGTGTAGGCATGCTCATTGCGGAAGGGCAGCTGGGGCCGTGCGTCGGTGCCTGTGTGAGTGTCAAAGGCATAGGCAACCTGGCCCTCGTGCTGGTTGTAGGTGTCCACGGCGTACAGGATGCCACACACCAGGAAGCAGTTCCCATAGGAGCTCCTCCGCAGCCGTGTCTTCCACGTTGTCTCCCGGTGCACAGAGAGGTCGCTGGGATCCAGGCGGCTCAGCACGATCACCTCGGACTGGGCCTCATCGAGTTCGTCCACAACGGGGTAGATGACCCACAGGCCACTCTCGTCCACAGCAAAGTCGATGTCCGAGTGGCCGCGCCACTTCCAGGGGGTGGTGTCCTCATATACCACGTCAGGCAGCAGGGCCCAGGAAGCTACAAAGCGCTGGCGCAGGTCATACTTGATGATGTTCTTGGTGAAGGCCCGGTTGTAGTAGAAGGCACCCTGGTACACCACGTGGCCAGTGCCGATCCAGTTGTAAGGCAGCTTGTACATGTTACTCCAGCGGCCTGCGGGCGAGGGCAGAGGTTATCTGAGACCCAGGAGACCTCCAAGAGGGTCTCTTTATTCAACTTCCATACAAAGGAGAGCCTAATGCCGCCCTACATGCCTGTTGCTGGGATTAAGACGCAGGGTGAAGCCAGCCCTGTGTCATCCCAGGGTCTTTGCACATGCTGAGCCTCCTGCCCTGCTGGGACAGCCTTCCCCCCAAGCCAGGCTTCCTCCTGTGCCTCCACCCCGAAGTCCCCCGTATCCCACAGTGCTCTGAGCTGTGCCCCTGATGACGGGCCCCAACTGCCTCTCTATGCCTTTGCCTCTGTGCTACACTGTGGCTTTCTGCAGGGTGGCTACAGTCCCACCTGCCACCCCAGATCTGAGAACTCTAATTCTGCCCTTCCCTCTGCTAACAGTGGTGGCACCCTGGTCCCTACCTGGGCTTGCAGCTCCTCTAAGGCCCAGGGCTGCTGGGCTATAAACAGGGAACAACCCCACCTCCTGGTGACTGGTAGGTGCCACGGGATAACTGCACACAGCAAGCACTCAGCAAGTGGAAACTCAGCAGTGTCCCCAGGCAGCAGTAACACTTGGGGCAGTGCCATCTGTCCTCAGGTGTGGCACCAGCACCCAAGCGGGGCCACGGGGTCTGTTGCTCCCCTGCCTGGTCCCCCCAGCCCTCTTCTCTGGCACAGTTGGGCTGCACCCAAGAAACTACTGGGCAAAGGAAGGTAGAGTCTCAGGACCCCAGGCCACCTGTACCCATCCCTCCCATTCATCCGGGATGCTGACCTTGCTTGAAGTTTTCCAGATTGCGGAACTCTACCAGGCTGTTTCCATAGTAGTAGTTGGTGACATAGATCCTGTCGTCCTGAGATGCAGGGTCCTTCATCCAAGCCCCCTCGTGGCGCCCATAGCTGTGGTGCCTCACTGGGGGGTCCACGGCCCGGAGGGTGCCCTCGCAGCCAGCCTCCTTGCCTGGGAGCCAGGGGTACAGCATTTGGTACACAGACCCATAGCCCCAAGCCCAGGCAACGGTCCTGGACACACGCTCTGGGTTTACCCACAGTCCCCCGATGTTTCCCCCACCTTTCTCTAGGATCAGTTTTCATAATGCCTGATTGTTGTTGGAAATGAAGGAGGATGGAGAAGATAAATCAAAATTTAACCTGGGCATTGTGGCACATGCCTGACATTCTGGCACTCAAGAGACTGAGGTAGGAGAGTCACCACAAGTTCAGGACCAGCCTGGGTTACACAGTGTGTTCAAAGCCAGCCTGAACTGCATGGTGAGAGCCTGTCTCAAAAGAATAAAAAACAAAAACAAAACAATAAAAATATACAATTCAAAATTCCATCATCCATTATATGTGGAATCTAAAAAATTCAGTCTCACAGTAGTAGAGTAGAATAGGAGACTGGAAAAGTTGTGTTCCAATATTTAAACTTTCACTTAGTTTAATATATTGTAGCCCATTTTGAAACTACTTTATTGTTGCTGTTATTTTTTCCCTTAAAAATATATATTTAGTGTACCTGATAAAATATATCTATAACTACATGCTGTGCCAGGCCTACCCCCAGGTGCGCTGAGCCAGCCACTGAGACTGGGTGTGGTGGCACAGGCCTGGAATCCCAGTGCTGGGGAGGCACCAGGGGGCGCGGCTGGCATGTGGTGCTGGGGGATTGAACCACGGTCCCTGTGCTTTGCTAAGCTTGTTCTAAGTAGGTGCTTTAGACCACTGAGCCATCTCACCAGCCCAATAAAAACTGTTTAAAAAAAAAAATCCTAAAAAGAATTTCATTATCAAAAGGAAAAAATGGGGCCAGGGAGATGGCTCAGTGGAATAAGCACTTCCCTGGCAAGTGTAAAGGCCTGAGTTCAATCCCCAGTTCTGCAAAAAAAAAAAAAAGAAAAGAAAAAGAAAAAATGTCTTCTTTGGTCTCACTACATAGTCCAGGCTGGCCTTGAACTCACCATGTAGTCCAGCCTGACCTCTCGCTCTCAGCAGTCCTCCTGCCTCAGCCTCCAGAGTGGTGGGATTATAGGTGTGCACCACCATGCTTGGCTTCCGAAGAGAATCCTTTTTTTTTTTTCTCTGCATTTCAGGGAAGGGTCTACGGGGTGTTCAGGGTCTCCCTACTAGATTGGACTCATAGTGATCCCCATTTACGTCCTCCCAAGAGCTGGGATGACAGGAGCGCCGCCACGCCCAGTCCCCGAAGAAAATGATAAACATGCTGCGTTTCCCTCCTTTTCTTTTTTCTTTGTACACATCATCATGTAGGCACTCTGAGAAACTGTTCTGAAGACACAGTTTTATAGACTCTGTTGTTTCTTTCCACTGAACAATTTTTCACATCATTAAGTAGTCTTTTAATGATGTGATTTCAGGGTCCTGCCAGGCCACCAGACAGCTGCGCCTCTTAATTTGTTTCACATCATCTCCTTCGGTTACTTCCAGGTTTCTGACATCACCAGTGGTGCGAGAGGCAGCTGCTGCCCAGGCCAAGAGCGAGTCCTTTCAGACAGATGTGCATGCGCCCAATGCACGCGCCGAGCAGGGATGTACGCAGGCTTTCTCCTCACAGCAAACTTGAGCGCAAGGACAGGATCGATGATGGACTGAGAAAAGCTTTCACCATGCGACATAAGTCAAAACTATAAACGTGCTCATACAAAGACCAAAGAGTGTGCCGTGTGGCCACGTTTGTAATCCTAGCACTTGGGAGGCCTAGGCAGGAAGATTGAGAGTTCAGGGCCAGCCGGGCTGGGGCTGCAGCTCAGTGGCAAGGCCACACGGCACACTTTGGTACAGGGTCTCACTATGTAGATGTAGATGTAGCTCGGAGTCGCAGTGATCCTCCTGTTTTCAGCCTCCCCAGCACTGGAATTACAGGCGTGCACCACCACACCCGGACTCAGTCGCTGGCTTAC
>NW_004524714.1:5265767-5286120 GCF_000260255.1 Octodon degus
CTGCCACACCTGCACACTGCCACACCTGGTTTCAGTGGCTGGCACAATACGCCTGAGGTTCCAGGGCTGACACAGCGTGTGGTACCAGGAATCAGACACGGGTCCTTGTGCTTTCCAGGCAGGCGCTTAGACTGCTACGCTATCTCCCCAGCCCCTATATATTTATTTTGGAACTGGGAATTGAACTCAGGACCTTGTGCTTGCCTTGCTAGGCAGGTAGTTGTGCTGCTAAGCTATATTCCTGGCCCCTGTTTTTGTTTTGGTTTTTTTGAGACAGGCTATTGCTGTGTATGTATTCCATATTGACCTGAAACTAAGGTTGTAGCACAGGCTGGGCTGGAATTTGAGGTGATCTTCCTGCCTCAGACTCAAGTGCTGGGATTACCAGTCATACAGACAGGCCATGTGCTGACCCTGGAACATTTACTCACCTTGGCTTGGGACTTCTAGGCGTGTAGGTGGGTCACTGGGCAGGGGATGGGTGGTGGGAGCTGGAGTGGTGGTGGTGGTGGTGGTCAGGATGGAGCTGGAGCTAGGGGTGCCAGGGCCCAGGTTGGCATGCTCTGAAGCCTTAGATGCAGCCTCACTGTGCTTTGTGGAGGTGGGCTCAGGGGACTTGCTCTCTGCCTTGGGAGGCAGCTGCTCCAGCCATGAAGCATCTTTGAGGGTGTTGTCTGCAAAGAGAGGACATGGTGGGGAGGGACAGAAGGTTTAGGTCACCATCCTGCATTTCCCCCAGCCAGGAATATTTTCTCTGGCAGGGGTTGGTGAGATGGCTCAGTGGTCTAAAGCACCTACTTAGAACAAGCTTAGCAATGCAAAGGGACCGTGGTTCAAATCCCCCAGCACCACATGCCAGCTAGCCCCACCCCCTGGTGGGCTGAGCTGGCCACACACACAAACACACACAAATAATTAATTAAAAAAATATTTTCTCTGGCACTACTAGGATTGAACTCAGCTTCCTCCACCACTAAGCTATATTCCCCAGCCCATATAAAGTTTTGTTGTTATTACTGTCATGTATTTGCAGTCCTGGGGATTGACCCCATGGCCTTTGCACTCAGCTACAATCCCACCCCTTTTCATTTTTTAATTTTGAGGCAAAGTCTCTCTAAATCACTAAGTTGACCAGGTTCTCCTCGAATTTATCATCGCCCTGCCTCAGCCTTCCAGACTGCTGAGGTTATAGGTATATGCTGCCACATCCGGCTTTAATTTTTATTTTGAGACAGAATCTCACTAAATTGCTTGGGCTGGCTTCGAATTTAGGGTTCTCCTGCCTCTGCCTCCCAAGGTGCTGGGATTACAGGTATGTACCACCTCACCCAGCCTCGCCTGTGAGTTATCACAGCACATCCCTCAGCCTCAGCAGGCCTTCACTTCCGCCTCTGACTTGAATATCTTGAGGCCACCCTGTCAGCTCTTGTATGACAAGAGGAAGATCCACATTGCACAAGTCCTGGCAAACCTGTGGTGCTGAATTCAAGGTCCCTTTCTTTCCTAGGCGTCGAGCACTTCCTGTTCTAGACCTAATTCCAGGGAGCAGAGACCACAGCCTCTGGTCACAGACCACCTCCCGAAAGAAAGGAGCAGGGGCAGCCGGCTCACCAGAACCTCTGGACCCGAGAGAACAGCCCTTCTCTCTGTCTTCTTGTTCATCTGTCTCCCAGCTGTCCAGCTGTGCTGGCTGGGGCTGTGCTGGGGACAGGGACCATCTCTGAGTTATCCCCACCTAGCCCATTTCCCTGTGCTGATACATGGGGCCTTGGTACCGGAAGCAGGAAGACGTGATACCACACAGCTGGAGGACACAGGCCACTTGGCTTGGGACAGCTCTGTAGCCCGAGGTCTTGGTTCCATTCCCACTCTGCCACCACCTCGCTGTGAAGCCCAACACCAGCTACAACCACCATGTCCCTGATCTGTTCTCGCGCCTGCCTGAAGCCAGGGGAAAGGCCATAGGACACAAGGAAGTGCTCAGAAAACCCTGATGTCATCGGGGACAAAGCAATGGTGCTGCTGTTACCAGCATGGCCCTTGGGGGCTGCCTGCTCTGGGACAGAGAGCCCTTGGCTTGAGGACAATGACCTGACTTTTATTTCTTCTCTCTTTGCCCTGCGGAGCTGCCCCCAAATCCCTACCCTCACAGCATGAGACCAATCTCTGTGGTTAGGGCAGCTGTGGGGTCTGGTGGCCTTGGCCACTTGCCAAGGCAGGGCCTTGTTCCCACATGCTGTGCTGGCAGGCCTGGATGCCCCCAGCTGTTTCCTGGCAGTGGCCCAGCTAGGAGTCAGAAGCCCTGTGTGATGGCCAGACTTGGCTGGCAGGGCCCAAGGACAGCATTAGCAGCTGTGGGAAGTGGCCCCTCAGCCCAGGGAGGCTGAAGAACAAGGGATTCCTTAAGGAACCAGGACCCCATCATCCCAGCTTGCCCCTTGAGCCTGTCCCCACAGAGGCCCCGCTGCACCAGAAAGGGGGAGTGGGTTGGGGATGCTCTTCAGGGACATATGCGGATAACAGGTGTCTGGGGAGGCCTGGGAGTTGGTGGGGGGAGCAGGAACCACACCAGTGGGGATAGCTCTGAAATTTGGGGACTTGCTGGGTGTGCACTCAGGAGGCTGAGGCAGGAGGATCACTGGCAGTTTCAGGCCAACCTGGGCCACATAGGGAGCTCAAGGCCAGTCTGGACTACATAGCGAGACCCTGTCTCAAAAACCATAAAAAAAGGGGCAGGGGAGATGGTTCAGTGGAATAAGCGCTTCCCTGGCAAGTGCAAAGGCCTGAGTTCAATCCCTGGTTCTGGGAAAAAACAAACAAACAAACAAAAAACATAAAAAAAGAAAGAAAAAAGAAAAGAAAACTCCACTAACAATGAAGACAGCTTTTTGCTTTTTTTTTTTTTTTTTTTTTTGCGGAACCGGGGATTGAACTCAGATCCTTGCATTTGCCAGTCAAGTGCTTATCCTACTGAGCCATCTCCCCAGCCCCGACAGCTCCGAATAATGGAAAGACTCTGGTGTTGGCTCTATGATTCTATCCCCAATAGCCCCTGAAGTGAGGTGTCATGCCCAGTGTGTGGCTGAGGGAAAGGCACGTAACCAGTGTGAGGTGCTGTGTGGGCATGCCCAACTGTAGAGATGGGACCCTGGGGGTGACTGCCCCACACCCTGCGACCCCAGACCCTGAACCTACCTGCCACAGCCACAGGTGCCTCCCGCCGGCCCGCCTTGTAGTACGTGAAACCCCGGATCAGCGCCCGCTGCTGTGCCAGGGAGCGGGGCCTGGGTGTGGGCAGGGGGAGCCGGCCCTTGGCGCCCTCCTTCCTCGGCTTCTCCACTGCCAACAGCTTCTCCTTGGGCAGCCTGGGGAGGCCTCCATCCACAAGGCTGCTCTGCACACTGCCATATTTGTTGGCATCCTTGGCTTTCACTCCAGCTATGTCCTGGGTGAGGGGGGAGGTTCTCAGATTTGGCGTTCAGGAGAAAGAGCACTGTGGGGGCTGTGGAAGGTGGGTGTGGTACCCAGGGATGCGTGAAGTCACAGCCTTCCTTACCTCCACAGTGGCTACCTTCAGGACTGGGGAACCTCAGTTTCCCTACACAGCTCTCAAGCTCTATAGCAGGCTTGAGCAAACTCAACCTGGTAGCTTAGATGCCCCTGGGAATAGATAAGCCTAGTGGCTCCCAAGGGAGGTGGCCTCCCCTGCCTGTCATCTGCCCAGCCTGGCCTCTCTCATGGTCTTGGTGGGTGATTCAGTGAGGGACTCGGTCTCTGTGCAGGGAGAGCAACTCATCCCATGGCGTTGGAACTTTTCAGTTTCATCCCTGAAAGTTTTGCTTCCTGGGAAAGCACTCCCAGCCAGTTACCCTACTCCTAGAACACTCTGGCTCTGAGTTTATTTTATTTTTTGAGATAGGTTCTTACTCTGTAGTTCAGGCTGGCCTGAATTCCCTATGGAGCCCAGGTTGGTCTGGAATTCGTGGTGATCCTCCTGCCTCATCTTCCTGAGTGCTATGATTATAGGTGTGTGTCACCACACCCAGCTGTTTCTAGCATTTTGTGAATTGTGTTATTTTCACTTCCTATTCTTTCTTTTTTTTTTTTTCTTCTTTTTTTTGCGGAACCGGGGATTGAACTCAGATCCTTGCGTTTGCCAGTCAAGCGCTTATCCTACTGAGCCATGTCCCCGGCCCCACTTCCTATTCTTTCTTTTCTTTTTCTTTTTTTGTGGAACCAGGGATTGAACTCAGGACCCTGAGCTTGCCAAGCAAGCGTTTATTCTACTGCGCTATCTCCCCGGCCCTCTCACTTCCCAGTTCAAGGGCTTGGATTTTGGCTTGGCACAAAAACAAAAGACCAAAGGCCCAGCAGATAGGGCTGTACAGAACCTAGATGCTTTCTGATGCTGCCCAACAGGACTCATTTGTGCCTGCACAGTTGGCACTGGAATGAGCAGGAAGTCGGCTTGGGCCAAGGCACAGGCTTCCTCTGCACTTTCCCAACATCCAGGCAGCCCACATGGAAATGCTGCCACAGGAGGCAGCCATGGGGAGGGAGAGCTGGCTCTGCAGCCCAGCCCAGCCCTCAGCCCCTGCTCTGCACAACCCTGCTCTGCATGCCTCCCTCCTGCTCCGTGAGGAGGGCAGGGCCAACCCTCCTTGCAGGGCACTGTGGGAATAACGATAAGCCTGCCAGCAGGAATCCCAAAAATATCACCTCCCTCCTTCCACCTCTTACCCAAACACAAGGCCAGCAGGCCTTGTCCTGCCCATGGGGCAGGAACGGGCTTGAAACCCATCTCCACTTGCTTTGCCAAGCCACACCCTGGCACACGATCCTCTGAGGAAAGAGCCTTTGTACAATTTGTCCACCCAAAGGTGGCTCCTGTTTCCCACGGATCTCCCCAGCAGGGGTTACGCTTGCAATGTACCTGCCACAGGTGGGGCCTGCCCTGAGTCTGCACAGATGGCCACCTGTTTTAGCGCTCTCCCCCTGGGAGCTTTAAGCCTCGAGGTTGGGTGCCCAGGCATTTCCTGGCAGGGACAGATGGGCCATGTTAGTCTGCAGGGGTCCCCAGCAGGTGTGACCCAGCCAGGGAGCTGTGCCAGAGCAGGAGAGTCTCCCTGGTTCCCAAGGCCAGGTGGGCTGGTCATCTCACCGTTGTGTCCCTACCAGCCACAGACCTGGAGTAACAAGTCTGTCCCTGCTCTGTCCACCCTCAGCTCTGTCCTCCAGCCCCGAGCCCACTGCAGTGTTGGTCCCAAGGCCAAGTCCTGGGCACCCCGTGCCCCAGCCCTGCTACCTTCTGGCACCATAATGGGAGCAAGGCTCTCACCTGAGCCCTGTGGCCCGGGCCTGGGGCTGGGGCACCAGTGGCAGCAGCATCCCTCTGCAGCAACTGCAGGCCCAGGCCTGACAGCTCCTTCTGCAGCCTCAGCACCGTGGCCGAGCGGTTCTCGTAGCTCCGCAGCTGCTCGCTGAGGTGCCGCACACTCTCCTTCACCACCTCATTCTCCCGGCTCAGGTTGGCCTTGACGCTCTGCAGGGCGGAACTCCAGGTTGCTCTTTGCTCTGCTTCCTTTGGACCCCCCTGTCCCCACCACCCGACACCCCAGCTTGGCCATCATGGCTGTAGGGTATGGGCTTCGGTGGCCCCAATGAGTAGGGCAGGAGCAAAGTATGTGCAGTGAGATCCTGTAGTTGTCAGGTTTTTTTGAGATAGGTCTCACTATATAATCCAGGCTGGCCTTGAACTCACAGTGATCCTCCTGCCTCAGCCTTCCTGCTCATATCTTTTTTTTTTTTCAGTGGTGGTACCAGGGATTGAACTCAGGACCTTGTGCTTGCTAGGCAAGTTCTTATTCCACTGAGCTATCTCCCTGGCCTCTTGCTCAGATCTTGTCTCCAGATATTGCTAGGTGGAGGGGGTACAGCATCACCCCTGGTTAAGAACCATGGGTGGAAGAGAAGATAGGAGAGGAAGCTGGGATCTTAATTTGCTGCCTGACGCCAGACTGGGAGAGACTGTCCTTGCGCCTCCTGCCAGGTTAGCAAGGAGCTTTTTCTCCAGGGGGGTTAATGGCTCAGTAAGCTGAGGTTAACAGAAACAGCCCAGATAATGCAAAAGCAGACAATTAGACAAGCGTTTCCCTGTGCTGTGGAAATCATTTCCGGTTTGTCCCACGCTTGGCAGATGCACCCTCCAGATCGTCTGGCCCAGAGCTGCATGAAGCAAGATTACAAGAGGGAAGGTCAGAGGAGGCCAGCAGCAGAGCCAGGATTGGGCTGCCTGGCAGTGCCACTGCATGAGAAAAGAAATCCCACAACCGCCAGCCTCTTCCAAGCCAGCAGAATAATCAGAGCCATTATGACCCCCAGCTTTGGAATTAGGAAGAGGTTAATCTCCTGCCCCGGGGCACAGGATGCCCAAGTGCCCCTTTCTCTGTAAAGGAAGCTGGAAAAGGAAGCCCCAAGCCTGGGCCTGGCAGCTGCACATTCCAAACCCCCAGTAGTGCGGCACAGACCGGAAGCAGGAAACGGGTGGAGATGCAAGCCTTGAACCTGCAGTGGGGACTTGCAGCTCGCCCACTCTGTCCCCATGCTGGGGAGCAGCCCTGAACCTTTGCTCAGCCCTCTAGCACACTACCCTGAGCAGGACACCACACTCAGCTGCTCTGCCTCCCTGAAGGTGGTACTGGGACAGGGACAGGCAGACAGGCTGTCCCCAGCCCACTCCTGGTAAGTTTGGTGAGTCCTGCCATGTTGCACCAGTGCCAGGGGCACCACTGGCATGGTACCTTCTGTTTTATTGTTTGGCTTTATTTATTTATTTTTTTTTAAAGGACTTTTTTTGGTCTTATTTTCACTATTTTTTTTTTTTTTTTTTTTTTTTTTTTGGTACCGGGAATCGAACTCGGGGCCTCGCGCTTGCTAGGCAGGTGCTGCGCCACCGAGCCACCTCCCCGGCCCTGGCTTTATTTTTTGAGAGAGTCTTACTATGTAGCACAGGCTGGCCTTGAACTTGAAGTGATCCTCCTGCCTCAGCCTTGGGAGTGCTGGAATTACAGACATACATCACCATGCCAGGCTCAAAGTATATTCTGGGGGCTGGGGAGATGGCTCAGTAGAATAAGTGCTTCCCTGGCAAGCGCAAGGGCCTGAGTTCAATCCCTGGTTCCGCAAAAAAAAAAAAAAAGAAAAAGTATATTCTGTGAACAGCGAGCGCCCTGAACCATGTTGTATACCTTGATTTTGGCACACAGAGGATGACCACGCGTTCCAGCGCCCCTTCTGCATCTCTTTCATACAACCAGCACATGCTGTAGTTTCCCTCCCCAGCTGTCCAGGTTCTTGGAGCCCACTGGCTCTCTGCCCTCAAGGCTGGACACCTGTGGCCTTCAGCACCCTCCCCTCCCCTCTGCCAAAGTCCAGCTTCCAAAGGCTAGCCTGTCCAGCCAGCATTACTGCAGAACGTTCCAGCCCCTGGGACACTGTCTGGGGGGCCCCATTTTACCTCCTCCAGCGTACTCATCTGGGAGGCCACCTTGTGGACATAAGCGTGCACTTTCATCAGGTCCACGCTGTAGAGGGCGCCTTCCAGGAGGTCCACCATGGACTGCAGCTGTGGGGATAACGAACTTAGGAGAGGATGTGGTCAGGGCAGTGCAGGCTGCAAAAGGAGCCCAGAATCTAGCGCCCCAGACCAGAGAGGCTCATTGCCGTCTGCTGGGACCTTTCCTCCTGTTTTCTGTGCCCAGCCCTGGCTTCCACATGATTTTATTTGTTTACCTATTTGTTTTTGGTGCTGTGGACGGAACTCAGGGGCTCACATAAGCTAGGCTAGTGCTCTACCACTGAGATACACCCCCAAGTCCCAAAAGCCTCTTTTTTTTTTTTTTTTTTTGAGATGGGTCTCTATGTATTTTAGGCTGTAACTGAAAGTTTGATCCCTTGTTGGGCATGGCGGTGCACACCTGTAATCTCTTCACTCAGGAGGCTGAGACAGGAGGATCACAGAGTTTGAAGGATCCTGGACTACACAGTGAGCTAAAGGTCAGCCAAATAGAGAAACCCTTCCTCAAAAACAAAAATCAAAACAAGCCCAGCTCCCTGGCAAGTGCTGACTGCCACCCCACCCTGAAACTCCCTGGGGACACAGGTGGCTGATGCTCTAGTCCTCCCGGCCTCTTCCTCTCACTCCCTCAGGCTGCTCTGGGGAGCTCTGGTGTCATCTTCCACTGGCTCCTGGGCCTGCTTTGCTGAACTAAGTCTAGGCTTTGATCTTCATGTTATAACCTGGAAGGTGATGCCTGGAGGTGAAGCAAATACCCAGGGACCCCGGCTGCTAGGGAGTGAAACCAGGAGCAGAGTGGAGGTCAGTGTAAAACCCAACCTCTTTCCTGCCCTGCCTCACTGCACTGGTCTTGTGTTCCAGTGGGGAAACCAAGGCTGGGGGTGAGGCTGCACACTAGGTCTGCAGTGGCCCAGAGTGGGTGCCTAGCCTGTCCAGCCCAGGGCTCTGTCCTACAGCTGCTACCTCCCCTCTGTGTCACCTCATCAGGATGTGACACTCCCTCCAGATGGCCAGGATGCCAGGGAAGTGTCAGGGAAACCTTGGCACCAGAGGCCAGTTGGGAAATCGGCCCTGCCAGCTTCAGGAGAAGGCGGTGCTTGGGGCCTCCGAGCCTGCAGGCACGCTTCTGGCTAGCGGCTCCCAACAGCTCTACTGCCAGTGTCCCAGGGGCTCATGTGCTGCTGTAAATGAGGGAGCTTTCCTCCAAGGGAACTGGATTGGTTTCTAAAATGGGGGAGGGGCAAATAGCTCAGTGGATTATAGTGCCTGCAAGCAGGTGCAGGGGCTGGGGATTTGATCTCTGGGCCTTCCGTGCCATCTAGCTCTTGGGAGGCTATAAACAGGCAGATCACTAGGAGTCTGATCTAGTAGTGAGACTCTGAGCACCCTGTAGACCCTTCCCTAAAATACAAAAAACAAACCAAAAAAAAAACGACCAAAAACCAAAAAACCAGAGGGGATGGAAGGTGCTACAAAGGCAGCACTGTCCCAGAGTCTGCTATATTAATTTGCCCCAGTCTTAAGCGGCTCCATGGTACCCCTAGGACTCTGTGTAGCAGTTTGAGAATTGGGCACAGTTTCTTTTCCTGTGAAATGGGGCAGTGGGACTGCAGGAAGGAAGGGGATGTAAGGACAGAGTTGGGCTGAAGAGCGTATAAAGAGGGCTTCAGAGAGCCAGTGCAAAGGTGCTGCACCAGGGCCGACGGGAAGCTCCCCATTCGCCCTGCTGCCTTCAAGGCCACTGAACCTGGCTTTGAGCTGGGCATGGCGGCGCACTCCTGTAATCCTAGCACTCAGGAGGCTGAGGCAGGAGGACGAAGGCCAGCCCAGGACACATGGCAAGATCCTGTCTCAAGAAAAAAAATTGGGCTTGGGGGCCAGGGAGATGGCTCAGTGGAATAAGTGCTTCTCTGGCAAGCACAAGGGCCTGAGTTCAATCCCCGGTTCAAAAAAAAAACAAACAAAAAAACAAACCTGAGTAAAAAAAATTGGGCTGGCGAGAGAGCTCAGTGGTCCAAAGCGCCTGCTTAGGCAAGTTCAGGGTCCATGGTTCGATCCCCGGCACCACATGCCACACCAGCAACAAAACAAAACACAACAAATTTTATCCCATGAAGACATGAGAGTAGGTTTTCTTGCTGGAGACCAATTGCAAGGTCTAGTGTACGCTAAGTAAGCTCTCGACTCCGGAGCTACATTCCTAGGCCACCTTTCAAAATTTTTTTATTTTATTAGTACATTTTAGATAAACTTAATGATCACATCCATTATAGGGATTTTGTATCTATGGATGATATATCTCGCTTCTTTTTTCCCCATTCTCCTCCCCTTCCCTTCAACCCTTCTTCCCTTGTTTATTTACAATTTATAGCAGAGAACTCCGAGTTCCAGTTTCAGTACTGCCAGGTTCCTGCTGCGTGACCTTCGGCAGTCACAACCCCTCTCTGGGCCTCCAGTTCCTCCCAAGGTGTCACAGCATGGATTAACCTGGTCAGCATTCACGGAAAGAGCTCTGTGTGTCCTCCTGTGAAGGCGCCTTACAGTTCTGTTACTAGGATGGGACTTGAGTAGAAACTAGCTTTGTGCCTGTCCCCAAAGACTGGCTGTGGCAGTGCCTGGGGAGGCAGGGCCCAGGGGGACCCCAGGGAGAAGGCATGGTTCAGGGTCTCCAGGCTGTCAGGAGGTAGCCCATTGGGCCCAGGTTGTACACGTTGGTGTCCAGTTAGGTGCTACAAAAAGAAAACTAAGGTAAACCTCAAGCAAATGTCTTTTGCCAAAAGCTGGGCAACAGCTCTTCAGATGCCTCCCACTGTCCTGCATGGGCTGCATACAGGAGAGTCTCGGTTCGAGCCACGTGGTGTCTCAGAGCAGCCTTGGAAATGCTAAGAAATCCAGACCCTGAAAGCCCAGGGCTCCTCCCTGTCCACGACACACTCACTGTGTGCGCAGTGCCCACATGGGCCTCACTCACTGCCCCACAGGAACTGGAGCTTGGAAAACAAGGGCAAGAGAACTGATTTGCCTGGGCATGGTGGTAGATGTCTAATCCCAGCAATCAGGAGGCTGAGGCAGGGAAGTCATTGTGAATTGGAGGCCAGCCTGGGCTACCTAGTGAAAACCTGTTTCAGAAAAATGAAGACTAAAAACAAAACAACAAAAACTAGGTTTGCAGTCTTCTACCTTGGTTCGAGAAGGCTCGTGTCTTCTGCCAGCACTTATGAAACCACGTCAGCTTGCAAGTTAGGGCAATATCTCAAACCTTTCAGGGTTTGACACCAAACAAGCAAAATAGACACATGTCTGGGAGAAATTATAAAAGGAAGAAAAAAATACTTTCAAAAGACACCAGTTGGAGTTAGGTGTGGAGGCACATGCCCGTAATACGAGCACTGCGGGAGGCTGAGGCAGGAAGCCTGCCAAGTTGGAGGTCACCCTGGCAACTTAGGAATTTAGTGAGACTCTGTTTGAAAATAAATTTGAAAAAAAGGTTGTGGATGTAGCTCAGTCAAAATCCCATGCTGAAAAAAAACCAAGCTGGTCTTTTCCAAGAAGGAAGACAAATGAGCAAGAGGTTTGAGACACATATTTTCAACACAGCAAGGCCTGCTTCAACTCCTGCCTCCACCAGCATGTGTCCAGGCCAGCAAGGTCTGAACAGCACAGGAGCCTCTGGCTGGCCTTAAGCGCTGAGTGTGCTGGCCCTACCCGCCCAGGTAACAACACGGGGCCTGGGTGCGTGCTCAGCCTGGGCTCCGTCCCCACAAGCAGTACCGTCTTATAATCTGCTTATGTGGGTGGATGATTCAGAGTCACACAAAAGTGGAGCGCTGCGCCAGGCTTGGTGGCACCTGGAAGGCTGAGGCAGGAGGGTGGTGGTGACTTGGGGCTACTGGGCTACATAATGAGACCCTGAGCAACTTACTTAAATCTGAGGATGCAGCTCAGTGGTACAGCACTCCTGGGTTCCACAAGAGGGACAGGAGGCAGAGGAGAGGGAGAAAAGAACAGAACTGAAAGTACAGAGAGGTGCTGACAAATGAGCTGGTTTGGGTAAAACCCAGGAAAGATTTTACTGTAGGATGTGCCCCAGGAATCGGGTCTCCACCTGCTGGCTACAGCCTTGGGCCAGAAGTGGCTTTTCCTTCCTGCCTGAGCCTCAGTTTCCTCCCTCCTGCGCCTCAGCACTCAGTCCTTCTTAGAGGGCAGCCCGGGGTCCTCCCCCTTACCTTGAGCAGCTCGGGCGCCTGTTTCCTGAGCTTGTCCATCTTCCACTCGCGTTCGCAGGGGTTGAGGGAGGCGGGCGGCGCGGTGCAGGAGCAGCGGCAGTCGCTGCCTGCACTCACGGTCTCCACGGCGAACGCGTCCTCCGCCCTGGCGCGTCCGCTACGTACCCGGCTGCACGCGTCCTTGCTCAGCGGCCGCAGGATGCACTTGCAGCGGCAGTCGGAGCCCTCGGAGGTCATGCGCACCTGCTCCGGGTCTCCGAACACCTGAGGGTGGGTGGGCTGCGGTGAACAGGGGCTTCTGACCCAGCCTATGTGTGTCCCGTGGGGGGGGGGGACAGACAGAGAGACAGACAGAGACAGAGACAGAGACAGAGAGAGAGGCAGAGACAGAGACAGAGAGGCAGAGACAGAGACAGAGAAAGAGAGAGAAAGAGAGAGAGAGAGAGAGAGAGAGAGAGAGAGAGAAAGAGAGAGAGACAGAGAAAGAGAAAGAGAAAGAGAGAGGGACAGAGAGCTGCCCTTAGGTGTGGTCTTCTGATAATACTAACAAGAAGCCAGGCAGGGTGGGCCTCAACAGTAATCCTAGTACCTGGGAGGCTGAGGCAGGAGGATCCCAGCGAATTCAATTCAAGGCCAGCCTGGAATACACAATGAGTTCAAGTCTGGCTTGAACTACATAAGGTGACCCTGTCTCAAAAACAAAACAGGGCTGGGGATATAGGTGGTACAGGGCTTGGTGGCACAATGCCTGCCTGGCAAGCACAAGGTCCTGAGTTCAATTCCCATAAAAAAAAAAAAAAAAAACACAAACCTACACACACAAAATTAAAATCATTTTTTTCTTTTGAGGAACTAGAGAGTCAATTCAGGCCCTTGTGCTTGCTAAGCAAGTGCTTATTCTACTGAGCTATCTCTTTGGCCCCCACAAAATTAAAATCAAAGAAAAACCTATAAGCCATGAAATGATTTTTTAAACTTTACTTATGAAATGATCATTTTATCTTATTTTTGGTGGTACTGGGGATCAAACTCAGGACCTTGTGCTGCCAGGCAGGTGCTTATGCCACTGAGCTATCTCCCCAGACCAAAGTTGAGGATTTTTTTTTTGGCTGGTTCAAGCTGCCTCAGGGGCGGGTATGTTGTGGCATGTGGAGCTGGGGATTGGACCATGGTCCCACAAGCCTGACTAGGTTTGCCCAGGGAGGCACTTAAACAACTAAGCTAAAAGGCAAGTCCACTGAAATGATCATTTTATTTTATTTAATGGGCAGAATATATTTATTGAGGGAAAGAAAGATCCTGTCTGAGAGACAGACAGGAGGGGAGCCCGAGTAGGTTGTCCCTGTGAAATGTTCATTTTAAATGTTGTGTATATTTCCACAGTAATAAAACATACAGTATGAATGGAGACCTTTACCTGAGCATGTACTACATCCCATGTTAAATGTGCATTGTGTCCCTTAATAATACCTGTGGGGGGAGTAAGGGTACTGTTACCTCCAAAGTCCTTCCCATGGCTCCTCTGACAGCTCTACTGCCATGTCCAGGGGTAGCCACTGTCACTGTGGGCATCAGAGCTTTGGGTCAGTGAGATCAGTGTTAGGTGCCAGGCCCTGACATGCCTCCTGGCCACCCAAAAGCCAGGTCTTCGAGAGTCCTAAAGCTAAGGCTCTGGGTGTTTTTTCTTTTGGTTTTTGGAGACAGGGTCTGGCTATGTTGTCCAGGCTGGCCTTGAACCCACTATGGAACCTCTAGCTCCGGGCCATCCTCCTGCCATGCCTGACCTGAGCATTTTTCTGAAGACCCTGGGGAGTCCCTGGAGGACTGCTGTGGCCAGGGAGAACCAGGTAGGCCCAATGTCAAGGGGAGCTCCCTGGGGCTGCTGTGTGGCCAGATGACAGATGAGCATGGTCAGCATGTGGCTGGGGCAGGGGACAGCTGTGCTCCCTCAGAGGTGGAGCTGCAGCTGGGACACAGGCATGGGCCACCTGCAGCTGTGTGTTCTCTGTGTGGATTACTTAGTCTCCCCATGCCTCAGTTTCCCTCACATATCCACCTAACAGCAGCAGCAGCATCCACAGCAGGCTAGGGAAGGCCTCTGATGAGGCTTCCTACCCTGCAGGGACAGCCAAGGCCTGACTAGGAGCTGAACGGCAGTCTCTGGTCCCTGGTCCCAGCCTTGCTACCCAGAGCCCCTTCTGGGTGGAGTCTTGCTTCTTATGGGGCTGGACAAAGGTGCCTTGAGCCCCGGGAGCCTTAGCTCCCTCTTGGGTCACATGGGAGGGTGCCAGTTCCTCCTTCACCAGCTTGTCTTAAGTCCGAAGAGTCAATGTACCCTGCACACCGGGCAGGGATTGGGCCCAAGGTGACTGCCCTCTCAGCGGTACCCAAAGTACAAACGGTAGCTGAGAACCTTGCCTCATACTTATTCATTCTCTGCCTCTCTTGGCTTTCGATACAACACTACCTATCTTCTTGGTGCTTCCGAAATAGGGTCTCACTATGTAGCTCAGGCTGGTCTCACGCTCCCAGTGAGCCTCCTGCCTCAGCCTCTGGAGTGCTACGATACGTAACTCCACTTTAGAAAGGAGAAAGCAGGGGCTCCAAGAACAAGACAGCGACAGACAGCACAGGCTACTTCTGGAACTTGGGCGACGTGTTGTTCCTCCCATGACCAGCTGGTCACCAGGCAAGTGCTCCTCCCTCAGCAACTGAGCTGGGACAGACAGATGGGTCTGCAGAGAAGGAGGCTGGGGCAGGGGAGGACCTGCCTTCCCTGCTCTGGCACGAGGGTCAGAATCGCTGCCAGCCAGTAAAGTCCCTGCCTCGGCCCCCATCTCTCCCTGCCACCTCGCTCAGCACACACTGCTGCCAAAGCACCCAGAAGCATGGGTGGAGGTGGGTTGTGCTTGGGAAGGTCCTGAGGTATTTTCCAGGAAACTGTACATATAATGTGCTGGCAAGAAGGTGCACTGGGAATTGTCCTGGACAGAGACAGGAAACCTGTTGGAGGGGCCCAAGCTGGGAGACAGTCTAGCCACTGCAGAAGTGACTCCAAGCAGCCCCACCTCTCCTGGACACCTCCTCCTGGAGGACAGGGCCAAGATCTACTGAGCATCTCCCAAGCTTGTGCCACCTACCCTCCTGCCCAAAGGGATCACTGAACCTCTTTCATACCCCAGACAACTTTTTAGTCACCATGTTCTCCTGAGTCTTTTTTGTTTTTAAAACAAGATCTCCCTATATATTCCAGGCTGGCTTTGAATTCACCATATAGCCTAAACTGACCTCACATGTGAGGCAATCCTCCTGTCTCAGCCTCCTGAGGGCTGGAATTCCAGGTGTCTGTTACCACACCCAGCTCAGACTGACTCTTTGGAGTGTTCAAGTCAGTCCCCTTAAAGCCTACGGGTGTTGACAAGAGGGCTATGCATACACACAAAAAAATAAATAAATAAAATAAAAAAGGGGCCGGGAAGATGGCTCAGTAGAATAAGTGATTCCCTGGCAAGCGTACGAGTCTGAGTTCAATACCTCGTTCCACAAAAAAAACAAACAAAAAAAAGCAAACCAAAAAAAACAAAAACAAAAAAAAAACCAAAAACCAAAAAAACAACAACAACAAGAGGGCTGTGCAAGATTATGAATCTATGTGCTGGCCATGACCTGTTTCCTGGTGTCAGAACCACACAGTGTTCGGACAAGACCTTCCCTGGAAAGAGCAGGTGTGGCTTGGCCTCATAGTGACAGTACTGAAGGACTCAGCCACCACCACCACACTGTCCTCCCCACACCGGGGCCTGCTTCCAAATTACACCCACAGGCGGAAACTCTGGGAGTAGATGCAAAGCAACACCTAAGCCCCAGGGACTGCCTGCCTGGAACATCTGACCCAGCCTGAGACACCACAGTTTCCTGCCCCAGCTCCTCCTTGCCGTGGCTCCCACAGGCTTCTGTCTCTTTTCTTCCAAATGAAGACCCCTTTCCTGCCCTTGGATGCAAGCAGCCAGTGAGGGACCAGCAGTGTTCCCACAGTCACGGAAACTGAGGTAAAAACGGAATTCTCAGCCACATTCCAGCCATTCCCAGGGGTCTGGGCGTCTGTTCAGTCTAACCTGCAGCCCTTCAAAAACAGCAGGAGAAGACATGGGAGACTGAGGCAGGAAGATCTTGGTGAATTTGAGCCCAACTTGGGCTACACTGTGAGTTCAGGGCCTACCTAGGATGACATAGTGAAACCCTGGCTCAAAATTCATTAAAAAAAAAAAAGTCAGGCATGGTGGCCCATGTCTGTAATCCTAGCACTCAGGAAGCTGAGGCAGGAGGATTGTTGTGAGTTTGACAGGAGCCTGGGCTACAAAGTGAGTTCAAGGTCAGCCTCAACTGCAGAGTCAAACTCTGTCTCAAAAAAAAAAAAAAAAAAAAAAAAAGGAAAAAAAATAGAAAGAAACAAACACCAGCAAAGCTGTGAGGTCCCCTCCTACTCCCCTGCTGGACAACCATGAGATGGAAATTTCAAATTCTGTTTAAGAGAAACATTGGAGACACTGATCTAACATGGAACTAAAACATGTTGAGCAAGGAGCTGGCAGAGGAGGTCTCAAGAACTCTGGTTAGTCCCAGAGATGAGTGGCTCCCAATCCCCTGGAGGGGACACTGGGCCTCCCAGGAACAGGAGACTAGGAGGGGTCTACTTAACCCTAAAGGGGCTCTGGATCCAGTTCAAACTCCTGGGCGGCCCTCCAAGGACCCCCCACCCACCACCCAGGAAGTAGGACAGGCTCAGGGAGGAAGGAGGGGTGGCCACAAGGCAGAGGGAGCAGGTGATAATGAAAACAGCCCCACAGAGCTAGCAGGAGTCTGGCTGGGCTTGGGAATGCAGAGTAAATTCACCCATCACTTGATTTTAATTTTCCCAGCTGGCTGAAGGGGCAAGAGGTGGGAGGTGTTGGGAAGGGCTGCACTAGACTGCTCTAGGATGCAATGTGCTTCCCCACTCCACCAGCCCCAGCTTGCCCCGGACAACTAAGCACACACACCCCCAACCTAGCAAGTGTTTGGCTGACTCACTACATAAACAGGGTGTTGGGTTTTCTTTGTCTTTTGCTTTGTTTTGGATGGGAGCCCTCCCCCTCAATGCTGCAGCTGAAGGATGCCCCAGGCCAGATGTCCCTACCGGCTAGGGAGAGGAAAGGCAAGAGGCGACAAAGCCTATGTCAGGCTAGCTGGCTGGGATTTTCTGTTCTCATTTTCTCCTACCTGAGCCAGACCAGGGGACCCAGAGGGCCGTATATGGAAAGGAATTTGGGAGGATTTTGGGATTTTTCATGGGGATCTGCTGGAAGGTCACAGAGCAAGAGAACACCTTTGGCCCTTCACCTGCCAAGGGAAAAAACAGAAGTACTTCCCACCAGGAAAAGGGCACAAAGATATCAAGAAAAGCCACTGTTGCCCCGCCCTTCTTCCTGTTCTCCTCTGGCCTCCCCAACCCTTCTTTTATGGTACTAGGGATTGGCTCCAAAGCTTCACACTGAGCTACAGTCCCAGCCCTTCTAAAATTTATTTTGAGGGACCAGGGATATAGCTTAGCCGCACAGTGCCTGCCTGGCAAGCACTAGGTCTTCAGTTCAATTCCCAGTACCGGAAAAAAAAAAAAAAAAATTGAGACAAGGTCTGGTTAAGTGACTAAGTTGCCTAAAAGGCTTGGCTCAAATCCCAAATTCTTCTGCTTCAGCCATCTGAGTGCTGGATTACGGATGGGCATTTATCACCATGCTGGCCCACCTTCATGGGGAACTTTCTAGAACTCCTTCCAGGTAGCCCTGTTCTGACAGACTCCATGTACTTGCTCCCTCTACATTTTGGGTTGCACAGCCTGTTTAGGGAAATCCCTGTGATACAAGTCCATAATCATGGCTAACACTTACTGGGCACCTGCTCGGTGCCAGGTGTGGTGCTAGAGATTTTCCAGGCATCTCCTCATTGAACCTGCAGGTCATCAGTTGTAGGAAGGGGTACTATTTTTATTTTCCATGTTTACAGTGAAAAACTGGAGGCTCAGAAAGGCAAAGGCACCAGGTAGGCAGGAGGTGTGGGATTTTTACTGATCGATTGACTTTTGTTTTTTTGAGACAGGGTCTTGCTATGCAGCTCAGGCTGGCTTTGAGCTCACTTTGTACCCCAGGCTGGTCTCGAACTTGTAATAATCCTCCTGCCACAGCCTCCCAAATGCCGGGATTATAGGTGTGCACCACTATGCCCTGTAGGGATGTGGAATTTAAACTCCAGTTTATTTGACACTAGAGTAGATCCTAGAGACCCCTAGTCGTCATCGATCCTTGGCAAGCGCCAAGCTCAGACGGGTGCTATAGAGAAGAACTGGCGTCCCCCCATGTGGCACAGGGTCCGCGCAAATTTAGGAGTCCCAGATCAGACCCCCCCACGGAAACTCCGAGCCTGTCCCAGCTGTCCCTGCACAGCACTCCCGGAAATCCCGTCCCTTATCCAGGGCCCAAGCCCCCATCACTGGAGCGCTTCGCAGCACGCACTCTACTTCCCCGGAGTCCCAGTCCTCGCGGCTCCGGTGCCCAGCGCCAGGTTTGACCACGCCAGGTCATACCTCTCCTCGCCCTGGTCCGCGGCTCCACGCTCACCCGCACCCTAGCCACAGCGCCCCCTCGCGCCCGGCCGCGAATGTGCCTACCTCACTGTAGGCGCACACCGGACGGGTCGGCAGCAGCAGCGGCAGCAGGAGCGGCTGCAGCAGGAGCAGCGCCCGCAGCGTGGCCATGGCGTGGAGGGTCAGCGGGCACAGACGGCGGGCAGGGGCGCTGGCAGTTCTGTGAGCTCCAAGCACCGCTGGCTCTGCTGCCCCGCGCGCCCCCCGCTGGTCCGCTGAGGCGGAGCCAGGGCTCAGGGCACCGGCCCCGCCCCCTCTCCCCCTAGCTGCCCAGAGGATCTGCCCTGGGAGCCCGGGATAGGGTCCTGCGAACTTCTGGTCTGCAGGTGGGGCGCGGGCTCTCCAGGCAAACTGCGGAATCCCAGTGACAATTCTTAGGGGTGTCCCTTTTTGTCCAGAGAGAAAATAGCAACCTCCTTTTTTTTTTTTTTTTGAGACAGGACGTCTAATGTAGCTCAGGCTGGCCTCAAATTAGCAGCAATCTTCTTGCCTCAGCCTGCGGAGCTCTGAGATAACAGGTGTGTGCACCACGCCCCGCTAAAAGCAGCCTTTTTGGAGTAAAGTCCAGCAGGCGAGCCCTCGCACTCCCTAAACCATCCCTCCTGTCAGGACCTTGTCCACACAGCCTTCTTAAAGCTCAGCACCCCGGCTCTGCGTCTTCTACCGCACTCTCTCTTCCCGACCGCCTCCCAACCAAACCCCAGGCCCCTCTCTCCTCTCCAACCTCCTTGGGGCTCAGGATTTCTCGGCTCCCTAGAGGGCGGCTGCGGCAAGTTCCAAAAGGCCACCAACAGCGGGCCAGATCCACAGGATCCTGGCTCAGGCCTTCAATCCGGGGGTCTTAGACTTTACTACCCCCGATATCCAGGAAGGCACCTCTATACAATTCCTCAGGTTGCTACAGAGTCAGGCCTCCTTGTGTTTCCTTCCTTGGGGGTGGCTCAAAACTTTATTTTCGCGATACTTGAGGTTGAATCCAGGGCCTTCACACTGAGCTACATTCCCAGCCTTTATTTTGACACAAGGGCTCACTAAATCCCCCCATCCCCCAGGGATGGGGAGAGGAAAACCTGGAATTTAGATCCCTCCTGCCTCAGCTTCCTAGAGCACTGGGATTCTTGGTTTCTCCTGGTATTTCCTGGGGTGCGGGTGGAAGGCAGTCCCAATCTCCTTTTCTGGCTGTTCTTTCTCTGTGCAGTCCTGAGTCCTCTTCCCACTCCACATTGTCATTTATGGAACCAGGTCAGCTCCACGTATGTTTATCTGAATTTGCACACTGCGACTACACGAAAAGGAACATGTATTGGTGCCTCTGAGGCTGCTACCCCTCCCCCACCGTATATGTTTCCCCAACACTTTCCCACAAGACCTGCCCCCCTTAATTTTCTCTTTATTATTATATTATTTTTTTGGCAGAACCCGTGATTGAACTCAGACCCTTGCGCTTGCCAGGGAAGCGTTTATTCTACTGAGCGATTTCCCTGGCCCCTTCATTTTCTCTTAAAAGCTGTACCTCCACGGAGCACCCCTGCCAGCCACCATGGCACAAGCTTTGCTCCCCCCAACAGCTGTCCCAGGACATTTCCAGGTGTGGACCCTTGGCCAGCGTTGCTCCAGGACTTGTTAGAAATGCAAATTCGTAGACTCCATCAGCTGAGGGGTGGGGCAGCAATCTGTTCCCAAACTCTTCAGGGACTCAGGTTTGGGAAGCCCTGACCTAGCCAAGGTTGGTGACAGGTAACTCAGCTAACTTAGGAGGCAGAGTGTGGGTGTCTAACTAGAGATGAGGAGACATCAAAACCAGACCTAATGGAAGAAACAAGCAGATCGGCTCTGAAAGGAACTGGACTAAGGATTTTTCATTGAAAAAAT
>NW_004524714.1:5286390-5287932 GCF_000260255.1 Octodon degus
AAATCATGAACATGTATTATTAATTTTTTGGGGGGTGGAACCAGGGATTGAACTCAGACCCTTGTGCTTGCCAGGGAAGCACTTACTTCACTAAGCCATCTCACCAGCCCAAAAATTAATTTTGAAAAGTAACTTAAAATGATAAGGTCTTTGGATTCTAACTACACCCTTCAGTTTGTTTACAGCAGACAAACTATTCAGGCAAAAACCACAGATGGCGGTAGTGGTATTTTTTTTTTTAACTGATTTTTTATTTTAAGTTGGTATCAATTCTATGGTCACTGTTGATAAGTCAGCTGGCAAGTGTAATATTTCCAAAATGAATTCTCTGGACAGTGCATGATTAAACATCTGAATATTTGATTTTTTTTTTAAGATGATTTTTTTTTTAACATTTATTTATTTATTGTGTGTGTATGGCCAGCTCAGCCTACCAGGGGGCGGGGCTGGCTGGCATGTGGTGCTGGGGGATCGAACCGTGGACCCTGTGCTTTGCTAAGCTTGTTCCAAGTAGGTGCTTTAGACCACTGAGCCATCTCGCCAGCCCCTGAATATTTGATTTTGAATATATACTCTGTGAGTGGTTTGAACCACAGTAGTCACTTTACTCACCTTGCCAAAGTGGGATATTATAAAAAAAAGTTTGGGGACCAGGGAGATAGCTCAGTAGAATAAACCCTTGTCTGGCAAGCACAAGGGCCTGAATTCAATCACAGGTTCCTCTAAAAAAAGAAAAAAAAAAAATGTTTGGTAGTAGTGCTGTTACCAGTTCATTTAAAAGGTATGTGCGTGAATAATTATTTGCATTGGAAACTGCTTATAATTGCTTAAATGTATATCAAGGCCACTCTATTTTATTTTTAGATATTTTTCCCCTCTTAAAATTGGAGATTGAACTCAGGCCTTTGCTCTTGCCAGGGAAGCAGTTACTCCTGTGAGCCATCTCCCTGGCCCCAAGGCCACTTTTGATAAATAAGTACACAGCTAAATTCCAAGTGTAGAAGAGGTAGATAGCTGCCCCAGTTTTTATTTCAGACTCTTTAATACAATCATGAATTTTTAGATCTATCTATAAAGGCAATTTTTTTTTTTTTTTAATTTTCATTTATTTATTTGTGTGTGTGGCCAGCTCAGCCCACCAGGGGGCGGGGCTGGCTGGCATGTGGTGCTGGGAGTTTGAACCGCGGTCCCTGTGCTTTGCTAAGCTTATTCTAAGTAGGTGCTTTAGACCACTGAGCCATCTCACCAGCCCTATAAAGGCAATTTTGAGATCTTATAATTGGGTTCTATCTTTATTCCTGTGTTTTTTTTTTTTGTGGAGCCGGGGATTGAACTCAGGTCCTTGCACTTGCCAGGGAAGTGCTTATTCCACTGAGCCATCTCCCGGGCCCTTACGGTGCCAAAATTTCTTTTTTTTTCCCTACTTCTAAAACATTAAGGTGATTAATTCACCTTCCTGTGTTATTTTGCTTATGTCATTTCCCTAGATAATCCCATAGTTTGGACTTAGAAAACATTTCTGTAACAAGTCTACATTAAAAC
>NW_004524714.1:5288032-5294787 GCF_000260255.1 Octodon degus
TTGCAGAACCGGGGATTGAACTCAGGCTCTTGCGCTTGCCAGAGAAGCACTTATCCACTGAGCCATCTCCCCGGCCCCACATCTATTCTTAACCTTCTTACCTTCTCAGCTCTTCTTTCTCTAGCTGCTGGGAAAGTCTTTTCTGTTCACTGTTGTTTTTGGAGGGTGAGGAGTTGAGATAGGGTCCCCATACGTAGCCCAGGATGGCTCTGAACTCATGACAAGCCTCCTGCCTCAGCCTCCTAAGTGCTGGGATTACAGGTGTGTGCCCTCATGCCCAGTGCTCTATGTGCTGCTTTCCTGTTTTCTGATTTGTAAATTAGGGAGGAAGTATTTTCTTCTCAAGATTGTGGGCAAAAACTAGATAATAGGCTCCATAGGGAATTGTAATGCGTGCTGGCTCATGGGCTCTACATGCTTAGGACAGTGGCTGGGATAACCTTGCTTTGCTTAGTGCTGTGGTAGCTGACCCTTCTAAGAAGCAGCTTCAAAAAAGAGCTATCTGGGACTTGGGACCACTGTCCAAATACCATTAGCAACAGGTTCCATTCCTATAAGGTGGACCTTATAGTAATTGCTTTGCATGCACTGTGTCATTTACAACTTATTTTTTGCAGTGCCTGGGACATAAAGTTATACTAGGAAAGTGCTGTCACTGAGCTATACCCTGCCCCATCTCATTTAACTAATATTCCTCTGAAGTAGCAACTACCATTGTCTCTCCCTTCTTAGAAACCAGGACATTGAGGCTCAGCAATAACATACCCAAGGTCACACAGTTCTTAAGTGTCGCATCTGTTTTGGTCCCTTTTTTCACCCCCTCCGCAGTTTTCAGTGAGTGTGCCTACTGTGAAAGGGCCCCTGCTCACAGCTGGGGTTTGGTATGATGGGGGTGGGAGGAGAGAATAGAGGAATCTGAGTGTGTGTGTGTGTGTGTGTGTGTGTGTGTTTGTGAAGGCTGTGGCAGGAGACACAAGCTGGAAGCTGGATGAGCAATTGTTTCCAGAAGCTGAACATTTGGCTGGACTCATCTCTCCATCTTTGGGCCAATTTGTAATTCATTTATCACTCAAACCCCAGAGCTGCAGGGCAGTATGCCAGGCTGTTCAGTCCCTGAGGAGACAGATCTTCAGGGAAAAGGACTGTTACCTCCAGAGGCCAGTGATGAGACTGGGAAATTCTTGCCTTAGGAAGGCTATGAGGTCCTGACATGTTTTATAACCCAGAACTGAGATGGTAGCCCAGGGGATCCATCACCTCTGTCCCTCATTTCTCCCTAAGCTAAGGGCTTTACTTGCCTCCTCTCAGGGTCCAGTTCCCGAAGCACTGCTCCCTGCCCTTGGGAGTGCTCAGCAAGTGTGTCCAGGAAGTAGGCACTGAAAAAATCACATCTCACGGTCGGCTCACAGCTCCACAGAGCCATGTGGGAGCTCGGAGGAGACCACTTGTCCCTCCATAGAGGGTATTAAGGAAGGTGCCACTGTGAAGTATTCGAATAGGATTAGAAAGATGAGTAATTTGGGAGAGGGAAAGGTGAAGTCAGCAGGATTCTAGCTTTTTGACCGACTGGGTTTGAAATCACCATCACTCTTGGGCAATTTCATCATTGTGTGTACTATAGGGTAATATCGAGGATCCTTCACTGAGTGGTTGTAAGGTTTAGACAACCCTGGGTTCCTGTAAATCATTTTTGCAGAACAGCGGCCGGCAGATTTAGGATGAAACAGGTTAAACAACGTTGGTAAACAACAGCTACCCATTAAGGGCAGGAAAGACATTGCAAGCCCAGCGCGCTGCAGGTGGGGTATGGTGAGAAGTGGCAGAGAAGACCAAGTAGAAATGTGAGTGCCAGGATGAGAATGAAAATTAAGATAACGCATAGAGGGGCCGGGGAGATGGCTCAGTAGAATAAGCGCTTCCCTGGCAAGCGCAAGGACCTGAGTCCTGAGTTCAATTCCCGGTTCCACAAAAAAAAAAAAAAAAAAAAAAAAAAAAAAAGATAACGCATAGAAGAGCCAAAGCATTGGCGGAGTAGGAGGGAGCAGCCAGGAGTAGCAGCATGATCCAGAAGAGAGGCGGGCAAACACCAGCTTTCTTGTTCTTTTTCTTCAAGCAGGCCAGGTAGGGTTTATTTATTTTATTTTTTTCCAGGTAGGGTTTAGACCCTGGGCAGCAGGCGCTAGAGTTGGACGCCCCAGTTAAGCACCCAGGCCGGGGCCGTGCGCCACCTGCTGGCCGTGGGAGCTCTGGGAGCAGCGGGTAAAATGCGGAATTCTGTGACCCCAAAATATCGATAAACTGAAGCATTGGGTGAGTGCGAGGGAGTTTGGGATGTTCGCGCGCGCGCGCGCGCGCGCGTGTGTGTGTGTGTGTGTGTGTGTGTGTGTGTGATTCTGTCTCTAATTCAAACCCATTTCACCGGTAGGGAAGTTGAGCAGAGGGAAAGAAGACTAAAATCGGATAAACGGCGATTCCTGAAGGTTTCAAGACTGTTGGAATCAAACCCCTGAAACTGTTTAACCGCATCAAGGGCCTAGAGCTTGGTTTGTCCATCTGTTCTACGGGATGGGAGGGCGGGGAAATGAAAGGAGGAGGAAGAGAAACCTTTAGTCTTTCCCGCCCACCCGGAGGTAAAAGGCTTTAAACACTACCCCGGAAAGCAGAGTTGTATAGATCCATTTGCATACGAACGCAGTCACCTCGAGTTAAACTCCCGGTCCTTTAATCTCCGGTCCAATTTGTCCCGGGGCCGCAGAGGAAGGCTCTTGTGAATACATTCAGGCCCCGCCTATGTGGTCGCCGCCCACAGGGTTGGGCTTCCCTGCACGTGCTTGTTCCCGAACCTGCTGGATCCGCCTCTTTGGAAAAGTTTATTGTTGGGGGGATAAGAAGAGTACCAGGGAGTTGGTCCACGTCTAAAACAAAATAGAGAGAAGGATCTAGACTATGCTTATAATCAGTATTTATCGGAGGTTTATTCAGGATCTTAGTAGCGAAAGACCTTGACTTTCCCTCACGAGGGCTGCATGTCCTTACTCTCCCCCCTTCAGTCGATGGGGTGGAGCGTGGCGGTCCTTGCCCAGCGGACTCCATTTCCCAGCGTGCACCGCGGGTCGGTGCGTGGCAGCGGCGCATGACGTCAGGAGAGGGAGCTGGCCAGTGCTGAGGGGGCGCGGCGCGCAGGGGCGCGGAGCCGGGCGGCTCGGGGCCCAGAGAGTGCCGCGCGGCCGGGAGCCCGCCGGCCCCTGACAGCCCCCTCCCCCCAGTGGACGACGACGACGACGACGACGAGAGTGCGGGTATGGCGGAGCAGCGAATCCGGCACGGGTCCTGAGCACCGCGGCATGGAGCGGGACGAACGACCGCCTAGCGGAGGGGGAGGCGGCGGGGGCTCGGCGGGGTTCCTGGAGCCGCCCGCCGCGCTCCCTCCGCCGCCACGCAACGGTGGGTGAGGGGCCTGCACAGCGCAGGTCGAGGGAGAACAGTCCTTCTGTCTCTCCACCGGGCAGCCCCCTCCCCTCGGCCGACTCTCGCTTTGGACCGCCGCGGCGGCCCCTGAGCGTGGACCTTCACCCCGGTGTCCCTCAGCGCGGGTCCCTGGTCTCCTGCTCGGTCTCAGTCATGCAAACCGTCTCCGCCCTCCCTGTCCCGCTCCGCGCCGACCCTCCCCCTGCCCGGTTCCCTCGGCCAGAGCTTCACTTCCCCCTCCCCCCTTCCCCTAGGAACAGGCTTCCCCTCCCCCCTCCCTCTGGGTACCCTCGGGCGGATCTCACCCCCGTCACTGGGGGCTTCCGCTTTCCTTTGGGGTCCCCTCCACTCCCAGGGCCCCACTCCCGGCTCCTCCGACCCGACGCCACACCCAGGGACCCCTCACCTATCTAGAGCATTTTCCTTTTTGGAAGCCCTGTTCCTGCTCTCTATATACTACTTATCCCTTCTGCGCGGACCCCTGGTTCATTAGTATCCTCGGCCGTTTCCTTTTTCGGACCTCCTAGTGCCTGCTGCTGCCCCGGTCTCAGCTTCCTGGGCACCCCGCACGCTCCTGCCACTGCCCCAGCTTGGGCACGTTCTGCTAGGCGACTTTCTCTTAGTTCAGGTCTGCCCCAGCGGGGCTCGGGACACCTGCCTCTTTCCCAGCGCCGGCCGGCTCGTCCCGGTCCACACTTGCTTAGCCTCGTTCTCTTTCCTTTCCCGATCCAAGACTCCGGGCCCTCGCAGTTCCTTACCTGGCCAGCCTTCCCTCACCACCTCCTACCCAACCTGGTCCTGACCAAGTCCTCAGGTTCCTTGTAGCTTACTGCCCTCACCTATTCCCTACCCCGGAGGAGTGTTTTATTTGTATCTGTTTGATATTTTCTTCCTCGTTGTTTGCTACGGAATGTTTTTATTGGTAACGTGTAAGGAGCTTTTGTGAGGTCGTAAAAGGTGAACTTTTGAACTTGGAAAGCGCCCTGGAGCAATTAGTGCAGGCGATAGCCCCGAGAGGCCTGTATTACAAAGGGTGCTCGAACCACCAGCAAACGCTCCGGAGGCAAACCCGATTTATTTATTTATTTGCCCTGTCTTCCACCTTTCACATCTCCTCATTTCCGAATAAAAGGGAAGCTCTTGGGGATCCGTGCCTCCTCCCCTCTCTGCGCCATAAACTCGCAATTCTGTGGAAGATCCAGGACAGAACAGTGTCTAACAAGTAACAGATTTCAAATTGAATGCAAACACCCGGGACAGTTAGGATGCACTAAAAATTAATTGCTTCAACGAGAAGTTTCTCAGTCAGGACAGTGACCTGGCAGATGTGAAGAAAGTAACGCGAAAACAAGTCATTTAGGCGCTTAGTTGTGGAATGAACAAAGAGCTACAGAGGGGATGATTCTTTTGCCTTCATAGCTTTATTATCAAACAATTGTTAATAAATAAGGATTTTTTTTTTTTTAACCAGTTGGGAGAAAAATTTGTCTGGAAGAGAACCTGGCTAACTTTATGTTGCTGTTCAAGTAATATGTTTTCAGAGCTCTTGTTCTTTTTAAAGATGTGTGTACTATGCAGTTCCTAGGTGACTGGCCAACCTGGGAGGTATCTTTGGAGACTAATTTCTGAATGTGAACCTATTTGAGATCAATAAAATCCCATGTCACAAAGCAGAAGGGTAAAACCGGCTAGGGTGGAAGGAGATAATGTCAAAGGAACAAAGACTTCCTAAGCTAGTTTGTCTGGTGATTTTGTTTGGTATTAATTTATAAATGCTGTAAATCCTATTCTAAAATTTGCCATTAAAAAACCATACTTAAGATCTATCCTATGGTTCATATTTTAGGCTGTGTGTTTCCATAATGTATGCCCATGAGTGACTGCTTCCTATACCTACCTGTGTGGATAAAATAGATGACAGATTTTTACTGCAGACATTTCCTTCAGTTCTACTTGAGAATATTGCTGTAAAAGAAGCCAAAGAACTACGTTTGTATTAATTATGTGCATTAAAATGGTAGTTTGAACTTTTAAATCAGATTTCTCACTTATAGACTCATTTCCTTAATTGGCCAGAAACATTTAAAACAATGTTATCGGGCAATGGGTCCAAGTTAGTGATAAAAATACCTTCTTTTTGTTGAAAGCACAGTAGGAACTTTTGCTGGCTTGATGGGTTTAAAAGAAAATACATGAAGCTGTTGTGCTTTATTTTTCAGTGTGAAAACTAGCACTATGTGCTGTTTCACACCTTATATTTACTAGTACTTATGAATTTAACGTTTTCACAGAAATGAACCTTTCCCCAAAAATGCTTGTCTTTAAAATAGTGGACATAGTTTTCTTTTTGGTTCTTAATCAGTATTTTACTCCAGAAATAAATGAAACTTTAATCTCTAGAACAATATGAATAATCCGTATTTGGTATTTTTCTGATGGATTTCCATTGTATAAAATACGTGCAAATGATAGCTACATAGATAGATTTTTGTTCAGTACCATGAAGAAATAAACTGGATGTGGAGTTTTAGAAATTTTTTCCTGCCAGAAGGGCCGTTGGTGAATTTACAGTCCTTTAAATGTTTTTTATTCTGTCAGAACAGGGTAGCTAGCTTTTGATGCATGTTATTTCAGTCCTCTGTGCGGTGTTGCTTTCAGTCGTTGTTTGTTGGTTTTCATAACAAACATGAACCCATTTAGATGTAATACAGTATTTCTCCCTTTTGGAATTTCAAAGGAAGATGAATGACTCAAGGAGTCATTTTGTTCACTTTAAGAGAGCTGTTTTTTAAATATTTAAAGCAAAATAAGGTTGTAATTCGTCATAAGTAATTAAGAGCATATTTTTTATAATTTAGAAGAAATGGGGAGAAGTCTACTAAATATGAACTGCTGTTCCTCTACCGTTACCATGGTGTGTAAATGTTTATTCTGGAAAATAAATTAGCAAATATTTAAAATGGCAGTTTAACTTTTTGGTTCTGTAACTTTAAAATTAATTTTGAGTTGACTCAATTTTCTGCTCTTAGGGCCAGGGAGATAGCTCAGTCAAATAAGCGCTTGCCTGGCAAGCGCAAGGGCCGGAGTTCAATCCTTGGTTCTGAAAAAGAAAAAAAAAAAAAATTTACATTTCTTTCTATAACCAGGGAAGTTAACTAAGGGTTTAGCAGGTGTATATGGTGAAGCAAGGAAAGTCGAGAGGCTGAGGCAGAAGGATCTTTCTGAGTTCGAGACAAGCCTGGGCTACAAAGTGAGCTCAAGACCAGCCCCAGCTGCATAGTTAGAGA
>NW_004524714.1:5301482-5306523 GCF_000260255.1 Octodon degus
GGTGGGCTGAGCTGGCCACACACACACACACACACACACACACACACACACAAATAAAATAAAATAAAATAAATTAAAAATTAGTTGTCTGTATTTCCAGTACTCATTTCAGTCCTAAAGCTGTAGGACCTTGGAAGATATAAAAAGCAGACTTGACTATTTTACTAGGTTCCTAATGTTCTACTGGATCAGATATAATGTTCTTTTAATTACTGTTTACTCCATATTATGTAATTTAGTCTTTCTGTCACAAAAGAAAGAGAGTGGGACACTGACTAGTAGTGATAGATACTTTTTTGGTCTTATTTCCTTGTCTCTTACTGTTTAAAACTATTTGTAAATTATGAAATACTAAAAAAAAGAAAATAGGGGACTGGAGAGATGGCTCAGTGGTCTAAAGCACCTGTTTGGAACAAGCTTGGAAAAGCACAGGGACCATGATTTGATACCCCAGCACCACATGCCAGCCAGCCGAGCCCCCTGGTGGGCTGAGCTGGCCACACACACACACACACACACATGTTAAAAAAAAATTAAAAAAAAGAAAATACTTAAAAATAATGAAGTAGTACTTAGACTATATTTCTGTCATTAATCATTTGCTGTCACTCATTACTAAGTTATTTTAGATTTTTCACTTACTGAATCTGTAACTTTATTTAGTGTTGCATTTAAACCACTGTGTTCCTTTTCTTTTCTTTTTTTTTTTTTTTTTTCAGAACCAGGGATTGAACTCAGGCCCTTGTGCTTGCCAGACAAATGCTTATTCTACTGAGCCATCTCCCTGGCCCTTTAGAAGGCCATTTTCCCTTAATGTCCTTCAACAAGCAGTAATTTTACTAAATCTTGACCCTTGAATATGTATGGTTTTTTTAAAAATTTTATTTATTTATTTGTGTGTGTGTGTGTGTGTGTGTGTGTGTGACCAGCTCAGCCCACTGGGGGGCGGGGCTGGCTGGCATGTGGTGCTGGGGGATTGAACTGCGGTCCCTGTGTTTTGCTAAGCTTGTTCTAAGTAGGTGCTTTAGACCACTGAGCCATCTGACCAGCCCGAATATGTATATTTTTATGTTCTATGTGATGAAATGGCAAGTGCACACAAAATATTTCTGATGTATAATAAAATTGTTTTAAGAAAAAGTATTTCGCTTCCCTACCAAGCTCAAGGGCCTGAGGTTCAATCCCCGGTTCCACAAAAAAAAGAAAAAGTATTTCTATGAGTGCGTTGTTAGTTGAAGTAGGCACTTGTTTTCATTTGACACTATTTTCACAGGAAAAAATAGATGGAACACAGTTTATTGAATCGTGGGTATTTGGCAAATTATTTTTTCCCCCGAAATGATAGTCCGTCACAGCAAGGAAAACTTAACAGTATTAGTTAGTAGTCATTGAATAAAATTCGAAGTTTTCAGGAAGCACTTAAAATAGTGGAAAACTTGTACCTGTCTCCATAAACTTGAGAGCTTACCAATAGTTAAAGCCTCTTATTGATGATACAGTCACAATTAATAAATGTGATTTTGGGTATTGTGTAATGAAATGTAAAAATATGATTATCTTTTTTTTTTTTTTTAATTTTAGGGAAGGGTCTACAGGGTGTTCAGGGTCTCACTACTATGTAGTGATCCGCCTGTTTACAGCCTCCCAAAAGCTGGGATTATAGGTGCATGCCACCACGCCCAGTCTCATTTGCTGTCTCAGTGTGCCCCAGGGTGGGACCCGCAGTGCACAGCATGGCATGCCTGGGGATAGAACCCCCGGACCCTGCGGGCCCTGCACCTGCTTGCAGGTGCTTTAATCTGCTGAGCTATTTGACTTGCCCAGAATGTGATTATCTTAATGTGATCTTACAAAATCTTGCATTGGCAAAAGATCAGCTCAAAATGCCCAATTTGACTGGAGGCATTTAATGTAACAGTACATATACATAGTTCACTGATAAAGTTTTGGATTCTACATTGAAATGATCTTTAAGAAATCACTGAGTTTTGGTATTGTAACAGAGAAAAACTTTCCTTTGTGTGAGTCTGTGTGTGGGGACACTGGGGATTGAACCCAGGGACTTTACACTGATCTATTTAGCTCCAGCACTTTTGAAGAAAGTTCTAGTGTTGAGACCTGTGTGAGAGCAGTCGAGTAGCGGGAGGAACCGTTAGCGGTGCTAAAGCTGCCGGTTAAGCCTGATCAAGATGACTCAGCAGATATTGTTATTAATACTTTGGGTTTTTCTTTTTTTTTTCCCCCCTTTAAAATGAAACTACCTGGGCTGGTGAGATGGCTCAGTGGTCTAAAGCACCTACTTAGAACAAGCTTAGTAATGCAAAGGGACCGTGGTTCAAATCCCCCAGCACCACATGCCAGCCAGCCCCGCCCCCTGGTGGGCTGAGCTGGCCACACACACATAACACACACACACACACACACACACAAATAAATTAAAAAAAAAATGAAACTACCTTTTGTTGGGAATAGTGCTATCATTTTTAGCTTTTTGCTTGAGACTAAACATGTGTGTCATAATTCACCCTGAGACCTCTCATAAGCCTTTTGTTACCTGCTACATGAAACCTGGCCCATAACTGTTTTCCAATAGAACTATTTTTCTTACCAAGAGCAGATTTATATCTAAAAGTAAATGTGACAACACAAAATATTTTTAGTAAGATTTATTGCTAGGTGAGCCGGGGAGATAGCTCAGTAGATTAAGTGCTTACCTGGCAAGTGCAAGAGCCTGAGTTCAATCTCTGGTTCTGCAAACAAAACAAAAAAACCCAAACAACATATTGCTAAGGAAATAATGAAATCTTCATGAGATCAAAATTTCATCTTGCTTTTAAAAATTTCCACAAATAAATGCATGTTTGCTTTCCTTAGACATGTTTGGCTTTTGCTGCTTCTAAATTTTGGTTTTGGCAGTCTCATTTTGTAGATTGATTTGCTTTTAACCTGGTTTTCATTGAGGTGGTAATAAAGTCTATAGGAGAAGCATCTCCTCTACTGGTCTAAGAATACCCTTTCTTTGTGTAACATTTTAGTGTAAGTCAATTATTATGATGTTAAAGAGTTAGGGATTTACTCCTTAGGGTAGTTAGTAGTTAGAACTCATTCTGTAGTGGCTTGTGACTAAAGAAATGTCACATAACGATGTTTTTTGGTTTTGTTTTGTTTTTGGTGGAACCGGGGAGAAATGTCACATAACGATGTGAATAACAGTAAGGAGATACTGCATCAGAATTTAGGGTGAAGATTAGGTGGGTGATGAAAGATCAGTGAGGTATTTAGGCTTTCTTCCTCATAAAAACTCTTTGATTATCTTGTTCTTGGAGTTTCATGTAAAGTACCTTTTAAACAGTTTGCTATGACATGATAGATGGTTTTTAATTTTTAAAGCCTATTTATTTATTTATTTGGCGGAACAGGGGATTGAACTCAGGCCGTTGAGCTTGCCAGGGAAGCGCTTATTCTACTGAGCCATCTCCCTGACCCCAAAGGCTTTTTATTTGAATGGTTGGATTTTGTTTCAAGTTTCAGATGAAATCTTTAAAAGCCTCTCTCTCTCCCTGTCCCTCTCCTCCCTCTCCCTGCTCCTCTCCCCTCTCCCTGTTCCTCTTCCTCTCCCTGTCCCTCTTCCTCTCTGTCCCTGTCCCTTCCCCTCCCCCTCCCCCTCTCCCTCATCTTTCTGTCTTTCTTTCTTTGAGATGTGATTTTGTCATATTATCTAGGCTGGTCTCACATTCCTGAGTTTAACTGAACTTCCTACCTCAGCCTCCCCATTAGCTGAGGACTCCAGGGGTACACTCTGGAACCTGACTTGTAAATGCACTTTCAGTTGAAATAAGTCATTTAAATTACTAAACCTAATAACTTTATTACTAAACCTAATAACTAAGGTAGATTTCTTTCTTCCCTATTTTTTCCTTATTGTTGTAATCTAACTTGTCATGAGGCTTCCTCTCTAGTTATAGTCCTGCTCCCAAGATACAGTTTTAGCAGAATAATAAACCACCTGGGGGAAGCCCCCATTGACATTCATTTAGAGGGTTTTGTTTTTTTAGAAGTGTCATTAGTAGGGTTCTAGTCAAGGAGAAAGGATTAAGGTTAGGTGGTTTGAGAGGGGGAGAGTAGGGATCTGGAGTGTGAGTGTGACAAAACAAAGATCGCAGCAATGTAACTTTGTTACTTCTCTGAATTTAAGTGTATTTAATAATAACAGTCAACATTCATTTAGTACTTATATAATGTTATCATCCTACATATATGAACTCACTTTATTCTTATAACCTTATTAAGTGTTAAGACCCCCATATCCCATTTCACATTTCAACATTAGTAACTTGTTTACTAGATTGAATATCTACCCATATAGTCTTAACATTTCTGAAATTGACTGCAAGATTATTAGGATTAAAGACAAGGATCTGTGGACTGGAGTGTAGTGGTAGAGCACTTACCTAGTATGTGCAAGGTCTTGAGTTGGATCCTCAGCAAAAAGAACTGGCCATTTGGTAGTTGCTGGAGGTGTCTTGAATTAAACACTTGTAAATTAGAGACTCGCAAATACCCATTCTTACAATTCCACGTGACTTTTCTTGTTATGGTGGCTTTAGTAAGCCCTTGACCAGAAGACAGTTTTACAAAGCAGAGACCCAAGAAGTGCTAAGAAGAGGTTTTGAGTTGTTTAAGGTATGGGTACTGTTTCTTGTACCCTAAACACAGGGAATGGGTGTTTTATAAATGTTATATGGATTGTCAGGTGAAGAATCAGAATCTTTTGCTGGAAAAGTCTACAACATAATAAGGGGGGGGGCGGGGAGGTGGCTTAGTAGAATAAGCGCTTGCCTGGCAAGCACAAGGGCCTGAGTTCAATCCCCGGTTCCGCAAAACAAAACAAAACAAAAAACATAATAAAGGAAAAGTTTTCAGCTGCTTGAGAAAATTGGACCAGTATTTAAGTCAAGCAGTATGTTGTTCAAGTTAAATCAAAGGTCTGGAGGGCCCTTGTGGAATTAGAATTTGATTTTTGTTTGGCAGCCTGTTATCT
>NW_004524714.1:5306623-5308924 GCF_000260255.1 Octodon degus
TCTGTAACTTTAAAATTAATTTTGAGTTGACTCAATTTTCTGCTCTTAGGGCCAGGGAGATAGCTCAGTCAAATAAGCGCTTGCCTGGCAAGCGCGAGGGCCGGAGTTCAATCTTTGGTTCTGAAAAAAAAAAAAAAAAAAAAAAAAAAATGCTGCTTTCGTTAAAAAAAACCCATACAGCCAGGTGTGGTGGCATACTCCTGTGATCCCAGCAGTCGAGAGGCTGAGGCAGAAGGATCTTTCTGAGTTCGAGACAAGCCTGGGCTACAAAGTGAGCTCAAGACCAGCCCCAGCTGCATAGTTAGAGACCCTATCTCAAAAAATAACAACAACAACAAAAAAAAAAAAAAAAAAAAAAAAAAAAAAGAAAAGCACACAAATATACCGCTGCTGTTCTCTGTATGAATACCACATAGCTTCTCTGCCTTTCCTATTGAGGTTCTATGACCTTGAAAGACCACTAAAATGGAAGTGAATGGGAGTTGACCACATTTCTAGCCTTGGATATACAGTGCACTGAATTTTTTTCTGAGCATTACTGATTCCTACAACTAGACTATGATCATGACATGATTCCCAATCTACAGTTTATCTTTCCTTAAGAATTTTTGGGGCCGAGGAGATAGCTCAGTAGAATAAGCACTTGAGTTCAATCTCCAGTTCTGGGGGAAAAAAAAAAAAAAAAGAATTTTTTTTTTTTTTTTTTTGGGCGGAACTGGGGATTGAACTCAGGCCCTTGCGCTTGCCAGGCAAGCATTTATTCTATATACTTTATCTTTGTATTATTAGCAGGAAATTGTACGTGTGGGCCTTTGTTACTGTGTCAAAAGGAGTAAAAAGGGAGAAGCTGAAAAAAAGAAACAAACAAAACTGGACACATCCCCTTAAATATGTCCAAGTATTCATTTCCTTATTTTATTTGTAATTTCTTGGTTTTTATCTTGTCTCCAAGGTTGTGGGGCAAAAGTAGAAAATAGATTAAAATACCTGGTTGTAGGATAGTAGAGGCTCCTGGGTCAGAATGCTAGCTGCTACTCTGATATTGGTAAAAGGAATTTTTTCCGTCACTCCTAGTGCTTGTTCAAGTTAGTTTTACATTGTTAAGGATGTTTCCTTGTTACATGCTTGGAGCTGTGTTTGATCCTGTGGTAAAACATAATCACTTCATTTTGTAACTTTTTGTTGGTTTATGTTGAAAAATTGGCTGATTAGTGAATTGGGTTCAGATTGCAACATCTGGCTTCACAATTTCAAAAAATTAGGATAGAGCCACATGAGGAACTTTGTTGTTAGTGGACTCAACAACTTTGTTGTTGGTGTCCTTGGCGTAATTTTTTTTTCTGGTACCGGGGATTGAACTCAGGACCGGGCAGGTGCTTATTCTACTGAGCTATCTCCTGGCCCATTGGTATAATGTTTACTTCTTTAGTTTTGTTTTAGCAAAGTTAAATGTCATTTCTCTGTTGAGTATTTTTTCAATGCATATAATTAAGTAGAAAGTTAAATTTGGTAAAATGCATGTTAAGAGTAAATTTTATATTGTTGGTAACCTGTGCTTTTTAAAAATTTTTACTTTAATTTTTTTATTTTTTTGCAGTACTGGGGATCAAACTTAGGACCTTGGGCTTGCCAGGCAGGCGCTTATGCCACTGAGCTATCTCCATGGCAACCTCTGTTTTTTTTTTTTTTTTGGGGAACCGGGGATTGAACTCAGATCCTTGCGTTTGCCAGTCAAGCGCTTATCCTACTGAGCCATCTCCCCGGCTCCGCAACCTCTGTATTTTAAAGTAGGCCAGTAAAAGCACTTTATTTTGTGTGTAATATTTTGAAAGTATTTCCAAAACGAGGTTGTGAAGGAAAATTTTTTTCTTCATTCTTTAAAAGTTTTAAGCAATTTTTCTTGTCTCAGGTAATTTAAGGATTTATGGGTACTTTTTTCCCCCCCACGGAACCAGGGATTGAACTCAGGCCCTTGCGCTTGCCAGGGAAGCACTTATTCCACTGAGCCATCTCCCTGACCCTAAAGGCAAAAGAATATCCCCCCCAATGCCTTCAGGGCAGGTTTGGCTGGCTTGGGTTGTGGGGATTGAACCACAGCAGCCTGAGCCTGACTGCTTTGTTGAAGCAGCCACTTAAAGAACTGAGCTAAGGGGCAGGCCCCCTATGGATACTTTTGATTGATAACTATGATCCAGAAATACCTCTATTACTGAAAGGTGACAAGAAGGGGACTTGGTACTTAGCAGTTCTTTTTTTTGCTGAGCTCTTTATTTATTTATTTATTTATTTATTTATTTTTTT
>NW_004524714.1:5312654-5315608 GCF_000260255.1 Octodon degus
TTAAGTCAAGCAGTATGTTGTTCAAGTTAAATCAAAGGTCTGGAGGGCCCTTGTGGAATTAGAATTTGATTTTTGTTTGGCAGCCTGTTATCTTTATTTATTTATTTTTTATTTTTATTTTTTATTTTTTATTTTTTCCTTTAATAGTGGAGATTGAGTCTAGGGCCTAGTGAATACTAGGCAAATACTGTACCAGTGAGCTACATCCCCAGCCCCTGTCTGTGTACATATTTTATTTACTTATGGTACTGGGGGGTCAAACTCAGGATCTTGCACTTGCCAGGCAGGTGTTTATGCTGCCGAGCTATCTCCCTGGCACCCTGCATATTTTATTATTATTTTTCTTTGTACCAGGAATCGAACTTAAACCTTAACAGGTTTAAGTTGTTTGACAGGTAGTTGCTGTGTCACTGAGCTATATTCCCAGCCCTCTGTATGTGTATTTTAAATTAACTTTAGTTTTTTTTTTTTTTAATTTGTGGTACTGGAAGTTGAACCCAGGGCCAAACACATGTTAAATAAACACTCTACAGTGAGTTACATCTATAGCCTTCTTCCTTATAATGTAAAGACACTAGATATGCCAGGTTAAGACAAAATGACCTATATATACACTGGCTGGCTGTTTGATTCTCTACATTTGGGAATGGTGCTTAGGAAAAGGTACCCTTTGTCTCATGTACCTTTTTTGTCACAAAAAAGGTGATTATATGAAAGTAAAGAATCAATCTAGTAAAGTGGATGTGACTTTTTGAAAATGCAATATAAGAGCTAGTGTAAATACAGTAATTTCTTAGCCAGCACAGAGATAATAAGAATTTTTTGTGTAAGAAAGGACTTCAGAGAGGAGACCAGTCACATTATTTAAGGAGGTATGAGGTTCAGTAGTTATTTGTAGGTTCTGATTCTAGCTCTGTCTCAAAAACATGTCTCTGAGCCCACTTATAAAACAAAAGTGAAATTAGATAATCCCTGAAGGGATTTTTCCAGTTTTATGATGGATTTAATTGGGTAAAACAGGAAATTGCAATTTAAGAAATCCCCACTTTCTTAAAGCCCTGCTTTCTTAAAATGGCTATTTCTGACACTAACAGACCACAAATTTTCTGGGATGATTTGATTTCAGATATTGTTTGTTCATCTCTCTAAGAACAATTATACTATATTTACATTTACACTTTACCTTCCTGTTTTGATTTTAGAAAATTTGCCTGTTTTGGGGGTTTACACAATTAACATGTAAATTCCATTCTGAGATCATTATTATTTAAGGTTCTGATGTTACCATAATTTGTAAATTTGGAAAAAAATAAATTTGACATAAGCTAATTTTCATTTGTTTTTAAAATTGGTTAACATCATTTTTTTCTTTTTGTTTATAACTTTTCTGTCACATTTTCTCTTGTGAGTACAATTTTGTACACTAAAACAACCTCACAGTTAATTTTAGCTTTCTCTCATGACTTGTAAATGGAATTTTATCTTCAAAATTCAGCCTTGCGAAGAATCCTATGTTTTCGAGATTAAATCCTCTGCACTAGAGAACATGGATTCATTAAGGAAAATTGCAAAACAGAAGGGAAAACTTATTTAATGTTGCTAGCCTGTAAAAAGGGAACCAGGCCGGAAAGGGGTGGCATTGTGTGGGGGAGGGGCAAAGTGGGAAGGGTAGCAGAGGAGCTGCAGTTGAAATATTCATCAATCATTTTACTGGCACCAGGAAACCAATCATCCTTTATAGGGGGAGAACTTAATCAATCACCTAATGTGGGAAATTACAATTGCTTTCCCACAAAAAAAATTCCCTTTCTTGCTGACAGATCAAATCTGAAAGATAGTTGAGCTCATTGGAATTCAGAATTTAACCAATTGCAAGCAGTCAGTGAAGGGCATTTAACATTTTAAGATAAAATTTTCCATCTCCAGTTGAGCGTTTTCAAAATATTTCAAAGAAGTTTGCTTCTCATATGATGTTCCCAGTAATAAAAATTATGCTCACATTTATGAGCAAAACATGAAGTACTGTAATTTTTTTTCAAATACTAGTTCCAGGAGCATAGATGAGACTCCTGGCTAGAAAATACTGTTTCAAATGCCTTGTTTGGAAAGCAGTGTTACAGCATTGTCTAAGGGACACATCCTGAGAAACACAGTTGGAAGTGCTTGCATATAAATAAAAGCAGGACGGATTTAGCCCATCTTGTATTTAGGTTTTAAATTGTTGTGATTTTTGAATTGCCAATGAGTCTTAGGTGTTTAGGTGTGAGCTCCTTAAGAATCTATGTTTTTAAAGTTGGAAATGCATGGTCACTGTAGAAAATACAGACAATGGAGGAAAAATTAGTATTTTGTTTTAGACTTCCTGTAAATTTTAGTTTTGTACTTGTTTTTGTGATCATATGGTACATATTTTTTCCCCCTGCTTTTTGTTAACAAACTTTTTCATGTTACAAACTTCTTCAAAATGAAACCTCATAACTATGTGATAGCCCATTGTTCTTTTCTTTTGCCAGTCATTTGGCTTTTAGTTTTTCCCTACTTTTATACCACTGACCATAGTATCTTGTACATTCTTTTACCGTGGCTTTTTGAGGAGTGGGGACAGTTTTTAGAAATGTAGATATCTATCTGGATGTAGCTACACTCACAATCCATTTAATTTACACTGAGATATCTTGTATTCTAACAAGTGTGTTGACTAGGGCTATCAATAGTATTAATTAAAAAATGCTTAATGCTTTTTTTTTTATTTTTATTTTTGCAGAACCAGGGATTGAACTCAGACCCTTATGCTTGCCAGGCAGGTGCTTATTCTACTGAGCTTTCTCCCTGGCCCCTAATGCTTTAAATAGAATTGGGACAGTAGAGAGCTTTTTACTTTGCTCTCATTAGTTTTTTTTTTTTTTTAAAGATAAAATCACACCTCGTACTTGCTTTTTTTTTTTTTTTTCAAG
>NW_004524714.1:5316504-5318859 GCF_000260255.1 Octodon degus
TGTGCTTTGCTAAGCTTGTTCTAAGTAGGTGCTTTAGACCACTGAGCCATCTCACCAGCCCCCCTCCATAAATTTTTAATTAAAGATAATTCATATTTGCCAAAATAAAATGAAATAGTCTTTTAGTGATTTTTACAGTTGATGTTGACAGAAAGAAATGCAAATGTTTGAAGATCATTGCTTTACTCCTTTGTGCTCATCACCTGTGGTCAGAGAACTTGCAGTTTTCCAAGACAGAATTTGCTAATGCTTTTTAGTAAGAAAGTACATCAACCAGCTGTTCTTTCCCTTAACTATAGTGAATTTGTACCTTCTCAAATCCTGCTTAGTAATTAAAAGCTTTGAGATGACCTTGAATCTAACTGAACTACAAAAGCTACCTCGAGTTAAATGTATAGCTTCTGTTGATTTAAAAGAGGATAGGTAGAATCTATTCTATTTGCTAGAACAGTAAGCTTAGCCTTGGGTGTGCAATCAGTGAATATCAGAAATAATAAGAGGCACTATTAAAGTGCAAACAAATTGCTCTGAATAGACTATAAAAATAATTAAGTTTGTCATCTGTTCATTGAGCATTTAAAATATGTACTTGAAAAGGCTTAAGGTAGGGTGGCGTTTTTCAAAGTATCAGTTAATGCTGTTCAAATGTGCTGAAATGATCTGTTTTCCTTAACATCAAAGATTTTTTTTTTAACTCATTGGGAATCAGAACAAATATTTAACTTTTTTTGTTTGTTTGTTTGTTTTTTAGTACTGGGAGTTGAACTGAGGACCTCATACTTGCCAGGCAGGGTGCTGCTAAGCTATATGCCTGGCTTAACTCTTTAAAAGTAATAGTTTGATTGGTTTTTAATGTATTTTTATAGAAGCAGGAATTTTTTTTTTTTTTTGGTGGAACCGGGGATTGAACTCAGGCCCTTGGGCTTGCCAGGCAAACGCTTATTCTACTGAGCTATCTTCCCTGGTCCCCTAGAAGCAGGAACTTTGATAGTGCAAGTTTCTGATTATACTCACGTGGTGTAAAGGTAAAAATATTAACGTTTTAAAAATGCTTTAGGGGATGGGATATAGATCAGTGTTGGTACATGTGCTTAGTATATATAGGGTCCTTGGTTTGTTTTGGTCCCCAGAATACTTCTGTCCCCATGACGTGTCGGTCATTGTAGGCCACATTATAAACTATGAATAATTCTGCTTACCCAAAAGGGTAGACTATATCCATAGTTACTTAAGAGAGCCTGTCTGTCTGTTTATTTACTTGTAGTAGGAGTTGAATTTAGGGCCCCACACACCGTTGGCATGCTTTCTATACTGATCTACGTGCTTAGCATTTTAAATTTTTGTTTTCGGACAAGACTTAAGTAAGTTGCCCAAGTTGGTCTTTTATTTACTTACTGAAATGTATTTGGTTGTTGCATGGTCTCACTCTGCAGCTCAGATTGTGGTGATCCTCCTGCTTTCAGCTTCCCTCCCCAGTGCGCCACCATGCTCCGACTCTGACTGGCTCAGCCTGCCCTGGGGGTGGGGCTGCAATGGCATGTGATGCCAAGTATTGAACCACAGTCCCCATGTTTGTGTAAGCTTGCCTAAGCAGGCACTTTAGTTTGCTGAGCTATCTTGCAGGCTCACCAAAGCTGGTCTTGAAACTGGTGATCCTTGCTGTCCCCGCCCCTGGGGTATGCTGAGAAAGCAATTGAGACTGGGCATGGTGGTAGGCCTGTAATCCTAGCTCTTGGGAGGCTATAAACAGGAGAATCACCATGAGTCCAATCTAGTAGTGAGACCCTGAATACCCTATAGACCCTTCCCTAAAATACAGAAAACAACCTTGTGATCCTGTTGTCTCAGCCGCCTGAGATTATCTACCACCACATCCAGTTTAGAGGGCCTTGAACATTTATTTATGTATTTATGTACCAGGGATTGAACTCAGGACCTTGTGCTTGCCAGGCAGGCACTTATGCCACTGAGCTGTTTCCCAGGCCTGAATTTTTTTTTTTTTTTGCTCCGAATACCTTCAGGGCAGGTTTGGCCGGCTCGAGTTGTGGGGATGAACCACAGCAACCTGAGCCTGACTGCTTTGTTGAAGCAGCCACTTAAAGAACTGAGCTAAGGGGCAGGCCCCTACAGGCCTGAAATTTTACTGCTAGAACCTTGAAATTTTTACTGTAAATTACTTGTTTTTATAATCTTTATTTATTTGGTACAGGGTCTTGCTACACAGTTGATACTCATAGTGATTCTCCTTTCTCAGCCTCCCCAGTGCTAGGAATTTGGGCATGTGCTACCACACCTGGTTTCAATGGCTGGCAGGGCTGGGGTTCCACTGTATGCAGTACTGGGGGTTGAACCTGG
>NW_004524714.1:5319738-5321398 GCF_000260255.1 Octodon degus
CAGGGATTGAACTCAGGCCCATACACATATTTTATTTTTTTAAGCAATTTTAGCTCTGCAAAATTTGATCTGAAATCTTGTGAGAAAAAAGATTGTTCTGGCTAATAAAATGATGACATCTATATTCGACATTTTCCTCAAATAATGCTACTCGACTTTTGAATAAGGTTTTTTTTTTTTTTTGCTCTAAATGCCCTCAGGGGTGGTTTGACTGGCTGGAGTGTTGTGGGGATCGAACTACAGCAACCTGAGACTGACAGCTTTGTGGAAGCAGCCACTTAAACAACTGTGCTAAGGCCAGGCCCCCACTACTCGACTTTTGAATAGAAGATACAGATCTTTGGGGGCCAGGGAGATAGTTCAGTGGAATAAGCACTTGACCTGGCAAGCGCAAGAACCTGAGTTCAATCCCCGGTTCCACAAAGGAAAAAAAAAAAAAAGAAGAAGAAGATACAAATCTTTGCTGAAAAAGGAAAATAATTGTAATATTATGGTAGATAGGGGCCGGGGGAGATGACTTAGTAGAATAAGCGCTTCCCTGGCAAGTGTAAGGGCCTGAGTTCAATCTCTGGTTCCACCAAAAAAAAAAAAAAAAAAGGTAGATGAACTTAAGCAAAAGGGGAGGGGTTAAAATTTCAGGGAGCTCTTATTATGTAGGAAAATTAGATGTGTTAGAGCATGAGCTTTATTTATTTTTTCTTTTTATTTATTTATTTTTTCAGTACCAGGGATTGAACTTAGGACCTTGTGCTTGCCTGGCAAGCACTTATTCCACTGAACTATCTCCCTGGCCCTAGCATGAGCTTTATTTTTTTTTTTTTAATTTATTTATTTATTTTTGTGTGTGTGTGGCCAGCTCAGCCCACCAGGGGGCGGGGCTGGCTGGCATGTGGTGCTGGGGGATTGAACCACAGTGCCTGTGCTTTGCTAAGCTTGTTCTAAGTAGGTGCTTTAGACCACTGAGCCATCTCACCAGCCCTAGCATGAGCTTTAGACTTAGCTGGAATTCAAATATTTTTTGTCTTTGTTTTTCTTTTCTTTTCCTGTTTTTGGATGTGAATGAGAACAGATAGTGCATGAAGAAAGAAGAATATAGCTGTATTATTTTAGGAATATTAATTCCTGAGGTAATTTCTCCATCTGTAAGTAAAGTTAGTGTTAGTAAGTAGATAGGTAAAACAAAGCAGTTCACCACAATCCAAGGTGCTGAAAGCCAGTTTAAGAAATGTTCAGTTTACTTAATACTTAATTCAATAAAAGTCAGTTTGCTGAATCTAATTTGTAGAATTTATGATATTTGTTGTTAAATCTCAGTTGCTGTCCTGCTCCTTCCTCCCTCTTTTTTTCCTCTACTCAGTGTCTCTCCTATCCCTGCAGCTCAGATGAGGCTGTATCATTCCACCAGTAGAGGTCCTCTCTCTGCCACAGTTCTCTCTCTGCTCTGCTTACTGGGAACTGGGATGGAGACTTTGGACATTCTTGAAAATGCTATCCCTTCAGTTTTAACTTGGCAGAAATCTTTAAAAGCTAATGACTGTTACATTAATATGAATTGTTATATGCTGCCTAAATGGTTAAAAGTTTTGATATGTGTAGTTAATTGGCTATTTGGAGAGTTATCCATTTGGTGAATTGTTTTGGGATTATCTCACAGGTTTGG
>NW_004524714.1:5321498-5323949 GCF_000260255.1 Octodon degus
GAACTCAGGACCTTAAGCTTGCCAGGAAAGCACTTATTCTACTGAGCTATCTCCCTGGCCCAAAAGTGCCTATATTGCACAGTGGCAGGACTATGGTAAATAACTCAGTCTTCCTGTTTTTGGAGCAGTCTTACTCAGGGTGGGACCTTTTTCTTATCTCAAGGGGTTTCTTACCTGTTAGATCTAGTTGGTCAGTAGCAGAGGATAAATGATCCAGGTTGGTTTTTGGAGCACCTACTGACTCTTTTCCATTATGGCATTGTGGAGTTTGTCCAAAGAAAGTAAAATGCCTTCATTTAGTTTGGGCTTCTGCTATAAAATGGCTTTTGCTTCCTTCCTTGCTACCTTCTAGGGTTTGACTTCTCAGTGATTTATGATACGTACTTTTCTTTAGTACTTTATTCCCAGATACTTACAAGTAAGAATTATGAGCCATGGGAGAGAGTAGACTGTAGCTTTTATCAGGGTAAAAAGAAGGCTAGGTCCCTTAGGAGGAAATGTATAACTAAAGCAAAAGCCCCACTGTAATATATAGAAAGTTGGGCTTCCCTAACCCCACTCGAAGCTTTTCCCTGGGGATCTCTAAAAGTGCTTTCTGGCAATGGCATTAAAAAGGAAGGGATGAATGGGTACTTTTTGAGCATTCAGTAGTACCAGGCATTAGACCACCCTCATGTAGTTGTTTCTATAGCTTTTATCCCTTGTGTGAGTGTGTGTTTGACATAAGGTCTCATTTTGTAGTCTAGACTGACTTCAGAGTCATGATGATCCTTGTATCTCTGCCTCCCAACTGTTGGGATTGCCATCAAGCTGAACTCTATAGTAATTATTTATTTATTTTTTGGCAGATCTGGTGATTGAACTCAGGCCCTTGCACTTGCCAGGCAAGCGCTTATTGTACTGAGCCATCTCCCTGGCCCCTAATTTTTATTTATTTATTTATTTTTTTGTGGAACTAGGGATTGAACTCAGGCCCTTGTACTTGCCAGGCAAGCATTTACACTATTGAGCCATCTCCCCGGCCCCCTAATTTTTATTTTTTATTTGCAGAACCAGAGATTGAACTCAGGCCCCTTGTGCAGGCAAGCGCTTATTCTACTGAGCTATCTTTCCAGCCCCCCAAAAGGCTGCTTGTTAGTTTGTAAGTTCATTTGAATAATGAATCTGGCGTCTACCAATGTCTACTACTCCAAAATACTACTTTTAGTAGTTTTTGCTACTTGCACTTGATTTAACGTTTTTGTTTTTGTTTTTTGCGGTACCAGGGATTGAACTCAGGATCTTCTCTTGCTAGGCAAGGGCTTATTCTACTGAGTTATCTCCCCAGCCCTGAACTCTATAATTTGTTTGTTTGTTTGTTTGTTTTTGCGGAACTGGGGATTGAACTCAGACCCTTGCACTTGCCAGGGAAGAGCTTATTCTACTGAGCCATCTTCCAGGCCCCTGAACTCTATAATTTGATAGGTGCTGATATTCTAATATTAGAGATGTGTATACTGGAACTTATAGCTGGGATTGAACCCAGGGCCCCACACATAGTGAGCATGTATTCTAAATTAAGCTTTAATCTTTCTTTTTCTTTTGCGGAACTGGGGATTGAACCTCAGGCTCTTGCGCTTGCCAAGGGAAGCACTTATTGTACTGAGCCACCTCCCTGGCCCCCTGATCTTTCTTTCTTTCTTTCTTTCTTTTAAAAATTATTTATTTATTTATTTTAACATTTATTTATTGTGTGTGTGTGTGTGTGTGGCCAGCTCAGTCCATGAGGGGGCGGGGCTGGCTGGCATGTGGTGCTGGGGGATTGAACCGCGGTCCCTATGCTTTGTCAAGCTTGTTCCAAGTAGGTGCTTTAGACCACTGAGCCATCTCTCCAGCCCTGATCTTTCTTTCTTAGGTTTTTTTCCCCTGATCTTTCTTATATCATCATCATCATGTTATTATCTAATGTATTCTTTTTTCTTTTTTTTTTTTTATGGTCAGCTCAGCCCACCCCGGGGGCACGGCTGGCATGACGTGGTGCTGGGGATCGAACTGAGGTCCCTGCATGGTTGCCTAAGCTTGCCTAAGCAGGCGCTTTAGACCACTGAGCTATCTCGCCAGCCCTATCTAATATATTTGTTTTAAAATATTTAAATATTAAGCAGTTACTACCGTGCAGCCCACTATTTTGTGAGGAAATTTTGTCATTATCTTTTTTTTTTTTTTTTTTTCAGAACTGGGGATTGTACTCAGGCCCTTGCACTTGCCAGGCAGGCATTTATTCTACTGAGCCATCTCCCTGGCCCTGTCATTATCTTGAATAAAAATTATTTGCCATAAATACAAGTTAATGGTAAAAGTGGGTTTATGAAAAGTTGTGTTAAATTCTGGCAAGATATTATTGTTTAGCAGTGTCTGAATAATAGCAAAACTTAGAACTTTCAGTGTTAACAAACAACCTATTCCCTCTTG
>NW_004524714.1:5324804-5325413 GCF_000260255.1 Octodon degus
TGCTGGGGGATTGAACCGCGGTCCCTGTGCTTTGCTAAGCTTGTTCTAAGTAGGTGCTTTAGACCACTGAGCCATCTCACCAGCCCCAGGAACTTGGATCTTAAAAGTTAGATTTCTTGGTCTTTATTGAATTCTAGAAATTTGGATAAAATGTATACTGAATTTGTAGGTACTTACACTCCTACATAAATTGTTGTTGAAATAGCTATAAAGAAATTATAAACCTTTGGCGACTGTTAAATGATGTTGAAAGTGTGAATTTGGAAAAACATTGCCAGGGCCAGGGAGATGCCTCAGTGGAATAAGCGCTTCCCTGGCAAGTGCTAGGGCCTGAGTTCAATCCCCAGTTCTGAAAAAAAAAAAAAAAAAAAAAAAAAAAAAAAAAGAAAAGAAAAGAAAAGAAAAAGAAAAGAGATTGCCAGCAGTTTTGGAAACACATGTTAGTGCAATAAAAGGCAGTTTCTTGCAGGAGGATCTCTATGAGCTGGAGCTGCATAATGAGACCTTGTACCAAATATATAAAAAAGAAAAAGGCAGTTTCTCTGATTTTATTGTCTTTTGTAGTTCTGTAATGTACTTTTATAATCATTATAAATTTAATTGCCATTT
>NW_004524714.1:5329113-5333476 GCF_000260255.1 Octodon degus
CCCCCCCCCCCCAGAACTGGGGATTGAACTCAGGCCCTTGTGCTTGCCAGGCAAGCGCTTATTCTGCTGAGCCATCTCTCCAGCCCCTTGATAAGGTTTTGTTATGTTGTCCAGGCTCAGTTAGAATTTTTGATCCTTCTGAGTTTCCAAGGATGCTGGGATTGCAGACATGAGACTCCATGCCCAACATGCGTCTTTTTCCTTAAACTGAAATTTATTGTGTGCTTACTGTGTGTTAATTGTATGCAGAAATTTTATAAGGAGAATAATAATATTCATTTCTTTTTTTTTTTGGCAGAACCGGGGATTGAACTCAGGCGCTTGCTCTTGCCAGGGAAGTGCTTATTCCACTGAGCCATCTCCCCAGTCCCGAGAATAATAATATTGTCATGTTGCCAATGGGTGAAGTGAGAACAGTCAAGTGACTTGGCTCAGTAAATGGTAGTAGATACCAGGGCTTACACTTTTGGAATATCAGTACCAGCTTTTGGTAGAAGAGGATCCAAATGATCTTTTGTATCTTAATTTGTTTTTTTTTTTTTTTTGCAGTACTGGGGATTGAACTCAGGACCCTGTGCTTGCCTGTCAGGCACTTATTCTACTGAGCTATCTCCCTGACTCATTTGTATCTTAAAGAAGTTGATATTTAGGAGAAATTACTCTTAATTACAGATGCAAACTTGGTAGGGACTGTGAGCAACATGTGTGTCTGTCTATAAAACTTTAGTTTCCAGGTCAGGTTGTGTGTCATTCAGCCTTGTGGACCTTACAACAATGCCCTTCTCTCTGGGGAGATAGCGCAGCAGCCTAAGTGCTTGCCTGGCAAGCACACATTCTGGGTTTGATCCCTGATACCAAAATAAAATAAAATAAAAATAAATGTACTTCTCAGGCTGGGGGCATAGTTCAGTGACACAGCACCTGCCTGGTATGAGTTTTTTTTTTTTTGTTTTTTTTTTTTTTTGGCAGAACTGGGCCCTTGCGCTTGCCAGAGAAATGCTTATTCTACTGAGCCATCTCCCCAGCCCCTGGTGTGAGATTCTGAGTTCAATCCCTCTTACCTCCCCCCAAAAAAAAAAAAAAAAAAAAAAAAAAAAAAAAAAGGTAAGAAAAGAGTTCCCTTTCCATTTAGCAGTTTGTTTTTTCGTTAGTTCTATTTTTTTTTAATTAATTTCATTGAGAAACAGCAATGAGACAGTTTCAAAGCTGATTAATAGGACACTTTCAATAATTAATACATTGCATATTGTTATCTTCTTAGTGGTTATTCATAGTACAAGATGAAGACATGATATCCTGTCTAAATACTATTAGTACAAATCTTTCTTCTTGGGGCTGGTGAGATGGCTCAGTGGTCTAAAGCACCTACTTAGAACAAGCTTAGCGGAGCACAGGGACCACCGTTCAATCCCCCAGCACCACATGCCAGCCAGCCCCGCCCCCTGGTGGGCTGAGCTGGCCACACACACACACACACACAAATAAATAAAAATTTAAAAAAAACCAACAAATCTTCTCATTGCATTAACAGAAAGTAGCTGTATATCTATCCTATTTTGTATGTACAGATACAAAATGATCCTTCCTTTGTATCCCCTTTTTTTTGTTTAGTTTTGTTAGAGAAGGGTATTCCATTCCATTTAAATATTGTAGGTGCATGAACTCAGCGAAATAATCCAATATAGTCTAGTAGTCCATAATAGTAGTGGGTTATCTGTAGGACTGGCAGTGTCAGAAGTTGTTGACTTGAGCCTTTCACAGCTCAGCATATTAAATGGCTTTACTTTTTGTACCTCGTTTTTTTGTAGTTCCAGGGATTGAACTCGACCTTATGTTGCCAGGCAAGTGTTTATTCTACTGAGCTATCTCCCTGGCCCTATACCTTGTTTTTATACTTTTCTGCTGGATGGTTAAGACCAAGATAAAGCTGGTCTCAAACTTGCAATGATCCTCCCAGCCCTCTTTTTCTTTTTTAAAGTATTTTTAGTACAGGGTCTCACTACACAGATCAGACTCATAGTGATCCTCCTGTTTTCAATCTCCCAGGCCCTGGGATTACAGGTGTTCTCCACCACACCCAGTCTCAATGTCTCAGCATGTCTCAGGGGCGGGGCTGGTACAGCAGGTGAGGCTGAGATAGAACCCTGGTCCCCATGCTCTGCCTAAGCAGGCACTTTAGTCTACTGATCTGGCTGACCTTTTTTTTTTTCCTTTTTGAGATAGGATCTTGCTGTATAGGCTGACCTTTACTATATAGTGTAGGCTAACTTCAGACTTTCAGCAGTCCACCTGGCTCAACCAACAGGATTCCAAGCAACAGGATTTTGAATGGATTAGAGATTCTAAATTTCAGGACATAAGAGAAGTGAGATAGGTGGTAGAGAATAGTTTGAAGTCTAGGATTCTGGGTCACTAGACAACTCAAACTAGGTCTGTGGACATTTGAGAGAATGAAAATGTTCTGGTAATTGATTAGATTGACTGGGATTGGTACTTGGGAGAGGCTGGTGAAGTAGAAGCCTAGGAGTCATGCCTGGGGATATCTATCTTTGGGAATGAAAGTTGGTGTATTTGGAATTTATGTGAGAAAGACTGGAGAAGAAGTTTTTTTTTTTGGACGGAACCAGGGATTGAACTCAGGCTCTTGCACTTGCCAGGCAAGTGCTTATTCTACTGAGCCATCTCCCCAGCCCCTGGAGAAGAAGTTTTAAAGAGAAAATAATAGGTTCTATTTGACATTTTGCATTTGATGGAGCCTATGGAATGACCTAGTAGATACTGACAAGAGGCATTTGGATAGATGAGTGGTTTTGTAGTTTAGGAGAAGAGTCTCATCTGGAATTGAAAGTTTGAGTCACATGTGGTGATGCATACCTGTAATCCCACCAGTCTTGGAGGTTGAGGCACAAAGAGTATAAACTCTAGCCTAGCCTGGGCAATTTTGTGATACAGTGAGACACTGTCTTAATATTTATAACAAAGGAGGGGTGTCTAGGGCATATAGCTCAGTGTGAAAGTCTTGGGTTCAACACCTGCCCTATAAAAGGGGTCGGAGGGTTGTAGATGTGTATACGGGGAGAGGAGACCTGTGAGTTAGGAAGTACAGGTGAGAGAAGAGGGTGTATTGAATGCACCAGGATAGGCATTTTCTGAACCTTGACTTCATTGAGAAGAGAACATGTGAGACAGAGCCTATATATAATTTTCATCTGTTTTGTGATTGCCTTGGGAAAAATACTTGCTAACAATAGATAAGAACATCCAAAAAATATGGTTTACTAAATAATATATATATTTTTTTGGTGGAACTGGGGATTGAACTCAGGCCCTTGTGCTTGCCAGGGGAAGCGCATATTCTACTGAGCCATCTCCCCGGCTCCTACTAAATACTATTGATAATCTGTCTATATTTTGTTTTTTCTTTATCCTTTATATTCTGTTTGGCCCTTAATCCTTCTTGTGGGAAGTATCCTTAGTATTTCTACTGGGTTTCCAGGACTGGTCTTAAACTTGGTTTAAATGATTCTCCTGCTTCAGCTTCCCAAAGACCTGGCATTGCAAGCACATGCCACCTTCCAGTTTTAGCATAGTCTTAATTTTTTGGATAGTCTTAATTTTTTCTAGTTATTTTATAGGTATAATTAACTAGCTTTACTCAGATTTGGAAGATTCTGAGGTGAAAGATTAAAAATGTCACACAATGAAATTCTTTTTTAAACTATAAATATATTACTTTATTTATTTGTTTGTTACACAATGTAATTCCAAGGAAAGAAGATGAGGCTGAGCTTTAGGCATTAATGACTAAACTAATATTCCAGAAAGATTAATGCCCAAGTCCTACTTCTAATAAGATAGTAATTTAAAAATCATGTAGGGAATGCCTAGTATTTTTTCCCCTTCTGTTGAAATTAGTTGTAGAATTTAGACCAATCATTTTTTAAAAAATTTTATTTATTTATTTATTTGTGTGTGTGTGGCCAGCTCAGCCCACCAGGGGGCGGGGCTGGCTGGCATTTGGGGCTGGGGGATTGAACCGCGGTCCCTGTGCTTTCCTAAGCTCATTCTAAGTAGGTGCTTTAGACCACTGAGCCATCTCACCAGCCCCTAGACCAATCATTTTAAGTATTTTTTTTTCATAATTTTATTGAGAAACAAATAGCAATGAGACAGTTTCAAAATCAAATTGGTAGGACAGTTTCAATGCTTAACACATTGCATACATTTTTCTTAGTGGTCAATTGCTGTATAAGATGAGGACATGATATCCTATTTACAAACACCATTAGAACAAATCCCTCTATTCATTAAGAGAATGTAACTATGTATCTATCCTAACCACTTTGAATACACAGATACAAAA
>NW_004524714.1:5336956-5337569 GCF_000260255.1 Octodon degus
AAAAAACCTTCTTAACCCTTTCCCATTCATGCTGGGACCAATTTACAGTTTTTCCAAAGAAGCTAGTAGCTACTTCTGACATGGACATTATAGATTTTTCAGGAGGAGATTTGTAGTTTCTTTTCTTTTTTTTTTTTTTTTGGTGGAACCGGGGATTGAACTCAGGTCCTCGCGCTTGCCAGACAAGTGCTTATTCTACTGAGCTATCTCCCTGGCCCCAAGATTTGTAGTTTCAACCAACGTGTGAGACTCAAGGAATTCTTGAACTTTGAGACTGTGTTGTGGGAGTGTTATGGTTTGCTCTTTAAAATTATGCTATATTCTTCTCTACTGGCTGTCACAAAGCACTCACAGTGCAAAAGTAGGGGTTTACTAGTACAGATTTTTTTTTTTTTTTTTTTTTTTGCGGAACCGGGGATTGAACCCAGGTTCTTGCACTTGCCAGGCCAAGTGCTTATTCCACTGAGCTATCTTCCCGGCCCTCAATACACATTTTCTGAGTAGAAGTTCTCTTGTTTTTAGGGAAGGATCTACAGGGTGTTCAAGGTCTCACTACTAGATCAGACTTGTAGTGATTCTCCTGTTTACAGCCTCCCAAGTGCTGGGATTACAG
>NW_004524714.1:5338659-5339246 GCF_000260255.1 Octodon degus
GTTGGCTTTTCTGCCTTCAGCCTACTTTCAAGGCTATCATTACAAAGCTAGAAGCCTTAAAAGTGATGAAAGGTGATATAGGTTGATCAGATAGATGGAAGTTATTAATGTTTCCATAGAAATATGTACACTTCTTGTAAGCTGCATTTATGCTGAGCAAATAGGTTGGCACAATAGGTTATATAATTAAAAATCCTTGACTGCCTCCCCCAACCTCTATGCTTTTAAAATATTTTTTGCTTCTTGTGTTTTATGTTTATGAAATGAGGGAAAAGGCATCATTTTTGTTGCAGTTTTTAAAATGTGACCTTGACATTTGTAAAGGTGGAGAAGGGAAACTATTTCTTGCAGCCTTGCCAGCCAGCTTTTGCTGTGTGAGCTCACAGTGTTATGTCCCTGCATTCAAGAATATTTTCTGTTATTGCTAAAGTAGAGTTTATCAGGTTGCCTGTAAAACAAAAGCTAATAGTCCAAGTGGTTAGAAATGTAAGAGGCATTTATGAATTTAACACTTAGTCAACTCAAAGAAAAATGGTTCTGGGGCTGGTGAGATGGCTCAGTGGTCTAAAGCACCTACTTAGAACAAG
>NW_004524714.1:5339729-5341082 GCF_000260255.1 Octodon degus
GGAACCTGGGATTGAACTCAGGCCCTTGTGCTTGCCAGGGAAGTGCTTATTCCACTGAGCCATCTCCCCAGCCTCTGTGGTTGAAATTTTAGTGGAGCTGGGCTGTTATAGATAATAAGATTTCCTGTATATGTATTTATGTTTTCAGAGATTCTTGCCTATGGGATACAGAAACTCTTCATATGTGACAGTTACAGGTCTTTATGATGTGGTCCCCTCTTGGGGGCCTAGTCAAATAAGATTATTAGATAACTTTTTTTGAGGGGGTACCAGGAATTGAACTCATGACATCATGCTTGCCAGGTAGGCACTGCACCACTGAGCTATATCCCTGGCCCTCAGATAACATTCTGCTTCTGCTTTCGTTCATTTCACATGCAGCTTCCTCTTAATGTTTCTCAAAAACAGCCTGAGAAGTGTATCTAGCCTGTATTCTTCCACTGCTCTGGGGCCCAGGGAGATAGCTCAGTTGAATAACTTGTCTGGCAAGTGCAAGGGCCTGAGTTTAATCCCTGGTTTTGAAAAAAAAAAAAAAAAAAAGAAATTCTTAACCTACGACTCTGGTTATCATGATCATTTACCTATTGCTAATGTTGATTATAGCAGTTGAGCTATTTCATTGATTTAAGTGGATCCTGTTCACAATAGTCTACAGATGAGGAAATTGCCTCAGAGATAAGGTCACTTTCTAATCCAACACAACTAGTAAGCAATAAATGCAAGGATTCAAGCCTATTCTCATATAAAAGTGTATGCTCTTACCTCACCATACTACCTCAGTATAGTCCTGTATAGTTAATTTAAAATTGTTGATCTTTTCACTATGCTTCAGTCTTTTTATATTTGTGGTAGAGTATACATAATAAAATTTTCCTTTTAATATTTTAATTGTACGATGCAGTGGCATTAAGTACAGTTTGATTCCTAGTATCACCAACAAAAAAAGTACATTCACATTGTTGGGCTCTATTCATTTGGGTCTGTTCTGTATCCCACTGATAATTGAATCAGCATTACTCATATTTGTGTTTTTTAAGCCTCAGACCTGATACAGTATGGGCCGGTTAATACAATTTGAAGAAATAAGTGTCTGCATTTTCAGGGTGGTGCTATATTATTCTGATAATAGTTGATGTAACTATTCATAATTATTGTTATAAATTACATAGTAAATAATTGTACCTTGATCATTTCCATATTGTCTTTTCTTTAAGGCTATAGTAGAAGTTGAGTACAGTGCTGTACATTTGAACACCTGTTTGGGAGGCTGAGACAGGAAGATCCATAAACTGAAGGCCAGTCTGAGCAACTTACCAAGACCCTGTCCCAACATTTTTTTTTTAAAGTTTATTT
>NW_004524714.1:5341318-5342824 GCF_000260255.1 Octodon degus
AAGGGCTGTGGAGGGGTTGTGGTGTATTGCCAACTGGTGGTTAATTTGGTACACTCAGATGAACTGAACTAGTGTGGTGTTGATTGTGGGAGGCCCACCTGAAGATTGTTGCCAGCAGCATAAGAGATAGAGCTTTTACTCTGTCTCAGTATATTAATATGGCTTTAATTTTTTTTTTTTTTCCAAATGTTGGAAGCTCAGTGAGGCTGGTAGGTTTTGTCAGAAGCTGTAAGAGGGTGTTGGTTTCATTGGAGGACATTGTTGTGCTGGCTTTCCTGGTGGACTTGACTGTTCTCATCGGAGGAGCAGCTTTGGACCTTGTTGCTGATGAACAATGGCCATGGTTCACTTTGGGGGAGCTCTTATCCTTACCTTCAGCATCACTTGGCTCCAGAGGGGAAGACCGTACACAGCTGAATCTCATGGATAAGCTTGTCATGTTGGCTTTCCTGATGGGAACTCAGCTTTCCTCATAGCCAGAGGAGCTTGGGACCTCACTGTTGCTGAGAGTGGCTGTGGTACTTTTGCGGGGCAGCTCTGGTTCTTACCTTGAGCATTGCTTCCTGGCTCCAATACATATCCCTCAGCCTGCTAGTACAGATCCTTCAACCCACTGGCATAGACTTTCTAGTTTCTACCACTGACCTTTGGGCCTTCCCAGTGCAGATCCGTGGAGCAGGCTTCTGAGGTTGTCATGGGCTATAGGCATCCAGTTGAACTTGTGGGAGGCATTGTTATGGGCTCTTTAAGTTTTCATCTGGACTCAGACAGGATTTAGGATCTAGGCTCTCAGCTGGATTCTTTGATCCTTAGTTTGTAGACAGATTGCCTGCACTCTGTATATATGGTTCTTTGGGTGATTCATTATAAAATAATCTTATGAAATGTGTCCTGTATTGTATTGTTATGTTTACAAAAACTCCAAACCACAACAGATATGTAAGCTCAGTGGTAGAACATTTGCCCAATATGTGCCAGGTTTATATTCCCTCAGCACACACAATCTTTTTTTTTTTTTTTTTTTGTGGAATTGGGGATCAAACTCAGGCCCTTGTGCTTGCCAGGGAAGCTCTTATTCCCCTGAGCCATCTCCCCAGCCCCTACACAATCTTTCAGTGTCTGTCTCTTTTTATTTTTAGCTGTGCAACAGAATGTGGTCTAACAAATTTAGAAGGGGGAATGAGTTCTAGGCTTTTTTTTATAGTTTATTTTTTAATTAATTTTATTGAGAAACAAATAGTAATTGAGACAGTTTCAAAACTGATTAGTAGGAAAGTTTCAATAATTAAACATTGCATATTGTTGTCTTCGTAGTGGATATTCACAGTACAAGATGCAGACATGATATACTGCCCAAACACTATTAGTACAAATTAAGAGGAAGTAGCTGTGTATTTATCCTGTTTTGTATATACAGATACAAAATGGTTCTTCATTTGTTTAAAATTATTTATTTATTTATTTATTTTAACATTTATTTAGTGTGTGTGTGTGTGTGTGTGTGTG
>NW_004524714.1:5344384-5345683 GCF_000260255.1 Octodon degus
CAGTCGAACATATGCCTTCTTCTCTCCATCAGGCCTAATTAGGGTATTGACCTTGGCAACATCGATGTCATAGAGCTTCTTTACAGCTTGTTTGATTTGGTGCTTATTGGCTTTGACATCCACAATGAACACGAGTGTGTTGTTGTCCTCAATCTTTTTCATGGCTGACTCTGTGGTCAGGGGGAACTTGATGATGGCATAGTGATCAAGCTTGTTTCTCCTGGGGGCGCTCTTCCGAGGGTATTTGGGCTGCCTCCGGAGCCGCAGTGTCTTGGGACGGCGGAAGGTGGGTGACATTCGTATCTTCTTTTTGTGGCTGTGGATGCTTTTCAGCATGGCCTTTTTGGCCTTCAAAGCTTTTGCTTTGGCTTCAGCTTTGGGAGGGGCAGGGGCTTCCTTCTTTGCCTTCGGCGCCATGTTGGTAAAAAGCTATGTCCTGAGTCTTAATTGACCTTGGAAGGCTAGGGCCAAAATGTTACCTTTCCTTGCGGCCCTCCTTTTGCTCTAATTTTGGTCTGCAAACTTAGGTTGTTAACCCTCCAAAAGAGAAGCTTATTATTACCATATAACCTAGGCTGTTGAGCTTAACCTCACTATCTGTCTGAATATCAAACATTTTAGGCATAACATGGAACAGGTATTATTCATCAAGTATTGATATGTTAAACTCTTAAGTCCCTACAGAATATGACAAAAAATTTTTAAAATTAAAATATATTAAAAAAATAGGAATAAACAATTATATATGTTTACACATAAGTCCAGAAATTTAACCATATACAACATTGTTGCAAGACAGTCCCGCAACATGCCTTTTCCTGTCTCCTGCCTTCCTTTTTAAACAATCATCTACCCGAGAGACAGCACGGCAGCAACTGGCATGTCATGACAAGCAGCACGTATTCAGAAGACCAGAATGACAGGCACTTCATGAACCTACTATTACAAATCGCCATCCTCAGTGCAGTTGCTTAGTTCACAGGTGTCAGTATATATAGTTAGTCAGGGTGAGAATCCTTCCAATTAACTGCTAGATTTGAAAATTTTCTGAAGATTCTCAGGTTCATTGCCTTACCCATCTTGTACATGTAACTGTATAGCTGGCCTCTGTCATGTTTCCTAGCTCTTCTCCTTGTTCTCTCTTCATTGTCTAGTCTTGAAGTTCAGGGCTTTACTTTTTATACCTCGTTTTTATACTTTTCTGCTGGATGGTTAAGACCAAGATAAAGCAAGAGGGGCTGGGGAGATAGCTCAGTGGAATAAGCACTTGCCTGGCAAGTGAAAGGACCTGAGTTCAAT
>NW_004524714.1:5346428-5347587 GCF_000260255.1 Octodon degus
CACACACACACACACACACACACACACAAATAAATAAATTAAAAAAAAAGTTTAACATATCAATACTTGATGGAAAATACATATTTCATGTTACATCTAAGATGTTTGATAGATAAATAGTGAGTTTAAGCTCAACCGGCTATGTTATAGGGTAATAACATCATTAAACTTCTCTTCTGGAGGATTAGCAACTTAAGTTTGCAGACCAAAAATTAGAGAAAAAGAAGGGCTGCAAGGACAGCCAACATTTTGGCCCTAGCCTTTCAAGGCCAGTGAGGACTCAGGATATAGACTTGTGATGTTCAGTTAAATTGCTGCTAGCTTTGTGTAGCTGTTTTATATAAAAAAGATTCAGCTCAGTAGTACTAGTCACACCCCATACTCAATAGCTGTGTGTAGCTAGTAGCTGCTGTATGGAAATGTAGATATAGAATGCTTCCATCATTATAAAAATTTCTATTAGACAACAATTGAAAATTTTATTTATTTATTTATGTATTTATTTTTGGCAGAACTAGGGATTGAATGCAGGCCCTTGTGCTTGCCAGGCAAGCACTCATTCTACTGAGCTATCTCCCTGGCCCCTATTTTAGTTTTTTGAAATGCCTATTTGGAGAAGAGGTTGTCCTCCTAAAATTTCTCTTGTATTAATGAAGATTCCTAAACTTGCAGCCATGTATTGATTGGACTCGTAGTGATCCTCTTGTTTACAGCCTCCCAATTGCAGCCATTTATTGAGCACTTGCCATAAAGTAGGTAGTTTATAAATACTGAACAAGTTTCACAACATGGGGCTGGTGAGATGGCTCATTAGAACCAGGCAAGCGCCAGGGCCTGAGTTCAATCCCTGGTTCTGCAAAAAACCCCAAAAAACAACCAAGTTTCACAACAGTTGGATCATGATGATTATATTTTCCTCATTTCATTAAATTGGCTTATGATAGTTTAACAGCTCATTGAGGAAGTTTTAGGGCTTAGACCTCATATCTTCAGTATTGATCTGTTTTCATATTGAGCCATGGTAAATGAATATAAACATTGCATTATAAATTCAGATCTATTGTGTACTCACTTAGTGATATTTAAGTAACAAAGCTTTGTTTCCCTTTTGAAAGATGAGGGCACCAGCCAAAGACCCTGGATTTCTTTCCTTTTTTTT
>NW_004524714.1:5348591-5350386 GCF_000260255.1 Octodon degus
GCTTTCTAGGGAAGTGCTTATTGTACTGAGCTATCATCCCAGCCCTTGATGTATCTTATAATGTGCTTAATTTAGGCAGGTGGGTTTGGAAATATGTTTGTGTATTTTAGCCTATGTGCAATTGATTTTTTCGCTTTTGAGTTGAATCCAGTTGAAGAAATCAACATACTGGAGTTATGTGTAGCAGTAATTTGAATTCTTCTAAGTACAGATGATTTTGCTAGGTAGATCTGGTTGCTGAGGCCTTTGCTTATGAATGATAAGATAGCTCAGTAGAATAAGTGCTTGCATGGCACGTGCAAGGGCCTGAGTTCAATCCCCGCTTCCGCAAAAAAAAAAAAAAAAAAAAAAAAAAGATGGCAAAATATAACCATTGTGCTGACTTGTCATTAGGAGCATGTAGTTCATTAGTGGCATTAATATTGTTGCCCGTATCTCTTCAGACCTTCTTTGAAAGTGTTTATCTATAAGACCAGAGATTAGTGTCAGTGCTCTTAGAATTAGATGGAGGACATGTGGACCTAGTTTACTTGGTTCCATAATCAGGGTTCTTTGTGAATCTCTGAGGAATTTTAGGGTAAATAGAGAAGTCTTTACCTCAGTGAATAGCAAAGTTCTGGAATTACATTAAGTATTTATTTATTTATTGCAGTACCGGGGTACATTAATTTAAAAGCTTAAACAATATAAAACAGATTCAAGAATTAACAAGTAACTAGGAAGTAACTGAGGTGACAGTAGTGATAAGGTTCTATCCCACGTCATGATGGCTTAGTAGTTACCTTTCTTTCTTTTTTTTTTTTTAACATTTATTTATTTATTTATTTTTGTGTGTGTGTGTGTGTCTGTGGCCAGCTCAGCCCACCTGGGGGTGGGGCTGGCTGGCATGTGGTGCTGGGGGATTGAACTGTGGTCCATGTGCTTTGCCAAGCTTGTTCCAAGTAGGTGTTTTAGGCCACTAAGCCATCTCTCCAGCCCATGTAGTTACCTTTCTGTGATGTATACTTTGCTTCTGTAGCCCCAGCATTGAGATGGATGAACTATAGGGATTTTTGAGTTGTAGTTCACATGTATTGAGCTTGTATTTTGTTAAGTACTGTGCACAATCTTTACATGTACTCTAATCATCTTACTAGCCCTTGAAGATAGGTGCTGTTGATTCCATTGGATCATATGGACTTGCAGTGGAAGAGGGATTAAGCCTCTATAATGAAAAATCAAGGTGTAGTTAGGCAGATGAAATCTGTCAATGTCTACTTTTCTTTTTCTTTTTTCTTTTCTTTTTTTTTTTTCAGAACCGGAGATTGAACTCAGACCCTTGCGCTTGCCAGGCAAGCGCTTTTTCTACTGAACCATCTCCCCGGCCCCTACGTTTATTTTTCTTAGTATTTTCTTTGTTTTTGAGTCACCTGCTCTATGTTTGTGTGTGATCTAGTTGCTTGGAGTTCAGAATATTGGTCTGTTTTTGGGCAGAACTGGCGATTGAACTTAGGCCCTGGCGATTGAACTTAGGCCCTTGCGCTTGCCAGGGAAGTGCTTATTCCACTGAGCCATCTCCCCGGCCCCAGAATATTGGTCTTTATAAGGCACATTGCCATTTTTCCATTTTTGATACCTTTTATAGAGTTCTTTCGCATAATGTCCAGAATTTGAGGCTCAGAATAGGAAGTTACTTGCTTCAGGTGATAGAAATAAAAGTAACTTGAAGGTTCTAATTTTCCCATTATATAGTACTTCTAGCTTTCCTGTGCTGTTTTCCTTTTTCAGGTCAGTATATACTGCATTAATGTTTCAT
>NW_004524714.1:5351116-5355212 GCF_000260255.1 Octodon degus
GCCCACACCCTGTTTCAATTGCCTTCTCAGTGTGCCCCAGGGGTGGGGCTGGCATGGCAGGCCTAGGGATTGGACCCCAGCCCCTGCTTGCAGGCACTTTAATCTGCTGAGCTATTTGGCCAGCCCCCTGTAGAGAGGCTTTAGAGACACTCTGAGATGAGCCTTTGTAGGCTTCAGTCAGTTAAGCAGCTTTTTTTTTTTTCCTTAACATGAAAGTAATTTATTTATTTTTGTTGAGCTGGGGGTGGAATCCAGAGCCTGGTATATGCCATACCAAAATTAACCATTTTAAAGCAGTTAATTCAGAAACATTTAGTACAGTTGCAATGTTGTACAAACTCCACTCCCTATTTCTAATTCCAAAACATTTTCATCAAGCAGTCACTTCCCATTCCCCATGCTCTCTTTATCATGGGAACCACAAATCTACTTTCCTTCTTCATGCATTTGTCTATTTTGAATTTATTACAGTTCAGATCTGGGATGTCCCACAAAGGCCTACATATGGAGAGCTGTGTCCTCAACCCCTGGTTATGAGAAACTGTTGGAACCTTTAAGAGGGGGAATTAAGCAGCTTTTGAACTCCGATGTTTTAGATTCAATCTCCCTTTTTAGATGTCATTCCACACACTGGCAAACTAGAAAAGAATCTTATTATGTCTTTCTTTGCCTCGACTCTGAACTAGAGGCAGTGAATGTCTTCTTAAGCTCTTACATCTGAGTAACTTTCATAGTGCATCAACAATTCTCTAAGCGTAGAAGTGGTTTCATAGATGGCAAGACCTAGTCTTCACCTTTGAAGAGCAGTGGAGGAGGTAGGTATTTAAGCCATTAATAATTTGGTAAGCACTGGAGAGGCCTTCTTCTGCTTTCCATGTTTCATAATGGTTAATAATGGAGCTGAGTCTTGAAGGATTAAGTTTTTTTAACTAAGTGGAGGAAGAGGAGCAAATAGGAAGGCAAGAAAACATGTGCATTTTGACGAGTCGTATGATCAACACAGCCCAGGATTGCAAAGAACTTTTAAGAACTATGTGAATCCTCTTCTACTTGAATCCCTGTAGAGGCTGTCATACCCTGCTAGTCCTAGTTGTATCACTCCTGCTGCTGCTGTTGCTGCTGCTCTTGTTGTTGTTGCTGATGCTGCTCCTGCTCCCTCTCCCCACCCCCTGCCCTTCTCTTACCTCCATCCTCTTCCTCCTCCTCCTCTTATAAGCATCTGCAATGATGGGGATTGAACCCAGGGGCTCAGATGTGCTCAGCAAGTGCTTGACCACTGAGCTACATTCCTCTTTTTTGATTTTACTTTGTAGCAGAGTCTCATTAAATTGAGGCTGGTCTCAGGTTTGTGATGCTCCAGTCTCCTGAATAGCTGGGATTGTAAGTGTGCACTACTGTCCAGTCCTGCTATATTGTTGAATTTGCCATTCCTATTCAGTTTTCATTAGATAGCTTTTGTGTGCTTGGCATATGAGAAGTAAAGGAGTACATTGTGAATAAGACAGACCATGTCCTCTTGTGCACAAGCCAGACACTGACCATATAATTCTGTGTTGATGAAGGACTATGAAAAAGCAGCCATAGGGCCAGCCAAATAGCTCAGCGGATTAAAGCGCAAGCAAGCAGGGGCTGAGGGTTTGTTCCCTGGGCCTGCCATGCTAGCTCCAACCCTGGAGCACACTGAGACAGCATTTGAGACTGGGTGTGGTGGCCCGCACCTGTAATCCCAGCTCTTGGGAGTCTGATCTGGTAGTGAGACCCTGAACACCCTGTAGACCCTTCCCTAAAATACAAAAAAAACAAAAAAACAAAAAAACAAAACGAAAGAAAAAGAAAAAATAGCCATAGGTGTTAGAGATAATTTTAACTGGGTAGTTGATATTTGTGAGAGAAGAGTGAAGGTGAGAGAAAGCTTTTCTGAGGAAATATGTAAACTGAAAATTAGTAGAAAATAAATAGAAAGTATTAGGAAAAAATAACTTGGATCAACTATGTAGAGATTTACTATTATTATTATTTTAAATTTTAGTACTGGTTCTACAGGGTGTCACTATGTAGATTGGACTCATAGTGATTCTCCTTTTTTTAGCCTCTAAAGTGCTGGGATTACAGGTGTGCACCACCACCCCCAGTCTCAGTTGCATCTCAGCAGGCCCTGGGGGTGGGGCCCCACATGACACACCAGGATCAAATCCTGGCCCCCAGGCCACTGTGCTCTGCTTTAGCAGGTGCTTTAGTCCACTGAGCTATCTGGCTGGCCCTTAGAGACTTATTTTGTGTGCTATTCATTGTAATTGATTTTTTCTTTCTAGTGTAATATGTATCACAGACAAATACATCTTAGACTTTTGGATATAAAATATATTTTGAGAGTTTATTGTAATATGGATAGCTTTTTTTTTTTTTTTTTATGCTTGTGGTAGAATGTTTTGTACCATTGAGCTACTCTCCCAGCATGAATAGTAATTTTTTTTTTAAATAGGCACTGATTTTTTAAAAAATTTTATTTATTTATTTATATGTGTGTGTGTGTGTGTGTGGCGCCCCCCCCCTCAGCCCACCAGGGGGCAGGGCTGGCTGGCATGTGGTGCTGGGGATTGAACCGCGGTCCCTGTGCTTTGCTAAGCTTGTTCTAAGTAGGTGCTTTAGACCACTGAGCCATCTCACCAGCCCCAATAGTAAATTTTTTAATGGAAGATTGCTTCTATTTTTTGTGCAAAAATTTTAGCACTAATGAAAATTTTATTATTTTTTATTTACTTATTGTCATTTTAATGTATTTGGTAAAGGTTCTCACTATGTAGCTTGGACTGGTAGTGAGCCTCCTGTTTTCATCCTCCCCAGTGCTGGGATTACAGGTGTATGCTACCATGCTTGGACATGAAAATATTAGGATTTTTTTTTTTTTTTTTTTTTTCTTTCAGTACTGGGGATTGAACTCAGGACCCTGTGCTTGCTGGGCAAGTGCTTATTCTACTGAGCTATCTCCCTGGCCCTGAAAAATTTAAATACAATTACCCTGATTGCTATGCAAATTCTGATTTTATTTTGCTTTCTTTTGGACTAGAACATGACAGATATTAAATTAATTGCAATGTTCTCCAGAGGGGCTTTGTTTTGGTTTGTGGTAGTACTGGGATCAAAGCCAGGGACTTATACACCTGTACAAGTACTCTACCACTGAGCTATGTTCTCAGCTTTTTTCCTGTCAGTTTTTAATGCAACTGACATTGGCATGCTTACTCTTAGTTCTGTTGTTGCTTGAATTCCTACTTTGTGTTAAGCATTTTATATTGGTATTATCTTTAATCTTCATTACTGCTCTATAGTAATTGCTATTTCTTCCATTTTAGTAGATATGGTGATGAAATGGAAAATTAGGAGTATATAATAACTAATTGTTAGAGGTGGGATTCAAACTTACATTGACTTGTTTTTGAATCAAGGTTTCAATTTTGTGTTCCACACTGGCATTGGATTTACTATGTAATATAGGCTGGCTTCAAACTCAAGGCGATCCTCCTGCCTCAGCCTTTCCTAGTTATCACACCTAGCTCCCCAAACTGATCTCTGAGTCTGTTTTTTCTGCACTGTATGATATGTGACCAGTCATACTTGAAATCAGCTTGGAGTAATTCACAAATCGTAATCTTTTTTTCTCTATTTTCTTTTTAGGTTTTTGTCAGGAAGATTTGACAGAGCTCGATCCAGGCACTAGTAAGTTCTGAATGTTCCCCACTGTTTGTTGGTAAGAGACAAATGTGTGTATATGCTTTTTTTTTTAAAAATTTATTTATTTTGTGTGTGTGTGTGTGTGTGTGTGTGTGTGTGTATGTGTGGCCAGCTCAGTCCACCAGGGGGTGGGGCTGGCTGGCATTTGGTGCTGGGGGATTGAACCATGGTCCCTGTGCTTTGCTAAGCTTGTTCTAAGTGGGTGCTTTACACCACTGAGCCATCTCACCAGCCCGTGTGTATATGCTTTAAATGTGTAATTTAATAAAGTGCCTGCTTAGGCAGAGTACAGCGGCTAGGATTTGATCCACAGCATGCTGTGCTGGTCCCACACCTAGGGTGCACTGAGACTGTGATTGAGACT
>NW_004524714.1:5355712-5363510 GCF_000260255.1 Octodon degus
TTGGCTAGTGTTTTTTTTTTTTTTTTTTTTTTTTTTTTTTTTTTTTTTTTAATTTTTTTTTTTTTGGTGGTACCAGGGATAGAACTTGTAACCTTGCACTTGCCAAGCTGGTGCTTATGCTGCTGAGCTATTTCCTGGCCTAGTATTGGCTGGTTTTGAGAAGTTTATTTCAAAGAAAGATTATGCTTTGTTTATAAATTCATAATTTTTTTTTTTTCAGAACCGGAGATTGAACTCAGGTCCTTACATTTGCCAGGCAAGCACTTATTCTACTGAGCTATCTCCCTGGCCCCTAAATTCATAATTAATAAGCATTGATACCCATTTAATTTGTAAAGCATTACATCTGTAGTCTTATAAGTGCTAGGTAACTAGCTCAGCAGCGTAAGTTCCTGCCTAACAAGCCCAAAGTCCCCAGTTCAATGCCTGGTACAAAACAAGAGTGACTATTTCAAGGTCTGGTTAAATTATGTTTTTTAAGATTGGAATTGAACATAGTACCCAACCTTATTCTCCCTTTGTATACTTAGTAGCAACAGAAAATTGATCATGGCATTTGCTGCAGAAGTCTTCTGATAGTTTCATAAAAGTTATTGAATTATTTTGCTTACTGGGCCAAGTGATCTTAGGCCTTTTAATATTTATGTATAGAATCTCTATGTTGATGTGAAAACATCTCCATTCCATATATATCAGTGTAGAATAGAAGTTACCAAAATATCTTTTAAGAAAAAAAGTTGTATTTTAGTGGGTTTTCATGTAGCTTAAGGGTAAAAAGCACTTGTAAAGCATATGCAAGATCCTGGGTTGAATCCCTACCATTATCAAAAGAAAAATAATGTACATAGTGTATGTGGTAATATTCTCAGTAATTTCTATATTTTTATGTTTGTGAAATTAATGTTTTATTCTGTATAAAATACATAATAATTTTGATAATTATAAAAAACAGACAAAAAGTAAAAATTTAAAATCTTAGTTTGTACAAATCTTAGGGTTATTTTTTTGAGACAGGTCTCACTATGTAGCCCATGCTAGTCTTGAACTATGTACCCCAGGCTTGCCTCAGCCTTGTAGAAGTCCTCCTGCCTCATCCTCCCAAGTGCTGAGAGTACAGGCATGTACCTCCCCACATGGCAAATCTTGAAGTTCAAATTATACATTTAGCACTATCAAGTTATAGGAATCCTGGGAACTGAGAATGGGATATATGTGTTATATTAAATTTATTCTGGTTTTCGATACTGCAGAGTCTGTGTTCTGCCTGGAAAGGAATAATATATCCCATGTTACCTCATGATGTTTGCTCGTTGGATTGAGAATAATAGGAATTTTTCTTTATCATGTCTTTGGAATTTGGAGGCCCAGTGTTCTCCCTTTCTCCCAAATTCCTGGTACAGGAAGCCTGCTCATGTTGTGCTTATTTTGTCACAGGACATAACCTTTCCTGTTAATTTCCAGTTGTGCTTGGCAGTGGTTGCAGATAGTAGATTGGAAGAACAGCTGGGATATGTGGAATTTTGATAAGGAAAGATGACTTTTGTGCAATTCAGATGGCCTTTTTCATCTTTTCTCTGTTATAGCATATGGGCAGCTATGCTTAGAATATGGGCAGCTGTTCACACTCTGGCTGCCTTCCTGTGATTCCTGGGCTTCTGGAGTCCAATGTTATGGCACAGGTTCAGGCTAAGTTCATTTCTACAAGAAGTGCCCCATACCATTAGCATAAGCTAAGGGCTGCCAAAGGTCAAGAAGAGTTCAAAACAGCATAACCTTTCTGTGTTTCTGTTTCCAAATAACCCTACTCTGCCCTGTTCCTTGAATTTTCCCCTCAGCCATCATGTTTACCGTGTAGTTGTAAAACTCAGTAGAACAAGGGCTGACTTGATACAAGGAAAGTTAGAGAATAGATGTCATTGTTGCTTAAAACAGGAGAAATAATTGATTTATGTTCGGGGGCCAATGAAGCTATAAAACAGGAACAGTAAAGGGACCTGTGACTCGAGGATGACTCTTGCTCTGATTTCTGTCCCACAGACAAGGGGGCTCCCCAGTAAAGGCTGTCAGCTTTCTAGGCTAAATTATTAATTCCTTTCATGACTCTCAGGGATTGTAAACAGCACATAATACAGGGAAACAATTGGTACTGTTCAATTATTGGGCAGATAGAAGGTCAAAGGGTAGATGGTTAGCAACAGCTGTTCTTCCTCCCCAGTCACACTTTTGTCTCTTGTCTATTGCTATTTTTGAATTTTTGCCCTAGATAAAATAAAATTATTTCTTATAATATCCTAAAATAATTACATTGAGCATAAACCTAGATTAAAATTGAAAACACATAGTTCTATTTCCACTTTCATTTCCAGAGTTAAAGGTAAACAATTTTTTTTTTTTTGCATGTGTTATGTTGTCTGATGTCCAGTGTACCATCCCAAGGAAAGGAATTACTTGAAGTTAGATCAGAATCTTTTTAGCTCGTCCCCCAACCCCAACTGGTTGAAGGCTCTGTTGCAACTTAATTAAAACATATTGCATTAGTTTAACCTAATAGTAGAATAATATATGCTCATTGTGGAAAACACTGAAAGACAAATACAAGCAACCTTAATCGCACTACTTAGAAATAACTGTTGTGTGGGGCCGGGGAGATGGCTCAGTAGAATAAGCGCTTGCCTGGCAAGAGCAAGGGCCTGAGTTCAATCCCCGGTTCCACAAAAAAAAAAAAAAAAAAAAAAAAAAGAAATAACCGTTGTATCACATTTGACAACAGTCTCTTCCTGTTTGTGTTTGAGCTCATTTTTTACATAGTTAGGAATCATATTTAACTATTCTCCTATTCTTGGGCATGTAGGTTGTTTCCATATAATGCCCACAGGGAACATGTTTGCCTACAATTTTTTTTTTTCCTACAATTTTTAAATTTGCATTTCAAACAAATGCTTTAGCTTTTTACATAGGCAGAAGCTTCTGAATTAAGAGCATGGACTCTGGCTTATGATTGCTTGGGCTTAATTTATCTTCAATATTTATGAACTCTGTGAGGTTGGTTATTTAATCTTTTTATGTCTCAGGTTGATCTTCCATAAAATGGGGATAATAAAAACTTACTTTGTTAGGGCTGTTCTGAGGATTAAATGAACTAATATTAAGAAGGTTTAGAATAAAATAATGCTTAGCAAAGGTCATCCACCACCCCCTTTCTTATTGAGGCAGTGGGGATTAGGCCTAGGACCTTCACTCTTGTGACTAAATTACCCAGCTGGGGTTGAACTTGCACATCTCCTGGTTTCAACCTCCAAGAATGCTAGAGTTACAGGTATGTGCTACAACACTCTGCTTATATACTATTAAGTGTGTACTATTTTAATCTATATAGTAGAATGTTGAAATTCTCAGGTTTGTGCTAATGGAGTATTGTATCTACAGTTAATTAGTGACATGAAGAAGAATCATTCCAGATGTTAGCAAACATAAATTACTACTTCAAGTACAATTCAGTCGCAGGAATGAAGCCCATGTACTGATGGCCATTTTGGTAAAGATTGTTCTTTACCATCTGGTTAACTATTAGGGGCTTTATCCTGTTCCTCCACCAGCAGCTGCTAACCCATTTGAGCTCTTTGGAGCCTGAAGATGGTAACTTCTGCTTTGTAAAAACAAAATACACAGATTATATACTTTGCATTTTTGGTTAATAGCAAAGTTTAATAGAAAGCATTGTGAGGGACACCTGAAAGTTTATTAATTGGCCTCTTGCTACACTGGTAAACTTCCCCCAAGTACAAATCTGTGGATGATGGCAAGATAAAAAAAATAGCTTTATGGGGGCCAGGGTGATGGCTCAGTAGAATAAGCGCTTCCCTAGCAAGCACAAGGGCCTGAGTTCAATCCCTGGTTCTGCCCCACAAAAAGAAAAAGCAAAAACAAACAAACAAAAAAAAATCCCAGAAAAAAAAAACCCCAAAAGCAACAACAACAAAAAAAACTCCAACTTTATGTTAAGACAACATGTCATTGTTACGTTGTACTGGCTTTACATTCAGCTGTTAGGTATCTCTCTAGGAGTCAAGTCTTCTGGGGACAGTCTTGTACCCACACACCCATGTACAGATGTATAGTTGCCATAGGCTCTGTCAAAAATTCTAATAATTTATCCCATGTCCTAATGGTTGTAATTACCACACTGTATGTTGCAGTTTTTGGTTTCAGAAAGTATTCATGTAGACTCAAGGACAGTATTAAGTGCAGACAATGAATTTAGGAGGGAATATTAGAAAGTGAGAAAGAAAAAGGAACTGCCATTTCCATATGTGCCAAGCACTTTTCTTTTTCTTTTTTGAGGGGGCCTCTCAGGATGCCTTCAGGGCAGGTCTAATTTGGCTTGAGGAGGAGGGGATCAAACCACAGCATCCTGAGCCTGACTGCTTTGTTTCAGCAGGCACTTAAACACCTGAACTAATGGGCAGGCCCCCGCCTGGCAGTTTTCATACGTTAAGCAGCTGTGAGAAGAGTTGCATCATTTATGAAATACCTAATTTCAAGTTTGACTTTGTAGAGTGGTATTTGTATTACAATAATGATAATATTTATTTTGTAATGCACAAAACCATTTGTATGCATTTTAAAATTGACTATCCCTGCTTTACAGATGGAAACTGTAAGATTTGAAGGATTAACTCACCCGAAAGTCATAATAAAGTAGGATCTCAGAGCCCCAGTTTAACTATTCTGTTCCATTTGTGGCTCTTTTTATTGTGAAGTCTCAGATACTAACAATAGAGGGAGTGTTTAAGGCATTATAATTATATATAGCTTAGATAGTGGGGCTTTTTATGCACAAGAATGAAGGCTGTTTTTAAGTGTCATTTCAAAAGAAATCCCAAACAGATTTCTTTTCAGTTTTGGGATTATTCTGTCAATATTAGATAGGTTCTTTTCCTGCACGCATTAAGATAAATTCACAGATCTGTTGTTTTCCCTCCTCACATCCCCTTTTCCCCACAACATTCTTTTTCAGATTTAGATATTTTATATTCATAACAGTTCTAGGAGCCTGCTTCCCAAGCTTTAGCTGAATCTGCTGGGTCACTGCTAGATCACATCTCAATGTGGTCTTTCCTGGGCAGTTCCCTTCTGATAAGGATTCTTTTGAACAGGGTGAGGGTGGTATGAGATCCAGAGCTTAGGCAGAATTCTCATCCCCTTGACCTCTGCCCTGGTTCAGAGCTTCTACTGACTAGTAGGGACTCTCTGTGGAGCCAGGAGTTTAGCATTTGTTTACAGTTGATGAAAAGATAGTGCATTCAAAGGTCCTTCGATAGTCATGGATGTCTACCACTATCTCTGTTAGGTGCTGGGAATGCTTGAACATCTAAGTCTGGAGATTTGTGAAGGATGACTAAGGAATGAAAAAGAAACTCTGAGAGCAGATAGGTTATAGCAGTTCTTTTTTTTTTTTTTTTAATTTTATTTATTTTTGTGTGTGGCCTGCTCAGCCCACCAGGGGGCAGGGCTGGCTGGCTTGTGGTGCTGGGCGATTGAACCGGGGTCCCTTTGTTTTTGCTAAGCTTGTTCTAAGTAGGTGCTTTAGACCACTGAGCCATCTCACCAGCCCCTATAGCAGTTCTTTCGTGGGTTACATTTTGAGATCAGAGAAGGATTCTTTTTTTAAATTATTTTTATTATATTGTAGCAGAATTTAATCAGTATTTTTTAATGGCAGTTTTTGTTTTTTATTTTTTATTTTTCCATAATTTTATTGAGAAACAAATAGCCATGAGACAGTTTCAAATCAAATTAGTAGGACAGTTTCAGTAATTAATATATTGCATATTGTTTCTTAGTGGTTATTCCTTGCACAAGATGCAAAAATGATATCCTGTTTACAAACACTTTTATTTTTTTATTATTTTTTATTTATTTATTTATTTATTTATTTATTTAGTGTGTGTGTGTGTGTGTGTGTGTGTGGCCAGCTCAGCCCACCAGGGGGTGGGGCTGGCTGGCATGTGGTGCTGGGGGATTGAACCGTGGTCCTTGTGCTCTGCCAAGCTTGTTCCAAGTAGGTGCTTTAGACCACTGAGCCATCTCGCCAGCCCCTACAAACACTTTTAGAACAAATCTTTCTATTCATTGAATTAAGAGAATGTAGCTGTATATCTATCCTATTTTGAATATACAGATACAAAATGGTCATTCATTTGTATCCCCTTTTTTTGTTTAGTTTTGTTATTTAAATATAATAGGTGTGTAAATTCCGCAAGATATTCGAAAATAGTCAAGAAGTCCATAATAGAACTGGGTTTTCCATATGACTGGCAATGTCAGAAGTTGTTGACTTGAGCCTTTTACAGCTTAGTATATGGCTTTACTTTTTTTTATACCTTATTTTTATACTTTTCTGCTAGATGGTTAAGACAAGATAAAGCAAGACCTATATAACAAGAATGGTCACTTTTGAATCTGATAAGGGCAGTCGTATCCCCTCAGGATTTATCTTTTTTCTTTTTTAAATGTATTTAGTACAGGTCCACAGAGTCTCACTACACAAATCGGACTCATAGTGATCCTCCTGTTTTCAGCCTCCCAAGCGCTGGGGTTACAGGCACACATGACCATGCCCAGTCTAAGCTGCTGCCTCAGCACGCCTCAGGGAGAGGGCAGCAGGGTAAGCCAGGGATCAAACCCTGGTCCCTGCATCTACCTGAGCAGGCAGTTTAGTCCACTGAGCTATCTAACCAGCCCTATTTCATTTTTTTTATTTTTATTTATTTGAGAGAGAGAGAGAGAGAGAGAGAGAGAGAGAGAGAGAGACAGAGAGAGACAGAGACAGTAGTGTGTGTGTGTGGCCAGCTCAGCCCACCAGGGGGCGGGGCTGGCTGGCATGTGGTGCTGGGGGATCGAACCGTGGTCCCTGATGCCTTGCCAAGCTTGTTCCAAGTAGGTGCCCTAGACCACCGAGCCATCTCTCCAGCCCACTATTTCATTTTTTACAAAGCTGAAAGTGGTTGTTTAAATTCAACACATGATAATAGTAAGTGGAATTCAGTTCATTTTTGGATGTCTCAGCAAAGAGAAACTTTTCTGTGTTTTGTAAATATTATCAGTGGTGGGTTAAGTTACCCTTTCCCAAGGTATGCATAGTTCTACAAATGAGTGTTTTCTCTAGACAGCCTTCTGGTCATTTGAATATGTTGAGAGTATAGCACCTCAATCCCAAATAAATGTTTCTCCTCCCTTCCCCTCCCCCTCCCCTCACCCCTCTCCTCTCCGCCCCCCTCCCTTTCCCATTTGGCTCTCTTTCCCCTCACCCTTCTCCTCCCCTCTTCCTCTCCTTCCCTCTTCCTCTTTTTTTTTGAGGCAGGATTCATTATGTAGTTCAGACTGCTTTTGAACTCTTCAGTGTTCCTTCTTTTTCAGCCTCCCAAGTGCTGGGAAAAGATAAAATATTTTTTTTAAAAAACTTTGGTTTTCATTTCAGCTGTTGTTTCCAAAGCTGTTCTGCCAGATTGAGCTGTTCAGGCCCTAGCTTGCCTCTGAGAGCACAGGTTTTGCTTTCAGAAAGCTCTCTTGAATTGTTCTAAGGAAGGGACATTAGTGTCTTCAAATAGTAGCCTAAGAACAGAATAAAAGCCTATCGTAGGGGCTGGTGAGATGGCTCAGTGGTCTAAAGCACCTACTTAGAACAAGCTTCCCAAAGCACAGGGACTGCGGTTCGATACCCCAGCACCACATGCCAGCCAGCCCCGCCCCCTGGTGGGCTGAGCTGGCCACACACACACACACACACACACACACA
>NW_004524714.1:5364755-5368252 GCF_000260255.1 Octodon degus
ACCACATGCCAGCCAGCCCCGCCCCCTGGTGGGCTGAGCTGGCCACACACACACACACACACACACACACACACTAAATAAATAAATAAATGTTTTAAAAAAAATCAGATTATCAGAATTGGCCTCTTTCGGTATTTATTGCCTGAGTTGGGACTATCAAGAAGGAAGGGGGAATAAAAAAGAAGGATCCTGCAGTAGCTTCTCATGTATGAATTGGGCTGTCGTGGCAGCTTCAGGTTTAACTGCTGGAAGTGACCCTACTGAAATGCCTGGTGGTGGGACAGTGGAAAAAACATCAAAGTTTAAATCCTGGTATAGCAGTTTATTTGCTGAGTGACCACAGGCAACCTGTGAAGCTCAATTTCTTTATAAAATAGTAATAATTCCTGTTAGGCATTTTTTTTTTTTTTTAAAGATAGTTACCATATATGTGAATTGCTGTTCTTGTGAATCCTGCATCTTTCTCCCTTGCTGATTTCTAGCTTGCTTGGGGAGTTAATATTTAATGAGTATTTATAGTATGCTGAAAGATTAAAACATTACTAGTTCTTCCTGGCAGTTCTATGAGGCTATTCTCAATTCTTTTTCTCTCCATTTTACAGATGAGGAGACTGACAGTTTAACACTTGGCCAAGGTCACACAGCTGGTAAGTGGCAGAAATGAACTGTGTGATCCCAAAGCCTGTGTCCTTTTTATATTTTTAAAATTGAAGTATGGGTTTATATTCAACAAAACACATAGATCGAAAGTGTAAAATTGAAATGTGTGCACTCTTGTAATCCATGCTTCATCAAGGTAAGAACGTGTTTATTCTTTCAGAAAATTCTCTTTGCTTTTTTCCCAGTTTATCCTACTGCTCTATCACAAGAACCAATAACTTCTGATTTCTGTCATAATCAATTGGTTTTGCCTGTTTCAAATACTGTAGACACATGTTCTTCTCCTTTTTTTTTTTTTTGCCCTTTCTCTTGCCAGGCAAGCGCTTATTCTACTGAGCCATCTTCCCGGCCCCTCCTTTTTTTTTTTTTTTTTTTTTTTCACAATTATGTGCAGTGAATCCATGGTACACGTGTTATCTTTTTATTACTGGGTGGTATTCCATTGACTGTGTAACACTTTATCTGTTTACCTGTTGATACCTGGCTGTTCTTAGTTTTCAGCTATTACTAGTAAATCAGCTATACAATTGCTTGTACAAGATTTGTATGGATATGTTTTAATTAGACATACTTAGGAATTGTTGGCTTACATGGTACATATGTGTGAAGCTTTTTATGAAATTGCTAGTATTCAAAAATCTTTATACATTTTATAGTTCTAGAAGTATGAGTTCTAAACATTGATACCATTTGAAAACATTTGATGTTCAGTCCTTAATACTATTCATTCTAGTGAGCATTTTGGGATTGATGCAGTTTTAATTTGTATCTGCCTGATAACTAGGTTGAGTATGTTTTCATGCTTGTATTGGCTTTTCATATATATCATCTTTTTAAAGTGCTTAACACTTGGCCATTAAAGCCTGTTCTTTATTGACTTGTAGGACATTTTTGTTCTTTTTTTGGTCTTTTTGAAACAGGCTATTGTTATGCCCATCAGGCTGGCCTTGAGCTCACTTTGTAGCTCCAGCTGGTCTTAAATTTGCAATGATCCTCCAGCCTCAGCCTCCAAATTTTTGTGATTATCATGCCTGGCAGGCATTTTCTTGATGTAAGTCCTTCATCAAATATTATAAATAATTTTTCCAAGTCTATGGATTTCCTTTTTACTTTTTAACTTTTTTTTTGAGAGAGAGTGTCTCACTATATAGTTCAGTCTGGTTTTAAACTAACTATGTAGCATAGGCTAACCTCAAACTCATGGTGGCCTATAATCTATATTTTATATTATTATACTTACATTTGTACTCTTATCTTAAGATAATTAGTTTTTGTATAATATGAAGTAGGAATCAGAATCTTTTTGCATGAATATTCATTTATTCCATCACCACTTATTGAAAAGATTTACTGTGTAGTTTGATGTTGCTGGAAAACAATTTGTCTATCAATGGACTTTGTATCTCTTTTAGTTATCCTTTTATTGTTCTGATTTTCTTGTTTGTTTTGAGACAGAGTCTAGCTATGTAGTTTAGACTAGCCTTGAACATACTATGTAGTCCAGGCTGCCTTGAAGTCTCAGTGATCTTCCTGCTTCAGCCTCATGAGTGCTGGGATTACAGGCCTGTGCCACCACCTCTGGCTCAGTTATTCTTTTATTGTTTCACAACTATCATGATTTTCTTGATTGCTGTAGTTGTATAAATCTTGAAATTAGTAGGTTTAGTCCTCCAACTTTTTTCCTTTTCAGTTATTTCAGCCTAATTTTGAAACATTTTTTATGTAACTTAGAATCAGTTTTTTTTTAACCAAAAAGCTTAAGAATTTAGCATCTTTATTTTTTCATTATTTTTAAAATTCAGTGTTATGATACTGTACATCTTTTAAGCTTATTGCTAAAAATTTTATTTTTAATGCTATTATAAATCATTCTGTTTTTAAGATTTTTTTGTCACTGGTATATAGAAATGCAGTTGATTTTTGTATGTTAAGCTTGTATGTTGTAACATTGTTAAATTTGTTTACTAGTTCTAGTAACTTTTAAGAATGAATTTCTAAAAAAAAAAAAAGAATGAATTTCTTGGGACTTTTTATGTGTATATCTGTAAATAAAGACATATGTCTTCCTTTTTTGATTATGACTTTTTTTTTTTTTAGTAACTTAATACACTGACTGCGATTTCTAGCACAAAGAGTAGATGGAAGTAGTGAGAATGGCATTCTTGCCATGACCACAATCTTGGGGCAGAAACATTCAGTTTCACTATGAACTATGATGTTGGTGCTTGGGTTTTCTTTTCTCTTTTTTTATTTTTTAATTATAATGAAATACATGTAACATAACATTTAGTAATTTTTAAGTATGTAATTCAGCAGTGTTTAATATATTCAGTTGTGCAACCATAAACAACATCCATCCACAGAACTCATCTTACAAAACTGCAACTTGATACCCATTTGACAATAAGTATCCATTTCTCCTGGGCCCTATTTGGTCACGGTAGATATTTTTTTTTTTTCTTTTTCCAGAACCAGTGAATAAGTGCTTGCCAGGCAAGCGTTTATTCTACTTAGCCATCTCCCCGGTCCCTTAAATATTTCTTGTAAATGGAATTGTATGAGTACTACATGTCATTTTCTGACTGGTTTATTTCACTTAGCATAATGTCCTCAAGATTTATCTATATTGTGTAATGTGTTAGAATTTCCTTACTTTTTAGGGTCAAATAATATTGCTTATCCATTCATCTATTGATGGACACTTGGGTTTCTTTCACCTTTTGCCTAATAGATATAACCTTACTACTAATGTGCATGTATGTAGATGGATATATGTCTTTGAATTAGTCCATCTGCTTGCCTGCCTGCTTGTCCTTCGTTCCTCCCACACACCCTTT
>NW_004524714.1:5377677-5380759 GCF_000260255.1 Octodon degus
GTGGCCAGCTCAGCCCACCAGGGGGCGGGGCTGGCTGGCATGTGGTGCTGCGGGATTGAGCTGCGGGATTGAACCGCGGGCCCTGTGCTTTGCTAAGCTTGTTCTAAGTAGGTGCTTTAGACCACTGAGCCATCTCACCAGCCCATCTGTTTTATAGCTGAATAATACTCCATTATGTAAAATTACCACATCTTCTTTATCCATTCTTCAGTTGATGGGCATCTGGGTTATTTTCAAGTTTAGCTATGACAGATAATGCTGCTATAAACATGGGTGCACATATGTCACTGTGGTATGAGGTTTTCAGTTCTTTTAGAAAAATACCCAGTAGGGGAATAGCTGACTTGAATGGGATCTCCAATCCTAGCTTTTAAAGGAATCTCCACAATACACTCCCACCAACAGTGGAGAAAGGTTCCTTTGTCTCCACAGCCCTTCCAGCATTTATTGGCTAACTTCTTTTTTTTTTTCCAACCCAAACTGTATCCAGCCTTATTAAAGATACTTTTCATAAACAATCATGGTATTTCAGGCAGGACATGGGCACACAATCGTTAACAGTATACAACAACTTCCAAACTCCCTTTTTGGATGAACTACCAGAAATCAGAAAGCCACTACAAAATCCAATGAAGTCGTCATTTGAGGCTCTCAAGTAGGGAAAGTTTAGAGTGAGGGTTGATATTTCACATTTAGCATGTTGTTTAACAACTTCACAAGCCGATTTTGATTTTCAGGAAATGAAAATGGCAGAATTATCAATCTGAAGATCCACAATCTAGAAAAAGAAATCAGTTGTTCTTGTGGGACACCATCTCAACGTTACTGGCAGATTGCCTGACACACTGGTAACATCACTTTTGGGAATTAGATCCCAATAGGCCTCTGGGCTTAAGGGAGTGAAGCGTATGCTGATGGCAGAGGAAAGGAGGACATAAAATGAACTGGGAGCTTTCCCGTACCACAAGGCATTTATGCCAAGGTGGCCACATGTGTCAACATCAGGGAATCCCTCCTCCTGGGAGCCAAGAGGAAGTCTCTCAAAACCAGCAGGGAAAGGTGTCTTCTCTGCATCAATCCAGCTTTGGAGACATTGTACTACTGACATATGCTCCTTCCCCCCAAAACAACAGTGAAGTAAGTGTTCTGTGTGCTAACAACATAGCTTAAAAATAAAGTAAATCAAAATTCCGTATTTTTATAAAACTTGATAAATAGTATTTCAAACTGTGTAGTCACCAGAGGTACACAGTTATCAAAAATGCACGTACTTCACTTGGTATCTCTAGCGCCTTCAGCTTTTGGGGCCTGGTCTGTTTTGGCAGCTCCATTTTCTGCTATTCCCATCCCTGCTGGCATCAGCTTTTCCTTTTTTCCCTTTGGGTACCTTCTCTCCCTTCTTTGCACAGGCCTTTTTAGGCTTGGGCTCCGGCTTTGGAGGAGCTGGTTTAACAGACAACCTTGCAGATCTTCTCTGTGGTTCATCCTTCACCTTGGCTTTATCACCTTTAGCATCCCCTTCAGCCTTTCTCTTGGGCATGGTGACAATGGTGGCAGGTCACAGGCGCTAGACACAAGATGCAGTGGTGCGCAGCTTTGGGTGGCCCAAGGGTCATCCTCGCTGCTTCTTCACACTGCTCTTGGCTAACTTCTTGATGTTAGCCATTCTTTCTGGGGTGAGATGGCATCTTACTGTTCTAGTTTTCATTTTTCGAATGACCAATGGTGTTGAACATTTTTTCATATATTTACTTACTGTTTATTTCTTTCTCTGGAAAGGATGTGTTCATCTCAGATGGCCATTTTTGGATTGGGTCTTTGAATTTGGGGGGCCTGATTTTTTTTTTTTTTCTTCTTTATATGTTCTACATAGAAGGCCTTTGTTGGAGGGACAGTTGGCTATAATTTTTTTTACCAGTTTGTGGGAAAAAAATTCTTTTCACCATGTTGGAGATTGGCTTTGAAGTGCAGAAACTTCAAAAAGATGAAAGATCCCAGTTGTTAATTCTTTGAAGCATTTCCTATAGAGGTGTGGTTTTGTTTATGAACTCTCTACCTACTTAACATCTCTTGTCCCAGCAAGGAGAGAAGTTATTCTTCTCTCCTTGCTGGGACAAATACCCGACACCTAAAATGAAGAAAGGAAAGGTTTATTTAGCTCAGTTACTAGAGGTTTTCAGTCCTTATTCAGCTGGCTCCAAGGCAGACCAGCACAAGGCAGAGCACAACTTTTCATGGCAGCAACCAAGAGCAAGAGAGCACAAGGAGTAGCAGCAGCTCAAGCAGCTAGCTTCTTGTCCCACCTTACATTGAAATGCAGATTACCTGCCCCAGGGCAGGTGCAACATTCACACCCACAATAATCAATCACAAAGTCTGGAAGCCGCCCCAAGACTGCATGAGGCTTTAGGGGTAACAGCTATACATAAACCATAACACTACCCCTATATCTTTTAAGATTTCTACCTACATTTTCCTCCAGAAGATTTAGTGTTTGTTTTAATATTTAAATGTTTGATCCATTTTGACTGTAGCTTTGTGTGGTGATAGGCGTGGATCGAGTTTTAGCCTTTGGCATGTGGAAAGCCCTTTTTTTAAAAAAAAAAAAAACAACACCTTTTATTAAAGAGGATATCTTTCTTCCTGTGAGTATGTTTGGCCCCTTTATCAAAGATAAGGTGGCTGAGTGTGTTTGCAGTTGTGTCTGCTTCTTCTAATCTGTTTTATTGATCTTCAGGTTTGTCCCTATGCCAGTACCATGCTGAATTTATTTTTTTATGTTTTATTTATTTATTTTTTTTCATGCTGAGTTTATCACAGTAGCTTGATAGTATAATTTCAGGTCAAGGATTGTGATTACCTCCTGCCTTTCCTTTGTTTCCCAGGATTGCTTTTGATATTCTGGGTCTCTTCTGGTTCCAAATGAATTTGAGGAAAGTTTTCTCTAGTTCTGTGAGGTCAAGTAATAGTATTTTAATTGGGATTGCATTGACTCTGTATAACAGTTTTGGGTGTATGGCCATTTTCACAGTGTTGATTCTTCCTGTATAATCTTTTTTTTTTTTTTTTTTTTTTTTTTTTT
>NW_004524714.1:5380859-5383161 GCF_000260255.1 Octodon degus
GGTTTTTAGTTTTGAGGAACTATTATACTGTTCTTCATATTGGCTTCACTATTTTATATTCCCACGAATACTTTTCAGGGGTTCTAATTTTTTTTATACCCTCGCTGACACTTTTTTCTGTGTTTTTCATTTTCATTTTCTAATGCTTAGTGATAATTGAACATCTTTATGTGTGTTTACTGGCTATTTGTATATTTTCTTAGGTGAAATGCCTATCCAAGTGTTTTGTTGATGTTTTAAAAAGTTGATTCTTTGTGGGCTTTTTTCCCCCATGTATTTAGGGCAGGGTCTACAGGGTGGGTGTTCAGGGGTTCACTATGTAGATTGGACTCTTAGTAGTTCTCCTGTTTACAGCCTCCCAGGTACAACTTCCATTCTTGATGAATTCAAATTGCTAATCTTTTCTCTTTCCCCTTCCCTGCTGTCCTTTCCCCTCTTCTCCTTTCCCCTCCTCTTTTCTGCATGCCAGGCAGGTGCTTTGCTGCTGAGTTGCATCCTTGCCTCTGCTAATATTTTGTTAGGATTTTGTGATTATGCTCATAGGAGCCAAAGCCTGTGTCTTACCTTTAGTGCTGTACTACCTCCAAAAGCTTTCTCTTTTTCTTTAAATCATGTATTTTGGGCACATGTCCTAATTATCCATGTTGTCATAAACTGCCAGCTGGTTTTCTAAGTAGGTAAGTGAGCTGTCCTCTCACTTTGGTTTGCAAGTCTCCATCTAGTGGTTTCTTCTGAAAATACAGAGGCAAAGCCTGTGGCAATGGGTTGGTGTGCATTTCTACTCAAGCCACTAGGTGGTGACAGGCCCACTGAAGCATGAAAAGCAAGGCCAGGACTGAAAAATGGCAGAAAGCTGTAAATGCTTGTGAAAAAGCTCATGACTAATTAGAACAGAAAACGAGTGTTTTCTTAAAAGTAATGAAATTAGAATTCAAAATTTGAGAGAATGGAGTTTCACCTTTAGTTCGTTATAAATACACATACAGAAAGGTGGACCTCATTTTTTCTCTCCCTTTCTTTGCTCCTCAAATGTCCAAATCTTGGCTTAGTCAATAAATAGCAAGTGGAGGGGCTGGGGAGATGGCTCAGAGAATAAGCGCTTGCCTGGCAAGCACAAGGGCCTGAGTTCAATCCCCGGTTCTGCCAAAAAAAAAAAAGAAAAAAGAAAAGAAAACAAAAACAAAACAAAAAAAATAGCTCATAACTTTTCTGTGAATATTAGGATAAAGTAGAAGATGTTTAATAAAGAGGGATTGGGGAAAAAAGGGTTGTGGTTTTTTGGGGGGATGGGTTTGAACGCATCACCTTCCACTAACCTATATTCCCAACCCTGTCAATTTTTTAAAATTTCTGGGACAGCGTTTCCCTGTGTTGCCCAGGCTGGCTTTGATCTTGCAGTCTTCCTGCCCCAGTTTTTTGAGTAGCATATGTTATAGGCATATGGCACTGTTCCTGGACAAGAATGTGGTCTTCCATCTAATACTTGGTTTCTGTTTCCTGGGAGGAGACTGCAAAAAGAGGCATGAATGGGTCTATGCCATGGCTTGAATCATAGACTTCATTATTTTGGAGTTCATTTATGAATGTTGATTCATTCAAGTGGGAAGGCTTACGCACATACTGATTTTCAGTGTACATCCCCTGGTCCACCTAGAATACATGGGGAACTCATGAGGCCCCCACAGTTGCCTCATCTCTTAGACTTCCCCTTGATAATCTGCTAGTCCACTGTTGTCTCAAACAGAACTGCAACCTCAAACTAGCAGACGTGCAGGGGCTTGCTGTTTCACCTGCCATGCAGATTGTTACCTTTTTTTCCTTTAGTGCTAGGGATCAAGTCTTTGGGCCTTATCCATACTAAGCAGATATTTTATCCTCAGCTATACCCTCATCCCCAAGACCATGACTTTGAACAACAATACTCCAAATGAGCCTTCCCACTCATTCCTGGCCAGTGCAAGGGATATGCAAGAAAGCCCAGCAGAAAGTAAAAACTGTAGATTGAAAAGCCTAAAGTGTGTACTCCCCATCCCAACCACAGATTCAGTACCAGAGAGTGAAGTGCTCAGGGTGGTTGGACTCGATCTCTGATCAATTTCTTTTTTTAATTTTAATTTTAAAAAATGTTACGTAATTAATTATTTGCAGTATTGGGAATCAAACTTGGGACCTTGTGCTTGTGAGGCAGGTGCTTATGCCACTATCTCCCCAGCCCCAAATTTTATTTTAACGGGAAAAAAATTTTCAAAACACTATAGTAGAGTAACTGGTTAATACATTGTGGGTTTTGTTTTTTTTTTTT
>NW_004524714.1:5392171-5396667 GCF_000260255.1 Octodon degus
TTTTTTTTTTTTTTTTTTTTTTTTGTATTTTAGGGAAGGGTCTACAGGGTGTTCAGGGTCAGACTACCAGATTGGACTCATAGTTATTCTCCTGTTTACAGCCTCCCAAGTGCTGGGATTACAGAAGCACACCATGCCCAGTGTCAATTTACCCTGGGGGGGTGGGGCTGGGGCCCGGGATTGAACCCCTGGCCCCTGTGCATGCTTGCAGGCGCTTTAATCTGCTGAGCTATTTGGGCAGCCCAAATGTTGTTTGCTTTTCTTTTTTCTTTTTTTTTCAGTACCAGGGATTGAACTCAGGACCTTAAACTTGCCAGGCAAGCATCTATTCTGCTGAGCTATCTCCCAGCTTCCTATATAATCTTACTGGGTACAGTATTTACAACTAGGCAATAACAGTTGTAGATTTTAATACTCTTAATAACTGATACAGTATTTATACAAAATATTAATGAAGATATAAAGTAATTAATCAATACTGCCAGACAGTTTGATCTCTCTATAGAATAAACTTTTAAGTTCACAGAGAATAGTCTGAGAATATTCTGAGGGGCTGGGAGTGCAGCTCAGTGGTAAAGTACTTGCCTAGTATCTGCATAGTTTTCAGATTAATAGCATTGGAAAAGAAAGAAAAGAATAGAAAGAAAGAAAACGATTATTTGGGGCCTTAAAAACATCTTTGATTATTTTCAGTGACTAAAATCACATAAGATACAGTCTTTGATCACAGTGGAATTAAACTAGAGAATCTGTAACAAAAAGAAATCCATGATATCTGCAAGTATTTGAAATTAGATAATATACTTGCTAATCAAAGAAGAAATTCCAAGGGAAAGTGTAAAATATTCTTAACTAAATGGGAATGAAAACACAACATATTTATGGAATACAGCTAAAGTTATGCTTAGAGGAAGGTTTATAGGCCTTATAATGCCTGAACTGCTTTATAGTTTTCTTTTTCTTTTTCTTTTTCTTCCTTTCTTTCTTTTTCTTTTTTTTGTACTGGGGATTGAACCTTGCACTTGGCAGGCAGGCACTTATTCCGCTGAGCTATACTACCCCAGCTTGCTTTTATAGTTTTCTATAACGCAAAACAGTGAAGCAAACACAAACAATAAAGAAAAATCCATGAAATCAGAATTGGTTCTCTGAGCTCAATAAAATTGACAACCCTTTGACTATACTGACCAAGAAAATATAGCAGACACAGATCAAATCCTGAAAGAGATGTCTCCTTTACGGAAACTCAAAGACTATAGAGGAATGTTATGAATAAGTTTAACAAATTAGACAACCTGGGTTGGTGATGGCGAACCTTTTAAAACTTTCAGTGATACAAACAGCCTATGATGACATGTTTTCCATAGGTTTGCCACCATTGACCTAGATGAAATTCTTCGAAAGAGGAAAATTATTAAAATTGAACAAGTGGAAATAAAAAAATATGAATATACCTTTCACATGTGATTGACTTATATGGTGAATGTTTAAAACAAATTTATGGTAGAGATACACTGCCTTTTGGCTCCCCCCCCCCCATTATTTACTTTCCTTCAAACACACTGTGCCATCCTTGCCACTTTCTGAAATTCTGGAAGTTCTCTACTGTGAGTATCTTTAATTGCTATATCATGGCTGCCTTGTTGTGAATTGATTCAAAATGTTTTTCCTTTCATGGTCATTTTGACTTTGGGGAAGAGCCCAGGAGTCAACCAATGCCAAATCCAGTGGATAAAAACACACCATAATGTTGTTTTGTTTTTTTTTTCAAAATTTTATTGATAAACAGCAATGAGACAGTTTCAAATCAAATCGGAAACCATAATGTTTTTACCAGTTTTGTTACAGGGTCTCACCATATAACTCCGACTCCTAGTGATCCTCCTGTTTTCAGCTTCCACAGCACTGGGATTACAGATATGCACCACCACTCTGGATCTCTGCCTGTCATTGTAATGGATGGCACTCAGTGTGGAGAATTCATTGAATTTGTGATCACATCTTATAACTGAGAATTAATGGTAGTGTGTCTCTTACTGTAATAAATTAAAAAAATTAAACATTTACCATATTTTAGAATCACCCTTTTTATAACAATTAAGGAAAATGAATTACAGATTTTCCTGTTATATGAAGCTGAGACTCAAGTGAGTTCATTTGTGAATTCTATTCATACATTTAAAGGAACAATGTTAGTTTTTTCACAAGAAGGAAAATAGAAGAGGGAACATTCCTCATTCAATGAGTGCAGTATTTACCCTGATAACAAGGTTAAACAAAGATAACACAAGAAATTGTAGACCAGAGGGCTGGCACCAGATAGCTCAGCAGATAGCTCAGCTGAGTAAGCACCTGCTTAGGTAAGCATTAGGACTGGGATTGGATTCTTGGCACCACATGTTGCACCCAGGGGGTGCTGAGCCAGGCCACTTTGTCCCGGAGAGGTGGTGCACGCCTGTAATCCCAGCACTGGGAAAGCTTAAAAACAGGAGGATCACTACATGTCTGAGATGTGTAGTGAGACCCTGTACAAAATACATTAAAAAAAGAAGAAAGAAACTGCAGACCAGTTATGAGCATGGGAAGAAAATTGTTTAACAGAGTATTAGCAAATGAGGGCTGGGGAGATAGCTCAGTAGAATAAGTGCTTGCCTGACAAGTGCAAGGTCCTAAGTTAAAAAAAAGTATTAGCAAATCAGATTCAGGAACATAATATTTAAATTATTATTATTGTTATTTTAACCGAATGGAGATTTAATCCAGAAATGCAAGTTTGAATTAACACAAAAAACTAAGCTGTGTGTGGTGGCACATACCTTTAATTCCAACATTTGCAAGGCTGAGGCAGAAGGATCACTGAGTTCAAAGCTAGCATGGGCCACACAGTGATTCTTTTGATCTTCCTGAATTACAAAATGGTATCCTATCTGAAGAAGCAAAAACAGATAAAACAAAAAAACCCCAACACACAATGAATGCAATATACCAAGTGTCAACAAATGTTATCTTAAAAATAGGCTGTAGGAATGGTGGTATAGCTCAGTGATAGTGTTTGCCTAGCATGTGTGAAGCCCTTGAGTTTCATCCCCAGCAATAAAAATAACAAAACAAGGTGGCACATATAGGCTTTAGAACCATAGTTTTGTTTGTTTGTATGTTTTTGTATTTTAGGGAAGGGTCTACAGGGTATTCAGGGTCTCACTACTAGATAGGACTCGTAGTGATCCACGTGTTTACAGCCTCCTACGAGCTGGAATTATAGACCGGCGCCACCACACCCAGTCTCAATTGCCATTTCAGCGTACCTTGAGGGCGGGGCTGACACAGCAGGCCCTAGGATCGAATCCCTGGCCCCTGCCATAGTTTGTTTTGGAACTACTATATTTTACTGTTTTACTATCAGAGCAGTGACATGTAAATAAATGTATATAGCTGTATTATAAAACTTTATTTAACTGGTTCACATGTTAGAGTTTTCCATAAGCAACAACAATGAAAAACATATCTAGATAGACTAAGAGGGCCGGGGAGATGGCTCAGTGGAATAAGCACCTCTCTGGCAAGCACAAGGGCCTGAGTTCAATCCCCGGTTCTGCAAAAATACATAAATAAATAAATAGACTAAGAAAAAACTCGATACAATTCAGTACCTATTCATGATTAAAAACTATGCATAAACTTGAAATAGAACTTCATTTTCACAGCCTGATAAAAGGCATCTACAAAAATAACATAATGTATAATGGTGAAATACTGACTGCTTTCTCCTAAGGCTGACTGAGAACAAGGTAAAGAATAATGCTCATTTTGAGTTTTTAGTGTAATAAAGGAAACAACATCCAGATTTAAAAGGATTAAAACTCTTTGAAGATGATCTAATGTTATAATAATCTCTTTTTTTTCCTTCTGGTATTGGGCATCGAACTCGGAACCTTGTCCTTGCCAGCAGGTACTTATGCTGCTGAGCTATCTCCCCAGCCCATATTGTTACAATGATCTTAAGGAATCCCAAAAGAGCAGCAACAGAAGACAAAAGCAGAAGCCAAACATTGAACTGAATTTAGCAAAAGTCACAGGATACTAGGTGAATATACTTACATCAATTACATTTTTATGCATAGGCAATTTTTTTTTTTTTTTTGAACCGGGGATTGAACTCAGGCCCTTGCACTTGTCAGGGAAGCGCTTATTCCACTGAGCCACTCCCCGGCCAATTACATTTTTATGTACTAGCAACTATCCAAAAGTATAATAAAATCCATTTGTGGTTACATCAAGAGAATAATACAGTGAGAAAAACTGAAAAGAAGTACAAAATTTATACCTTAAGAGCTGTGAATTATTGCTTAGAGAAAAGTCTGATTAAATGGAGTAACTATTAAGATGGTGGGGCTGGTGAGATGGCTCAGTGGGGCTGGTGAGATGGCTCAGTGGTCTAAAGCACCTACTTAAAACAAGCTCAGCAAAGCACAGGGACCGCGGTTCAATCCCCCAGC
>NW_004524714.1:5396767-5398123 GCF_000260255.1 Octodon degus
AATTATTCAGAGTACAAGATATCTCAGACCAACTTTTAAACAGTAAGCTGTGTAGACAGATGATCTCTAGAATTAGGCTTCAAAATAAAAACAAAAGAAAAAAATCCTGCATCATCAGGAACCATTTATTTCAGGGGGTCAGACTTCTCATATTAGACCATTACTACCCACTGTAGCACATTATTTTAAATATTCAATATTCAATGAAAGAGATTTTTAGAAGGTAGAATTCAGTCAGGGGGAAAAAAAAGCAGTGGGAACTGGCTCTCAATGATCCCAAATGTTGGATCTGGTATACAGAGACTTCAAAGAGGTTATAATAGATATTTCAAAGAAATTGAACTGACCTAGCTAGAAGCTTATCCTTTTGGATATGTATGTTTGAGGAATTTAAAGAAAATTTGATGATAGTGACAATACAAAGAATGTCAATGAAAAGAACTTACAAGAAAGAAGAAGTAGAAATTCTAGAGTTGAAAATATGATTATAGAAATGAAAAATTAAGTAGAAAGGACCAGTGGCAAGTTTAAGGTGACAGGAAAGAGGATAAGCCTGTAGCTAGGTCAGTACAAATTATTTAATATGAAGAGGAGAGAAAAAGCGAAAAGAACCTGTAAGATCTGCAGGAAAATATCAAGTTGTGTGTGTGTCTGTGTGTATATGTGTGGTGATGAGAATCATAGAGCAGAAGTGAGAGAAAGCTGCAGAAAACTATTAGAAGAAATAATGGCCAGCCGGGGAGATGGCTCAGTAGAATAAGTGCTTACCTGGTAAGCGCAAGGGCCTGAGTTAAATCCCCAGGTCTGCCAAGAAATAATGGTCAGAAACTTCCTGAATCTGGCAAACATTAAAATATGTGATCCAGGAAACTTGATGAACCCCTCACTATGATAAGAACATGTGAGAGTCAAACTATTGAAAGACAAGGACAAAGGAAATACCTTAACAGTAGCAAGAAAACAAGGGTTCATTTTTTTACAGGAACAACAAAGGATTTATGGCTAACTTGTCATCTGAAACAGTGGATATCTAAAGATAGAGTGATGGTATATGCAATGTTTAGAAAGGAGAACTGTTAACCAAGCATTTTTTATCCAACAAAACTCATCACAAGTGAAAGTGAGCATCCCCACATAAAAAGTTTGCTACTGTTTGTCCTACCTTAAAATATCAAAGGAAGTTCTTACATCCAAGTCCATAAGAAAAAAAGATGAACATTGGATATGATAAATATATGGGTAAGTATAATCTCATTTCTCTTAGTATTTTAATTTTTTTTTCATAATTTTATTGATAAACAGCAATGAGACAGTTTCAATTCAAATCGCTAGGACAGTTTCAATGACTAACACACT
>NW_004524714.1:5399854-5401588 GCF_000260255.1 Octodon degus
TTCTTATAACAGAGAAACAATGCGATATTTACACGTGTCTGATTTATTCCACTTGTCTCAGAATATTTTTATGACCTTGATTTCAACAAAGACTTCTTAATCATTATACCAATGGGAGGAGTCATAAAAATGATTGCAAAATTGTCAACATTAAAATGTAATGATTAAAAAAAAAAACAAACCCCCAAGAAAGTAATAATTGGTGGGGCTGGGGAGATAGCTCAGTAGACTAGCTCAGGGGCCTGAGTTCAATCCCCGGTTCTGCCAAAAAGAAAAAAAAAAGAAAAAGAAAATAATGATTGGAAATATAGCTTGGTGGTAGAGTACTTACCTAGCATGTACAAGGTCCTAGGTTGAGTCCTCCATTTTTCAGGGAAAAAATCAAAGTAATATTTGTATTTCAGAACACATCATCAAGAAAATGAAATGAAGCTGGACATGGTAATACATGCCTGTGATCCCAGCACTTCGGGAGGTGAAGGCAGGAGAATTGAATGTTTGAGGTCAGCCTGGGCAACTTAGTGACTTAGAAAGACCCCATCTGAAAGTAAAAAGAAAGGGAGGTAGGGCTAGGGCTGTAGCTCAGTGCAAAGGCCCTGGATTAAGTCCCTGTTACTTGGAGAGGGGCAGGTACAGGTGGAGGGGAAACATTTACAAATTAAATATATAATAAAAGATTTATACCCCAAAAGAACAAATATTTGTTATGTTTGGTACAGGGTCTCACTGCGCAGCTCAGACTTTTAGTGATCCTCCTGTTTTCAGCCTCCTCAGTGCTGGGATTACAGGTATGTGCCACCTTGCTGGGTGGTTCCGGTGCAGCATGTGGTGCCAGGTATGCCTGTGCGTGCCTGAGCAGGTGCTTAGTCCGCTGAATTGTCTCACTGGCTCTTAGAACAAGCTTTTACAAACCAATAAAAAGACAACTCAGATTTTAGAAATGGGCTTAAATTCCTCAAATAGGAGTAAGTTACTGTTTATATTTGAAAAAGTTTGGGAAATGGACAGTGGTGATATGTTACTAAATATTCTGAATTTAATACCTGTGAGTTGTGCACTTAAAAATTATTATTATTATTATTATTATTATTATTATTTTTTTTTTTTTTTGGTGGAACCAGGGATTGAACTCAGGCCCTTACGCTTCCCAGGGAAGTGCTTATTCCACTGAGTCATCTCCCTGACCCCATGCGCTTAAAAATTATTACAACAGTAAGTTGGGAACGAAAATTGAACCCAACAAAGCTATTTTACAGCTATGGTACATGCTTGTGCACTCAGCTACTTGGAGGCTGAGGCAGGAGGATCACTTAAATGCGGGAGTTTGAGACCAATATGGGCAACATAGGCAGACACTCATACACACAAATTTAAAATGGTACATTTTATTTATAGCCTATCATAATATAAATTTAAATATGTATAAGGCTTGGACAAAAGACTTCAATGGGCATTTTATCACATGTAAAGGTGCTCAGTGTCTAGGGAAATACAAATTAAAATTGTAGTGAATGTTCATTCAAAAAAGTTTTGGCAAGGATGTGTAGATGCTAGAAATTTTGTGTGTTGCCATAAGAATGTAAAATGGTACAATCATTGGGAATGAGCTTGGTATTTTATTTAGCAAGTTAAAACATAATCTTGCCATATGATCAGGCACCTTCACTTCTAGGAGTCTTACCTACTTGAAGGGAAGTAAAAACGTAGTAGATCCACACAAAGGCTATGTTTTTG
>NW_004524714.1:5402328-5411732 GCF_000260255.1 Octodon degus
ACCTTGCTGGGTGGTTCCGGTGCAGCATGTGGTGCCAGGTATGCCTGTGCGTGCCTGAGCAGGTGCTTAGTCCGCTGAATTGTCTCACTGGCTCTTAGAACAAGCTTTTACAAACCAATAAAAAGACAACTCAGATTTTAGAATTTTAGATTTTAATCTGCTGAGCTATTTGGCCCTTAAACCAGTCAAACTTTAAAAAAAGCCTAAAAACTATATGATTGTATCTCTAGAAGATGTCCAAGAAATGTACATTCACAGAGACAGAAGTCAGATCAGTGGTTATCTTTAGCATAGTGTTGGAGTACAGTTGATTGTAGATATGCTTAGAAGGAGTTTTTAGGGTGATGGAAATCTAAAGTTGGATTTTAGTGATAATTTCACAACTGAATGAATAAATAAAGTCCTTGGTTTATACACTTAGAAGGAGTAATTTATTGGTATGGAAATTGAACCCAACAAAGCTATTTTAAATATACCTAAGAGTCGTTGGAAAGGAGGGCAAGAAAGTCTTTCTGATAAAATGGTTTAAAGTTTATCACTCAGGTGGTACCTCAGTCATGTGTCTCTTTAGTCTTTGCCTTGGGAGGCGATGCTTCCAAAACCTTGCCCCACTTTAGAGTCTACTGCAAAGAAAATTGTTCAGGAAAGCTGCGCCAGTTATATGGAGTGTGTTGCTGATGGACTCCAAAGTTAAAAGGACCCATGCCATCCCGGAAGGTACAGAGAAAGGACACATGCCTTCCTGGAAGGTACAGAGAAAGGACACATGCCGTCCCGGAAGGTACAGAGAAAGGACACATGTCGCCCCAGAAGGAGCAGAGAAAGGACACATGCCGTGCAGGAAGGTACAGAGAAAGGACACATCCCGTCCTGGAAGGTACAGAGAAAGGACACATGCCGTCCCGGAAGGTGCAGAGAAAGGACACATGCCGTGCAGGAAGGCAGAGAGAAAGAACACATCCCATCCAGGAAGGTACAGAGAAAGGACACATCCTGTCCCGGAAGGTGCAGAGAAAGGACACATACCATGCAGGAAGGTACAGAGAAAGGACACATCCCATCCTGGAAGGTACAGAGAAAGGACACATGCCATGCAGGAAGGTACAAAGAAAGGATACATGCTGTCTAGGAAGGTACAGAGAAAGGACGCATCCCATCCTGGAAGGTACAGAAAAAGGATGCGTACCATCCAGGAAGGTACAGAGAGAGGACACGTTCCATCCGGGAAAGTACAGAGAAGGGACACATCCCGTCCTGGAAGGTACAGAAAAAGGACACATGCCATGCAGGAAGGTACAAAGAAAGAATACATGCTGTCCAGGAAGGTACAGCGAAAGGACACATCCCATCCAGGAAGATACAGAGAGAGGACACGTCCTGTCCCAGAAGTTGCAGAGAAAAGACACATCCCGTCCTGCAAGGTACAGAGAAAGGACACATGCCATCAAGGAAGGTATAGAGAAAGGCTATTTCAGGTTCTAGGCTTATTATCCCCCAGATGTGCTGTGAACATGTGCTGCTAGTTGAAAAACAGGAATGATTTGGGGAGTGAGGGGATTTTATTTTGTTACTGATAGTGTAGAACTCATGGCATGGTACTGTTGGAGACCAAGATTTTTTTTTTTTTTTTTTTTTTTTGGTGGAACCGGGGACTGAACTCAGGCCCTTGAGCTTGCCAGGCAAGCATTTATTCTACTGAGCCATCTCCCCAGCCCCTAGACCAAGATGTTTTGATCAAAACAGTTTGCAGAGAATTTTTTAGTGTTCTTTCTGAGACTTCTCAGTGATCCTGTGAGATAGGGGAGATTATCTTTTTATTATTTATTTTTTCTGTATTTTAGGGCAGGGTCTACAGGGTATTCAGGGTCTCACTACCGGATCGGATTCGTAGTCATCCACCTGTTTACAGCCTCCCAAGAGCTGGGATTACAGGCACGTGCCACCACACTCAGGCTCATGGGAGATTATCTTTAGTCCTCCCTTTACAAAGAAGTGTATGGCTTCCAGAGTGACTGGTTTGTGCAAAAGGTATGCAACTATGGCAGAGCTGTGCCTAAATTCAGATTCCCTGACTCCATGTCTTTTTTTTTTTTGGGGCAGAACTGGGGATTGAACTCAGGCCCTTGTGCTTGCCAGGGAAGCACTTATTCCACTGAGCCATCTCCCCAGCCCTCCTGACTCTGTGTCAAAGCTAGTTCTTCTGAACTATTTTGCACCAGTGACAATATTTAGTATGAAGAAGACAGAAAGAAAATGGATTTTGATTTTGTTCTCCAGTAGACTTAGTTTGAAGAACAGGAAAGGAGAACAGAAGTTGGGCTATACTATTAAGTCATAGGTTTTATTATAAATATAGTAAGGAAGATTTGTCCAAGTGTTTGGTATGTACTGAAGTTATACCTAGTTTAGTGTGTGTATAAATCTTCCAGTACAGTCCATTAATCTGTATAGCCAATAAATAAAAAATGTAAAAATCTAGCTTGGAACTATGTTTGTGTCACAGATAGCTGAAGGTACTCTATGCTTAGTTTGAGGAACAAACCATTTCCTAAATCTTAAATGTAATTGTGCCCCAAATCATAAGGAAATTTTTTTGACAAATGTTACTGTCATCTCCTTCTTGCCAGGCTCCTGGAAAGGATACGGAGTCCTAAGGGTCAATCAGATCCTAATGAAGTACACAGCTTGAGAGAACAGGAGATGCCTGGGATTTCTTTATTTATTTTTTTTAATGTATTTAGTACAGGGTCTACCGGGTCTCACTATGTAGGTCAGATTTGTAGTGATTCTCCTGTTTTCAGCCTCTGAAGGGTTGGGATTACAGGTGTGCACCACCACATCCAGTCTCAGGCTGTCTCAGCGTGCCCTGGGGGCGGGGCCGGCATGGCATGCGGGGGATTGAACCCCTGGCCACTGGGCTGTGTCTAGCAGCTTGGGATTTCCTCATGGCCTTCATTCTCTGAGGATGACAAATATGTTTGTCCTCTAAACTGAACATTCCCACTATGGACCCCAGGCCCATAATTTTCTGTTATCCCTGCAGCTGTACTTTCCGTAGCCCCCCCCCCCCAAAGTAGCTCACCTTCCTCTTTTCATGGAGGTAGGTCCTGCATCTCAAAGAACTCTTTACTTTTTAAAAAAGACACAGTAAGGGCTGGGGAGATAGCTCAGTAACATAAGCATTTGCCTGGTAAGCACAAGGTCCTGAGTTCAATCCCCAGTACCACACACACACACACACAAAACACAGTTTTTGAAATTATCTGTTAAATGTTGAAATTGTTCATCCTATTGGCAAGCACTTGGACTGATACAGGACAATGTAATCGTATAAATCACAAGTAATTTTGCAATTTAGAGATTTAGAGAACACTTGCAACTTTTGTTTTTTTGCTTCTAGTCTTTTTGAGTGTCCAACTTGCTTTTTATCTTCTGTCAGCCTGTGCAGCCTTGATTGTACACATACACTAACATGTTAGCATTTTGTGTGATAGATTTTGGCATAGGATTTTTTGCATGTATTCATCTTAAGCAGTTTTTTTTTAAAGCAAATACTTTCATCATGTCTCTATTTGCAGTTGACACAGATTTAAAAGTTAAATAACTTCCTGAAGTGCATATATCTGATAAATAATGGAATTGGTTTTTTTATCCTCATTTAGCCCAAACTCTTACCACGACCTTTTCAGAAGTCTGTTTGCAGCCATAGTTACTATGCTAAAATTATTATCTGCAAAACCATCAGTAATTAGTTTTTAATTCTTTCTCATTCTCTGGAGAGAGATAATAGCAACACAATTGTGACTATAACTGACTTAGAAGAATAGTAGCAGGTTCAGGTGGTGGCAGTAAATGATGAGCAACAACTGAAAGGTAGATAACATGAAGTGTGGTGGCAGGAGAGGAGTAGGAGCCAGTCTAGTGTTAAGCTGATGAGTTTGGCTTTGCTTCTGAGCAGCCTTTAGTCCTTCAGAAATCACCTGGTGAACTTATTAAATATAGTCTTGAGGGAATGGTCTCTGGACTAGATTAGGATTCCTAAATCTGCATTTCTAAAAGCAGTTCTAGGTATTTCTGTTATACAACAGGCTTTGGGAAGCACTGGCCTGAGCCGATAGGTAGGTAGGTAGGTAGGTAGGTAGGTAGGTAGGTAGATAGATAGATAGATAGATAGATAGATTTTTTTTTTTTAAACTTTTTTGAGACAGGGTTTCACTGTGCAACGCCTTTATAGCCTTTCTGAATTCTTACAATTATTTTACATTTTTCTGTTTGACTATAATTTATCTTGTTGACTCTTTTCTCATCTAGCCACACTGTTCCTGTTCTTTTTCTTTTTCTTTCTTTTTTTTTTGTGGAACCGGGGATTGAACTCAGGCCCTTGCGCTTGCCAGTGAAGAGCTTATTCTACTGAGCCATCACCCTGGCCCTCTTTTTCTTTTTTTGGCGGAACCGGGGATTGAACTCAGGCTCTTGTGCTTGCCAGTGTGTTCCTGTTCTTTTTTTTCAGAACCAGGGATTGAACTCAGGCAGGCCCTTGTGCTTGCCAAAGAAGCGCTTATTCCACTGAGCCATCTCCCTGGCTATGTTCCTGTTCTTGAGGAAAAATTTTTTATGGCTAAATTGACAAGATTCTTCTCCTTTTGCCTTATTTGATTTTTCCTATGAGAACCTATTATCTTAGAGTTAATTTATGATAAATTATTTTTATTTGAGGTATATGATTTGCAAAAATCAAAAATGAATGAGTCTTGTAGGTTTGATCGAAGACTGTTCAACTTTATCCGTCTCATTGTTTTGTGAGTTTTCAAAAAATACTAATCCAAATTATTTATCTTGGACTTTGCACTATATCACAGGCTATTGCAGTATTGTACAGTGTAACTAAGACCTGTGTTTTCCTTTTATTAGAATGAAATATTATTAAGAATGAAATATTTTAAAAATAAACTTTTATTTATTTGGTACAGGGTCTCATTGTGCAGTCAGACTTGTAGTGATCCTCCTGTGTCAGCCTCCCCAGCGCTGGGCTTGCAGGTGTGCACCACCATACCTGTTGTCAGTGGTCCACACGGCTCACCCGAGGTTCTGAGGCCAGCAGGCATGTGGTACCTGGACTCAAACATGAGTCCTTGTGCTTGCTAGGCAGCCGCTTAAATTGTGGGGCTATCTCTCCAGCCCTTGTTAATGTGAAATATTTTGTGGCTTGTAGGATGTAGAGAATTGTTACTACAGTAGTCACTTGCTATTTCGTGGTTCGACTTTGACTGTCTCACTGTTTTGTGGGTTTTCAAAAAATATTAATCTAAATTATTTATCTCAGACTTTCCATTATATCACAGGGTATTGCAGTATCGTACAATGTATGTATGTTGTTAAAATTACTTAGGTTTACGAGTTTAGAAAATGGTTAAGCACATTAGAAGTGTTTCTTTTAAGAAGTGTTCTTGGGGCTGGGGAGATGGCTCAGTGGAATAAGCGTTTCCCTGGCAAGCGCAAGGGCCTGAATTCAATCCCTGGTTCCACCAAAAAAAAAAAAAAAAAAAAAAAAAAGAAGTGTTCTAAAAGTGTAGGAAGGGTTTATAAAGCCTTAAAATATATGTAAATACTAAAATGTAATGTCGCTACTTCACTGATTTTTACTTATCGCGGTGGGATCTGGAATGTAGCCTCAGCAATAGGTGAGGGACCACTGTACATTCTAATTTTTGTTAAGAGAAATGTGCATTTCCCAGGCTGGGGCAATAGCTTGGCTGTCCAAGCACTTGCTTGGTAATCGCAAGGACCTGAGTTGGATCCCCAATGCTGCATGCTGTGCTGGCCCTGGAACCCTGGACATGCTGTGCTGGCCCTGACACCAGGCGTGGTGGCACATGCCTGTAATCTCAGTGCTGGGGAGGCTGAGACAGGGGGATCACTACAAGTCTGAACTGCGTAGTGAGACCTTGTATCAAGTAAATAAACTTTTTTGAAGACTTTTTTTTTAAAAAAGAAAAATGTAGTACGTTTCCCATCTCAGATATTTTTCCTACTTGAGGGATATGATTTACAAAGGTCAAAATGAATGAGTCTTGTAGGTTTGATCAAAAGACTTTTTTTTTTTACTGGGAGTTGAACACAAGGTTTCATCCTTGTTAGGCAGATGCTGCACTGCTGGGCTATCTATCTCCCCAGCTCCAAAAGACAATTTTTAAGTACATTTGAGAAATAATAATCAGGGCTTTTATAGCATGGCATACCAGATAGCTATTCAAGTGAATAAAGACAATATGAAAGATTGTTGATATGAGTGATTGTTGTGGAAGGCTATCTGTAGTATGTATCTGAATGAAAAGGCAAATTGTAAAACACTGGGTATAAAATGAACTTTCTTTTTGGTACCAGCAATCAAACTCAGGACCTTGCACTTGCCAGGCAGATGCTGTGTCACTGAGCTATATCCCCAGCCTGTGATGCCTCAGATTATAGATACGTGTCTGTTCTTATGTACATAGATAAAAGTCTTCAATGATATACATTTTTAGATTATAATATTTATTATCTTAAATAATGTCCAATAATAAGTTTATATGTAATTTTCTGAGAGAATGGATTAGAGATGATGAGGATAGGTTATTAACTTTTACTTCGTTTACTTCAATTTTATTTTTAAAATTTTTTTTACTTGAATTTTAAAATAGTGAACATGTGGGGCCTGGGAGATGGCTCAGTGGAATAAGTGCTTCCCTGGCAAGCGCAAGGGCCTGAGTTTAATCCCCGGTTCTTTTTTTTTTTTTTTAAGCTTTTATTTATTTATTTATTTGTTTGTGTGTGTGTGTGTGTGTGTGTGTGTGGCCAGCTCAGCCCACCAGGGTTGGGGCTGGCTGGCATGTGGTGCTGGGGGATTGAACCATGGTCCCTGTGCTTTGCTAAGCTTGTTCTAAGTAGGTGCTTTAGACCTCTGAGCCATCTCACCAGCCCCTAATCCCTGGTTCTGCCAAAAAAAAAAAAAAAAAAAGTGAACATGTGGTTCTTTTTAATTTAAAAGGTATGAGTTGGGCAGCGTGGCATGTGCCTATAATCCTAGCTGCCTGTGAGGCTTAGGTAAAAGGAACTCAAGTTTAAGACCAGATTGGCAGGGCCGGCCAAATAGTTTAGCAGATTAAAGTGCCTGCAAGTAGGCACAGGGGCCAGGGGCTTCAATTCTCAGGCCTGCGGTTCCAGCCTTGTCCCCAGGGCGTGCTGAGATAGTAATTGAGACTGGGTGTGGTGGCACAGGCCTGTAATCCTAGCTCTTGGGAGACTGGAAACAGCAGGATCAGTATGTGTCCACCTATTAGTGAGACTGTGAACACCCTGCCCTTCCCTAAAATACAAAAAAAAAAAAAGAAAAAAAAAAGACTAGATTGGTTCAGGATAGTGCTAATCAAAAAAAAAAAAAAAGTTTTGAAGGTATGATGTGATGTCAAGGTGTGTTATTTTTCTTATAGTCTAAAACTTTGAAAACCAAAAAGACTGGTGATTTGGAGTACTTCCTTTGTATTAGAACCAAGAATAATTGAGATGTGTTGGTTAGTAAATTGGAGTTCCACTCTGAGCTGTAGCTGTTGTGCTCTGGTGACTGTGCATGTGCTTTGGTTTCCTTGGGTTGTTTGGTCCGCAGTTTGCATTCATTGATCAGTGAGTCAGTTCAGATTCAAACCCACCGACAGCAATGAATGTTGAGTGCAGCCATCAATGCTTCCAGTTGGAGTTGCTTTGGTGTCTCTCTCTTGGTGCTTCTTTTTTACACTGGATTTTTTGAATTCTGTTTGTGTCTTAATAACCAGCCATCTGTGGTTGAGGACACATACAATTATAAATCATATTGATATCAGCTCTTAGAGTTTCTTAAAGATGGAAAAACCATGAGAAGACAGGAGCTCCTGGAGAGCCTCGCAGGCATGTAGCTCCATGACCACACAGACAATGCTAGAATGCTGGTGACTCTTCCAAAGCTGAAGGACCCTGCTGCTTCTGTGTTGTAAACCAAGAAATTTGAGTGCTTTTGTGAGATGAATTAGTGAAAATTATGTTTGGAGTTAATAGTTTACATATATTGAGCCTTTGCTCTGTGGTAGGAGTGGTTCAAAGCACTTCATATATAATCTCATTAAATCTCAGAAACCCATGAGTTAGGTTCTCTTATTGTTCCTCATTTTATATGTGAGAAAATACATTCTGGCACTTGCTAAGGATCACACAGCTAGAGGGTTCAACGAAGATTCATCCCAGTTTTGGTTCCAGAGCTAACTTTTTGCTTAAATTTAACAAGCATTTGAATAACTATATGTGGGAATGGAAATATGATAGGCAAAAGCTCATACTCTGACTGGGTTGTGAAAATTTAGGCATTATCTGAATTGGTTTATGCTATTTTTACTGATTAAATCTTTCCTTAATGCAAAAATTTACTCTTAATGCAAAATTTTGAGGGTATGTGGGAGAAACAGGAATACAATATTTAACTGTTTCATTCCAAAATGAAATGCATAACTTGAATAAATTTTTTTCTTGATACATTCTACTTCTCAGCAGAATGCTATATTTATAGGAGATACTTAAATTCACCATGGGACTTTCCTTACCTTGTTAAAATGAAGCTCTTACTTGTCAAAGCACATCAAAAAACCCCAAAATGGGGTAATACAAATAGATGAGAGCTGCAGAAAAATTCACTGGACCACCTTTGGGAGATAGGCTCTAGACGGTGTCAGGTGATCTCATGTCAAATATGAAGATACAGCCTACTCCTCTGCTTCAGGAAATGTGGTGATGTCTGTAAGGGCCCCAGGGTACAGTCAACGGTCAGTGGTTTTTTTTTAAATCCCAAACTCACCGACAGCGTTGAATGTTTCATGGAGTCCTCTTAAGGCTGGATTGAGGCCCTTCTTCAGCCTGTACTGGGTTCCCAGGGCCAGTGAGCAGTTGGAGCACTACTGGTGGAGACACATTTTTTGAGGTTTCAAGTTTAGAATAAACTATGAAATCAATTTGTGTACAGCAGTGAGATAATAAACTGCAGGACTGTAGATTGCAGTAATTTATATAAGCAGACTCTAGTGATGCTGTTATTTTGTAATTCTGACAATGTCAAATTTTTAGTAGTATTGTAATTATAAGTGAGCAGGAGTGGGGCTGGAGAGATGGCTCAGTGGTCTAAAGCACCTATTTGGAACAAGCTTGGCAAAGCACAGGGACCGCGGTTCAATCCCCCGGCACCACATGCCAGCCAGCCCTGCCCCCAGGTGGACTGAGCTGGCCACACACACACACACACACACACACACACTAAATAAAGAAATGTAAAAAAAAAAGTGAGCAGGATTAAGGCACATGAACATATATTAGGGTCTTACTGGATACTGTATATTTCATCTCTTTAA
>NW_004524714.1:5412490-5430979 GCF_000260255.1 Octodon degus
TTCAACAAATAATACACTGCATATATTCTTCTTAGTGGTTAATTGCTGTACAAGAAGTGGACTTGTGATCCTAAGCCCCTAAATTCTTATGTTATGAAAAAACTGAATCTTCGATGAAGCAGTTTCCCCAAAGTTATATAGCCAGTAGCCAAGGTTGTAAGCCAGAAATTGAATGCAAGGCTAAATTGTTTCTGTTTTAATGGATCATACTTTCTTTTCCTTGTATGCTACAAAATCTGTGGTTGATATCTGGAGATAGAATCTTCCCTGTAGAATAAGACAGGTAAATTTCCTCCTTTTGTCTATAGTAAAGCAGGTAGGTCTGCAGGCAAAATGTTTCATTGGAAGATGGAGGAAAATTGATCATATTTGGTGATCTTTCTAGTTGAGGGTCCTGGATCAGTAAATTAGTACAGAAGTAGCAAAGATACTCAACAAGTTAGTTTTCATTTTGAAAAGGCAAAAAGTAAACAAACATGCACCATATAATGGAAAGCCTACATTTCTTTTCAAGACACAAAAAATAACTAAAATGTCAAGTGTTTTTCTTTTCATTGAAAGGACATATAGGATATATGCTCATGCTGGTTACTTTTGATTATTTCTTAAATGACTGGAATGACACAGGAGCATTTCTAATGTTTAGGATAGTTAACTTTCATGGTATAGAGCCTGGCGTGGTGGCACAACTCCTGTAGTGCCAGCATCTGTAAGTTGAAGCAGGAGGCTATGAGTGTGAGGCTACGTAGTAAGTTCAAGGCCAATCTGAGCTGCATACCAAGACCTTCTCTTAAAAAGCAGACAAAAAACAAAACAAAAAACACCTTTCATGGTATAAAGGTGTCTTTATTTTTTCTTTGGATCCTTAATTTTAGTTTTTATTGTCAACCTAGTTTAAACATTAAACTAGGTCTTTTAAATGAATTGGCTAAGTTTATTCCATTATTAAATTGAATAAAAGACATTAGGTCTTTTAAATGAATTTGGCTGAGGATTGTGTACTCAATGCAAGGATAAGACCTTTTTCTTTTCTTTTTTTTTTTTTTGGCAGAACCAGGGATTGAACACGGGCCCTTGCTCTTACCAGGGAAGCACTTATTCTACTGAGCCATCTCCCTGGCCCCAAGGATAAAATCTTAAGGGTTAAAAAGTTAAGGACTAATCAAGAAAAGATTTAAGCTGAACATTTAATAAGTTGATCTTGTCTGTCAGAACTCACCATGCCATTCTTTTAGCATTTCACTTACCTTTTTTTTTTTGGCAAAGATACTATGAAATGTGAAAACCCACATTTTTCCAACTTGGATAGGAAATGTTTTCATAGTGCTTCAGGGTCTCTTGCTGTACTTTGGAAGAAACAAGAAGTATAAACTCAATGAAACAATATATTTGAGTGATTAATAGCAGAAAGGTCACTGTCTCAGGTGACTCTGCCAAGGCATTTCTCAAATGCAGTGCAGTTAACCCCTCTAGAAGCATTTGTGGTCAGGCTGCTAGCCTTGAGGATTTGTTTTGTGGTACTAGAGATTGAACACATGGCTTTAGCACTGAACTGCATCTCCAACTTTTTTTTTTTTTTTCTTTCAACTTTTAAGACATGGTCTTGCCAAGTCACTGAATTGCTCAGTTTGGACTCAAACTTGTGATCTTCCTTTTTCCGTCTCCCAGAGCTCTGAGATTATAGGTGTATACTATGATGTACCCAAAAGGATAGATTTTTAAATTATGAAGATGACAGCAGTATGTCAACATGAGTTATCTCTTTAAGCAGCTGCTAGTTTACTGTTTCATTCTTTTGACTCAACAGTACACTCTTAGGGCTTCTTTTTTTTTCTCTCCTAACCCTTGCCATTGTGGAGCCCAGTCACTACCCAGGGAACTGAGCACTGTACAAAGAGGCTGACCCATCTGCTGGTGGGATATGGTACAAATCTCCTCAAGGGAGAATGAGAAAGGAGGGGTTAATTTTACCTCAAAATGTCAGAAAGATATATCAAAGTAGGTTACATTTAATCTGGGCTTTAAAGGTTTAGTTGAATTTTTACTAGACAGAAGAAAAAAAAAAAAAACAAAACTCCAGTAGAGGTAAAAGAAAGCTCAGGTAATGGTAAGTAGTGAGATTAACTTCTCAGTGTCAGTTAATTCCTCTTTAAGATGCAGGGCCAGTAACACTTGGCCTTACAGGACACACAACTGTGAAAATTAAATGAGCTTATATATGTGGATGAGCATGCAAATGTAATTGCTAAGGTCTCTCTTCTCCCATTGCTCTCGTTGCATAGGTGGTAAAATAGATAAATGAAGTACCTTATTGTAATAGACTTATAAATTGCATGATCTTTGACTTTTTTTTTAAGTTACCATGATTCAAAAACTATATATTGTTGCAGAAGCAGCATTATGACATAATCAAGAACATAAATTATGGGGTCAGAATTGTGATTTTTGTAGTTTACTGGCCTTGGACAAATGGTTTTACTTCTCTTTTTCTGCATCCTTATCTATAAAATGGAGATGATGTTAGGCTATACTTCCTAGAGAGTTGTGAGGGCTAAATGAGTCACCACATCAGGTCTTTAAATCAGCTTATGATACATGTTAGAAACTGTGTGTAATTTTGTTATTTTTGAATTACTTAAATTATTAAAATGATCATATGTTTTGCCTATATGTTTTGTTCTAGTACATGGACATAAATTAAAATACCAGTTCTTTCTTATTTAAAATAATTTCTGACTAGCTAGTAACATTTTTCAAATTAGTACTTTACTATTTTCTTTGTAAGGTTTTCATCTTGCATAAGGTTCAGTTTCTTCAGGAGATGAGTGGCTACTTTGTTAGCTGTAGGAATTAAGTTAGATAATACAATTTAAAAATCTCTGAAAAGCAAACTAAAACCAAAACAAATAGAACCCCCAAATCTCTGAAAAGCTGTGGATTTTCTCTCTAAATATATGCACCTAACCATAACATTTTGAAGCAGATTCAGTTATGGACCCTTAAGTGCTCATCCATTGCCTCCCAGGAAACTTGATCTGTGAGATTTTCTTGCTATCTCTGAAAGACCTGATCTTTCCCTTGCTATGACTGGCTAGTTATGGCACTGTCTTGCCATCATGTGGTTGCACCTTCACACCCTACCCTGGAGCACCATTTGTGTGGTGAAACCGGCTGGCAATGGTTCTTGGAAAAGTAGCTATTTAGATCTCACCAAGTTCTGTAATAATTACAGATAACACTCATTAAATACTAACTTGGTGTTTAACAGTTACAACTTCTGAAAGAAATTACCAAATGAGAAGTCACAAATATTTGAATGAGTGCAATGGAAACTTCTTACCTTCCTCCTCTTCCTCAGCAACTACTTAATTTGTGACTACTAATTTTAGTTTTAAATTAGGCTGAAAGAGTGTGGGTGGTATTTCAAGACATTGTTGAATTTTTTTTTTTTTTTTTTTCCTTTTGTGACAGGATCTCACTATGCAGTTCAGGCTGGCCTTGAACTCACTTTGTAGCACAGGCTGGTCTCCAACTTAACAATCTTCCTGCTTCAGCCGCCCCTGGAATTTCAGGCGCGCATGTGCGTGTGTGTGTATGTGCCACCACACCTAGCTAATGCTGAATCTTGTGTTCACTGAATATTAGAAAGGAGAAAAGACCTCAGAGATTGTGGTTCTACATGGGGATTGTTACTTTATAGTTAGTCTGCTTGAGGTTACAAAGAGAAAGAATGAAAATTTAAATGTAGAAGCTTAGAATACCCTACAGTTTGATGTAGGTTGCTTCAGATATTGGAGATGACTCTGGAAGGTAGGAAGAAGTGGGCCAGTCAAGTCAATGAGATGGTAAAATTTCTTAGAGTTAAGCACAGTAGTTTTTCAAATGAGACATACTTCAAAACCATTCATAACACTCTGAGAGCCACCTCAAATTCTCTATCCCATAGTTAAAATGACCTCATGTGTCTGAATACTACTATTTTAGGTTTTGCAAATTTATAGGAAGCAGTGGTTTATTTTTCCATAGTAAATTAGTTCACAAAATGTCTGTAGTCAGATTTTAATTAACTCAATCTTTTTTACAATAATGCAAGTTTGATGATGTATCAGCAGTATTTTTTTTTTAAAATATTTTATTTCTATTTATTTATTTATTTATTTTGTGTGTGTGTGTGTGTGTGGCCAGCTCAGCCCACCAGGGGGCGGGGCCGGCCGGCATGTGGTGCTGGGGGATTGAACCGCGGTCCCTGTGCTTTGCTAAGCTTGTTCCAAGTAGGTGCTTAAACCACTGAGCCATCTCACCAGCCCCGTATCAGCAGTATTAAACTAGATATTTTTTCCTCTGATAGTTGATTAGGTTAAATTTAATCATATGGCACCTTACGCTTTAAAAATTGTTCTTAAAAAGTTTATTATTATTACAGGTAGATTTTTGCTTATTTTCAGGCATCTGAAGTTAGGGGTAAATAGACTTGCTTTTTTTTTCTCCCACAACTATTTTTAGTTATCCTTAATATTTACAAAATTTTTTTTGTCTTGCTTTATTTTGGCTGTTTCTAACAAATAGTTGAATAATTATAATATACAATGTCTTAAAACCTTTATTTCTGAATATTTTCTCTAGAATATTTATCAACACTTAGATCTGTTTCATATTTTCTTTCTTTCTTTCTTTCTTTCTTTCTTTCTTTCTTTCTTTCTTTCTTTCTTTCTTTTTTTACTGTCCACACAAGTGTTTATTTGTCATGAGAATCTTAAGTATTCCTTAGCCCACATATTCATGTTTCATAGTTCAGGAACACTGATCAGCAACTAACGCCTATGGAACCCAATCCAAAGAAACCTTTTTATTCCTGTATCACTTTGCACTCTGAAAGATACCAGCCTTCCTCATTTCTTCAAAATCTTTCATGGAATCATAATTTCTGTAGAAATCAGCATATGCCTTCTTTCTTAGTTCAGACACACCAAACTTATGCAACCCCCAGAGAGACAGCAAATGCTCCAACAATATGAATCCGCAGGCGCCTGGCCAGAAGCCCCCTCATCTGGGGTTTTGCCAACGCACCGGAACTCATGGTCGTTACCGTTCCTTAATGTACTTTTTCGAGACTACCCCGGGAGCTGGTGAGGACGCCCGCTCCCCACTCCGCGGCCTCCTCGGGGACAGAGGCGGCTGCGCTGAGAGTGGCTGGTGGTGTCCCTCGGCTGGGCCTCCACCGCCCACCGCCTGGCGGCCGTGCCGCTTTGCCACGCGGACCCCAGCCTTCTGCCTGCGCGAGGAAAGCTGTTTCATATTTTCATAAATGAAATAATATTCTACAAGTTTGAACAAGCTATTAATACTTAAAATACTGCTTTTAGACTTACCTTTCCATTGCTAACCTGATCTTTGGAAATGCCAGTCACAGATGGGAAAATGTTATGAGTTGAGAGAATAGAAAATGAAGCTTCCATTCACAATTTTACAACCTAAAAAAGTAGTATGAGTCTTAAAGATCATTCAGTTTAGTGGTTTGCAAATCTGACTTTGCATCAGAATGAAAAGTGTAAGTGGTAGAAAAATATAGCTAACAGTGCAGATTCCTAGGCATCTCCCCTGACTTCATAAATTAAATTACCTAGGAGTATGTTCTGTATTTTCCAGAAGTTTCAAGGTGATTCTGAAACAACCATTTCATGGACTTTTGGGACCTTATAATATAGTCTAATTAACAGATTGAGGAAAAGAAACTTAAAGGGGAACTGAAGATCCTAAATCACACAACAGGGTCAGAATTAAAATCCTCAAATGTAGATGTATATGGGTTCACTTATTCAACACTATCCATTATGAAAAAAATCAGAACTATGAGGAAGTTTCCTAATGTCCTGTTAATTACCTGCAAAGTATAGTCTTCAAGTATAGTCTTCATCTTGGATTACTGACTTGGATTTGATATGCTTTCCCAAAGCTTTTGACTAAGTAAGTAATGCTGAGTGGTGCTGGCTTAAAATCTGTCCTTGGTACAAAATGAGAAATAGTTGTTAAGTGATCAAAATTCTGTGATGATCCTCTAGGCTCTGACATTTATCAGCCACTTGCTGCATTTTACTGCTTTTTCTCTATAATCAAAGTTGACTACTGCTGGATAGAAGAGGTTTGCAAAACCTCTGGATATTCTTTGGGGAGGAATTTATTTTAATTGCCAGAGAGAAGATAGGCATGGTTTTAATAAAGATCAAGAACTTCCAAATCTGGTCCCAGCTGTAGAGCAAAGAGCTGCAGGCAGCAAGCATCTCACCGCCCTTCAGTGTTTTTAGAACATAAGCTATCAAAATGGGTAGAATTTTCCTTGATCATATTGGTGGTACTTGGCTGTTTTCATGTGCAAACTGTGATACAATACTGACCAACCGCTCAGAACTCATCTCTACTTGATTTACAGGTGCTACTGGTAGAGCATTTCTTTTTAACAAGGTAGTTAATCTGCAGTACAGTGAAGTTCAAGATCGGGTCATGCTCACTGGCTGCCACATGGTTCGAGACGTGAGCTGCAAAAACCACAATAGCAAACTGGGATGAATCTGTGAGTTTGCCACTGAAGACAGCCAGCATTATAAAGAAGGCCGTGTGATCCTGGAACATGCTCTAGTTTGAGAGAGTGAGGGCTTTGAAGAGCATGTACCATCTGATAATTCTTTCTTTCTTTCTTTCTTTCTTTCTTTCTTTCTTTCTTTCTTTCTTTTTTTTTTCGGAACTGGGGATTGAACTATCTGATAATTCTTTTTTTTTTTTTGCGGAACCAGGGATTGAACTCAGAACCTTGCGCTTGCCAGGGGGGCGCTTATTCCACTGAGCCATCTCCCCAGCCCCTATCTGATAATTCTTGAAAAGAGATAAACCCATCTTTTCCCAGGTCTCCTTCACTGAAAACAAAAATCTACTTACATACACTGTCACAGCATCAGAGTCAGATTCATGAGCTGCGGAACAAGAGATTGTGAGAATCTAAGATGAAACCTTTCTTTTTTTTAATTTTGTATTTTCCATCCAGCAGCAGTGTATAGAGAGCATTATGCAGATGCTGTTCACTTTTTTCCCTATGTGTACATTGTGAGGCAGAAAAGTCTACCTGCAGCTACATGGTGGGCTACGTGAGGAAAAAATCTGGGCTATTAGAGTGAAAAAGTGTGTTTTATGTAAATTTTGAATGGAGAATATGTCAAGAGCATGGTTTTTAAACTTAATTTGAGCTTCATTTAAAAACTTTTTTTTTTAAAACCCACTTATTTCACTTGATTTGCTAGCTTCAGAGAACAGATCCAAATCTGTGCCCGGCGCTAAAGGCTCAGTGGTAGCACAGCTTATGCTGGCCAGCGTGCCCTATTCTTGTTGGAGATGAACCGTAGCCCCAGAGCCCATTTTTCCTTGTCAGTCTTGACCCAAAGATACCACCATTCCTAGTTACTGGTCACCATGTAATTGGTGTTGATTGGAAACTTTCTGAAATGGGGAAGAACTGCTTGGTTGTCTTTTTCCATGTAATTTAAGCTTGGTAATATAAATAAAATAATAGTTGGATATTAAAAAAAAAAAAAGGAACTTCCAAATCTACTTCTGCTTGGGCTTCTGGCCAAGTGTCCATCCTCAGGAGGGAGTTCGTGTCAGCTACTGCCTTGTGACTTGAAGGTATTTCACAAAAGCCAGAGGTACTACAGAAGCCTTTTCTGAGTTGGCAGGCCAGGAGTGTCACCAGGAATCAAGAGCTGACACATGTCATTAGCCTACAAAAAACAAATTTTGGATACTAATGATGGCTTTTGTCAAATCTGAGTTTGATAAAGCCAGGAGGAACTCAGATTGGGGCCTACTTTGCATTGGAGGGAAATTGTAGCTTAGAGGACGCTGCCAAGAATGTTTGTTGTCCTGGTTTTGTGAATGATTTATCTCTTTCACTCTTGACTTCTGCCACTCCTTTTTAAAGGATGATAGTGAAAGTATTGGATGGGTAAGGTATAGAGGCAGCTTGGTTATATGTAGCATATCTCTCTGCTTGCTTGCTTTCTTGCTGTTCTGTTTGTGGAACAGAATTTGTAAAGTCTAGTGTTTTGTCCTCTGTGTATCTGAAGGCATACTAGGCTATAGCTATAGGTGATTTATTTACATACATGCCACTTTGCTGGTGATTATAGGCATTTTGATTGGCAGTTGTGGGAAAACTTTTTTGTTGATATATCTGAAGTGTTATTTTTAAATTTCAGCCCTGTAATTTTGTAGCTGTGTGACTTTTTGCAGCTGTAGTTTTTTGTTTGATAATTTATTTTGAGATAGGATTTTGCTAAGTCTCTCAGGCTAGTCTTGAATTTGTGATCCTCTTACCTTAGCCTCACTAATAGCTGGGATTACAGGAATGTTTTAGGGCCAGGGATGTAGCTCAGCAGCGTAGCACCTGCCTGGCAGGCGTGAGGTTTTGAGCTCAATTCCTAACTTGTGTGACTTGGAAGGTATAAGTTTAACCTCAGTTTTTCATCTATATAGTGGAAGTTAGTAATTAATTGTATTTATATCACAGAGTTATATGAGAATTTAATGAAATCAGGAATATAAATATATCTGGTGTATAACACTCAGAATGCAGTTACTATTGTTGTAATTATTTGTTCCAATGTTTTGTTTACTGAGTATTTTTGAAACTTCTTAGCAGAATTTTATAAAAAGAACATAAATTGAAGTCAAGTGACTCAATTATGTAAGTTACCATACTTTCCATAATGAAACAAATTATGCCAGCCGAAGCCAAACAAAACCAGGACTTACAAGGTCTCTTGCCACACAAGGAATTATCTGTAGAGCAGTGGTTCTTAAACCTTTTGGACTCAGGATCTTTATAGTCATAAAAATTACTAAGATTCTCAAGAGCTTTTATAAAAAGTTGTATACTTTTAATGTATAGAAATTAAAACTAATAAGTTTTGAATATTTTAGTTTTTTTTAAAAAATGTATTTAATACAGGGTCTCGCTATGTAAATTGGACTCGTAGTGATTCGCCTCTTTTCAGCCTCCCAAAACACTGGAATTACAGGGGCGTGAGCCACATGCTCAATCTCATTTGCCATTTCAGCGCCCCTTGGGGGCGGGGCCAGCACAGCACACAAGGGTTTGAAACCAAGGCATATTCTAGGAAAGTGCTCTGCCACTGAGCTATATCCTCAGCCTTTCTTAAGTAACTTTTTAAAATTAAAAAATGCTGTAAAGATATAGTTTTAAAAAATGTGGAGCCGGCCAAATAACTCAGTGCTTTAAAGCATCTGCAAGCAGGCACAAGGGACCCTGACTTTAATCCTGCTGTGCCAGCCCCGCCCCGGGGCACACTGAGAAGGCAATTGAGACTGGGCTTGGTGTTGTGCCTGTAATCCCAGCTCTTGGGAGGCTGTAAACAGGCAGATCACTAAGAGTCCAATCTAGTAGTGAGATCCTGAACACCCTAGATCCTTCCCTAAAATTAAAAAAAAAAAAATCGTTAGAAGAATGTCATTTTATATTTTTGCAGATTCTTTAAGTCTAACTTTGTAAATGACAGCTGAATTTTCAAATCTATGTCCATTAAAATATATTATTTTGGTTGAAGTACATGAAGTCTGATCTCACATCAGTATGTAAAGAAGTTGTAGATAATTGTGCATATTCTTTATAACTGTACCCAGATCTCAGTACTTGATTGTTTCTTAAGGGCTTGTTACAGTATAGGATCTGGAAGCACACTAACGAATTTTTCATATTCTATTTTATTAAAAATCATTGAGCTATCTGGAACTTTGCATGGATCTTTTGCCCAGATGTGATTTTGTCTTTTTTTTTTTTTTCAGTACTGGGGATTGAACTCAGAACCCTGTGCTTGCCAGGCAAGCACTTATTCTACTGAGCTGTCTCCCTGGGACCCTCAGGCATGATTTTGTATAATATTGCATCAATCATTTATTTATTTATTTATTTATTTTTATTTTGGCAGAACTGGGGATTGAACTCAGGCCTTTGCGCTTGCCAGGGAAGCACTTATTCTACTGAGCCATCTCCCCGACCCCTGCATCAATCATTTCTAAAATATTCAGTGAATTATATCAAAATACCAATTTTGTTAATATTACTGCTTGTTTTATCAGAAACATTTAAAAATTTGGGAGTGACAAAGCTCACAACAGATATAGATATTACAAAATTATAATTTTCCTTAAAAAACGTATATTTTATCATTGGCAATAATAATACCAGTTGTTGCAGTACTGTGCCCACATTTTTAAGAAAATATCTATCAAATAATGTAATTCTAAATAACCACAGTTGTTGCATTTAAGTGAAGTCACAGTCCATGAAAAAGTGGCCTTTTCAGCTTACAGGAGTGCTTTACGTATATTTTTCATTCTGTCATACAAAACATTTAAATACACTTAAGGGTCAAGATTAAGTTAAATTGGGGTCAGGGATATGGCTCAGTGGCCCAGCACCTATATGACAAGTATGAGGCTCTGAGTTTGATTCCCCATAGGAAAAACCAAAAGGTTAAAATCAATAAATGAAAAAAAAATCAATGTTGCTACTTTAAGAAGAATCTTCTTAGGGGCCGGGGAGATGGCTCAGTAGGATAAGCGCTTGACTGACAAACGCAAGGATCTGAGTTCAATCCCAGGTTCCGCCAAAAAAAAAAGAAGAATCTTCTTTTTTTTTTAATTTTTAATTTTTTTAATTTTTTATTTTTTTATTTTTCAACAAATAATACACTGCATATATTCTTCTTAGTGGTTAACTGCTGTACAAGATCCGGACTTGTGATCCTATTTACAAACACCATTAGAACAAATCATTCTATTCATTAACAGAATGTAACTATATATCTATCCCAACCACTTTGAATACACAGATACAAAATGGACATTCATCTGTATACCCCATTTTTTCTAAGTTCCGTTATTGAATATAGAAGAATCTTCTTAAAGCAATTTTTTTTCTCTTTTAGAGAGTGTGATAATTACAATTAAAATGATTATTGGTGTATTTTGGTTCCATCGCTTGATTGGTTCTAAGGTCGCTAATATAATCCAACATTGGCTTTGTATCATTAAAAGGTCAATTTAGTGAAATGGAAAAGAATATATTAGAATTAGTATGGAAATTATTTTGGTTTTGCAGACTTCCTAGAAGCATCATAGGATATCATGGACCATACTTTGAAAACTACTGATGTGGAATCTAAATGTTAGGAAACTGTAAGTAAGCAGTGGAAACTTCCCTAGCTGCTTCTGAGTGAAGTATTGCACCAGGTTAAGGGGAGAGGATAGCAACTTCTGGTATATTGTTTTGGCATCTTCCTGGGGGTTTGGCATAGCTGCTGCTGCTTTTTCATGTCTTTAGTTGTGGTATTGTGGCTACCTGGAGGTCCTGAATTGATGCAAAACATTTACTTTTTGTGGTCATTTTGATTTTGGGTAAGAGCCAAGAGTTGTATGGCACCAGATCCAGCTAATAAGCTGGATAAAGACACACCATGTTTCTGCCTTTCAGCTGGATGACATGTGGCAGCAAGCATTCACTATTTTTGATGATACCTCATAAATGCACTCGTGAAGGAGTATGTCCAGAGCCTTTCTAGAAAGTGGCAAGAAGGACCAGGGAGATGGCTGAGTAGAATAAGTGCTTGCCTGGCAAGTGCAAGGGCCTAAGTTCAATCCCCAGTTCCACACACACACACACAAAAAAAATGGCAAGAATGATGGGATACTTGTATTGGAATTGAGGGAAAGTATTTTGAGGGGGATTAGTGGTAGTTTGTCTTTTGCTATTATAAATTTTAAAAAATGTATACATTCACTGGGTGTTTTGATCACATTTGTATGCTCTTTATAAGAAACATTTGGGGCTGGCAAGATAGCTCAGTGGACTAAGTGCCTGCCTAGGCAAGCATAGGAACTGGGGTTCAATCCCAGGCACTGCATACCTTGCTGGCCCTGCCCCCCAGGCAGCCACTGAGATTGGGTGTGGTGGTGGAAAGACACCAAATGCATCTTTTTCAATTTTTTTTCTTTTTAATGTGTTTGGTGTAGGGTCTCACTATGCAGCTCATAGAGATTCTCCTGTTTTCAGCCTCCCCGGTGCTGGGATTACAGGCGCACGCCACCACACCCAGTCTTTTTATTAGCCTATATGTAAGCCAACCAATTAAAGCTTTTTTTTTGTTTTTTCCATTTATGTATTTGGTACTGGGTTTCACTGTACAGCTTGGTCTTGTGGTGATCCTCCTGATTTCAGCCTCCCCAGTGCTGGGATTACAGCTCTGTGTCACCACGCGTGGACTCTGTCTGTGGCTCAGCACTCCCTGGGAGTGGGGCTGGTGTGGTGTGCAGAGTGGGTATTGAACCCTGGTCCCTGTGCTTGCCAAAGCAGGTGCTTATTCCACTGCGCTATCTCACTGGACCTCGATTAAAGATATTTATCCAGAAATTCCCTTCTTAACTTTCAAGGATATCTGATCACATAAATGAACTACTGGAAGTTTTAGCTGTTAGAAGTAGAATCTTGGGCTGGGGAGATGGCTCAGTAGAATTGATTCAGATATCAAGACAGCCACAACACCACAACTAAAGAAATTTGTGAAATAGGACATAGAGAACTGCTTCAAAAAGTGGCAACACCTGGTAAGCGCAAGGGCCTGAGTTCAATCCCCAGTTCTGCCAAAATAAATAAATAAATAAATAAATAAATAAAAATAAAAGAAGTAGAATCTTTATTTGTGAAGATGGAGATGAGGAAGGCATCTCTCAAATCACAGCTTAGTGCATATTAGTCCAAAAGGTTAGGGTTATGGCAAGAACTTTCCACAAGAAAGCTGTTGATGAGAAATTTGTTAGTGTGTGGGGGCTGAGATTATGTCGGGATCTAACTCATTTTAAAGGATATCAGTTTCTAGGAATAAAGCATGATCTTTAAAATGGTTATCTTTAAATAAAATGTAATTGGAATGAGGTTTATTCAGGCACGGACAGGGAGGATTTAAGCACTGCGTATTCTTTTTAAGTGATTTTAAAATACAGGTTGATTAAAGATTTCTTATTCAAGAAGCAGTCTGATAAATTTTCTTTAGGATTTACGTCACAACAAATTTCAAGTTTTTCTTTGGTGGTGTTATCCCAGCACTTTTGGTCTTTTGTCCCTTTGAAGATGTGGGGAGGGGCTGGGGATATTGTGGAGTATTAGAGCATTTGTCCTAGCATTTCTGGGACCCTGGGTTCATTCTCTAGCAGTGTACATATACAGATCTTGGGAGGCTTGTGTACTTTCTAAATATGTCAGGTCATCTGTGTTTTATGTAGATTCCTTCCATTGAACAGGATCTGCATGACTAAAATATGTATGATTGAACTACATGTTGGAAAACTTAAGAAAATAGAAAAGTAAAAAGACTGGATCTGCTTAATAGTGGTAAAAGGAAAAACTAACAAGGGGAAAATATTAATATTGAGATCTGATGGTAGATATGTTTTTGGGGAGAAGAGACATGAGGAATCTTATGGTCTAGTATAAATGTGTGTTTCTATCTTGATGTGGCGGGTGGTTTGTATATGTATAAATACACGTATGCATGTGGAAAATTCATTAAACTGAAATGTAAAATTTGTTCGCCTTACTATAAACTGTACTTCAGAAAGTAAAATAGCAATAATTTTATCAGAAACAGCTCTTCAGAGTTGCTGAATATTGTTGACAATTATTATACAATTATCACTTTGTTCAAAATTTGAAATATTTCATGATAAGAAGAAAAATGTGGGGGCTGGGGAGATAGCTCAGTAGAATAAGTGCTTGCTTGGCAAGCACAAGGGCCTGAGTTCAATCCCAGGTTCCACCAAAAAAAAAAAAAAAAAAAAAGTCCTACCACACCAAGTATGTCATATTAGGCTGGTGAGATAGCTCAGTGGACTAAGCACCTGCTTAGGCAAACACAGGGACTGGGGTTCAATCTCCTGTACTATATGCCATGCCGTCCCACACTTGGGCATGCTGAGCCAGTGACTGAGTCAGGGCGTGGTGGCACATGCTTGTAATCCCAGGGCTGGGGAGGCTGAAAACAGGGAGGTTCACTATGAGTCTGAGCTGCTTAGCGAGACCCTGTGCCAAATATGTATGTACATACATACATACATACATACATGAGTCATATTGCCAGGCATGGTGGCACATATCTGTCAGCCCAGTACTACGGAGGCTAAGGCAGGAAGATTGCTTTGAGTTCAGGGCCAGCCTCAGCTACAAAGTGACCTCAGGGCTAGCCTGAATGGCATAGCAAGATCCTGGTCTCAAAAAGACCAAAACAAAAGGACAAAATGATAATAATAAACATGTCAAATTATGCCTAAGTTATGAGAGCTAAGTTTACCTGTCACTTTCCAGATTTGGAATTTTGTTGTTTTCTTGGATATTGCCAAGGGGAATAGACAGTGCAATCTTAGTTTTATGATCTCAGTTGTTGAAAGGGGACATCTTGATTTACATACCAGTTGTATGTAAATTCTGTTCAGCTTTGAATCTGAATGAACAATTAGATCACTTAGCTGTATTAAATATATGGTAGCTCTAATACAACATTAATTTTATAAGTCTTGTTTTCATAAATATTTAACCTTTTTTAAAAAACATATTTAGTACAGGGTATACAGAGTCTCACTATACAGATTGGACTTGTGGTGATCCTCCTGTTTTTAGCCTCCCAAACACTGTGATTATAGATGTGTGTCACCATCTCAGCATGCCCTGGGGGCAGGGCCGGCACTCACGCCAGGGACTGAACACAGGTCCCTGCATCTGCCTAAGCAGGCACTTTAGTCCACTGAGCTATTTGGCTGGCCCTTAACATTTATTTGATAAATAATATTTATCAAATATTTTGTGGTTGGATTCACCAAGAACCTGAGGTAAAAGAATTTGTTCAAGTACTCACTGCTGAAGTAGGGAGTGTTCCCCATTCTTAGTCTCCATAGAATGCTGAAGTTTCTAAAGTCAGAATAAAAATTAAAAGATAATATAATTTTTTGTAACTGACTCTTTTTTTTTAAACAATACTGAGGATTGAACTCAGGACCTTGTGCTTATCAGGCAGACGTTTATGCTGCTGAGCTATCCCTCTGGCCCCTTTGAATCTTAGTCACCAATGGACAGTCATTACTTTAAGGGCCATTCATGTACTGTTTTATGTCTTTGTTAGAGCTTACATTACATTTAATTACATTTAAAATCTCAGAATAAAAACATTTTCTTAATAACTTGACAGTATGGCTTTTTAAAAAACAAATACATATGTATATATTTCTCTGTGGTATGAAAAAGGAGTTTTCATAAAAATTATTCAAAAATAATTTTTTTTTGAATTTGTAGAACTTTATTTCTCTTGCTGAACTGTCTATGTATTACATGAGGATATATATTTTTTGCTACATATGTTTTATATTTTATAGAAATTCATAACAGAAAAAGGGAGATCAAGTACTACATAAAACTAATGTAATCTGTGACTTTGTAATCCTTTTTTTCCCCATAATTTTATTGAGAAATAAATACCAATAAGACAGTTTCAAATCAAATTGGTAGGACAGTTCCAATAGTTAACACATTGTGTACTGCCTTCCTAGTGGTTATTTGTTATACAAGATGCAGACATGATACCCTATTTACAAACATTATTAGAACAAATCCCTTTATTCCTTGAATTAAGAGAATGTAGCTATATGTCTATCCCAGTCATTTTGAATACATAGATACAAAATTGTCATTCATCTGTATCCCCTTTTTTAGTTCCGTCATTTAAATATCATAGGTGTGTGAACTCAGGAAAATATTCCCAAATAGTCCCGTAGTCCATAATAGTATTGGGTCTTCCACTTGACTGGCAATGTCAGAAGTTGTTGACCTGAGTCCCCTACAGCTTAGCATAACAATATGGTTTTATTTCTTTCCAAAGGTACTTTTTTTTGTCTTATTTTCACTATTTTCTTTTTTGGTACCGGGAATCGAACTCGGGGCCTACGCTCTTGCTAGGCAGGCTCTGAGCCACCGAGCCACATCCCCGGCTGGTTTTATTTCTTGTACTTCGTTTTTGTACTTTTCTGCTGGATGGTTAAGACCACGATAAAGCAAGACCTATGTAATAAGAATTGTAGCTTTTGGATCTGATAAGGTCAGTCAAATCCCCTCAGGATTTATCCTGAGACCCTGTACCTCAGATCGTAGATCCTTTGTCAGTGTCAGCCATGTGGATGAGTCACGGCTATTGCTTGGCCAATGTGCTCTCTGTGAAAGCCTGAGAGAATGTTTTCTCTCCATGTGACTCTCCTTAGGCACCCTCTACATCATCGATCACTTTCTTCTTTGGCCCTATAACCTCCTTGATCAGAAAATTTGGGACACAACTGAGTTACATGATGTTACAGTACAGGTTCTCATATGTCCTGAGTCTTAATTGACCTTGGAAGGCTAGGGCCAAAATTTGGCTTTCCTTGTGGCCCTCCTTTTTCTCTAATTTTGGTGTGCAAACTTAGGTTGTTAACCCTCCAGAAGAGCAACTTATTGTTATTACCATATAGCCTAGGCTGTTGAGCTTAACCTCACTATCTGTCTGAATATCAAACATTTTAGGCATAACATGGAACAGATATTATCCATCAAGTATTGATATGTTAAACTCTTAAGTCCCTATAGAATATGACAAAAATTTTTTTTAAAATTAAAATATATTGGGCTGGTGAGGTGGCTCAGTGGTCTAAAGCACCTACTTAGAACAAGCTTAGCAAAGCACAGGGACTGCGGTTCAATCCCCCAGCACCACATGCCAGCCAGCCCCGCCCCCTGGTGGGCTGAGCGGGGCCACACACACACACACACACACACATTAAAAAAAATAAAAAATAAAATATATTTAAAAAGTAGGAATAAAGAATTATATATGTTTTCAAAAAATATTTTGAAAAAGTTATTTGTAGTTTTTTTTTTTTTTTAAAGGCAAGAAATTTTCTGTACAAGCCACATTAGAACCCATGCCAACTTAGTACAGGGCCCTACCAGAGTAATGATGTAAGAATTTCAGAATCTATGTAGTGCAGCTACCAAAGCTCACAGTATTTCTTTGCATCACTATTTGTCAGAGTCCACAGCTCAGAAATTTTTTCTTTATATACCAGATTCTAATCCTGTACACTTACCTAGTTTTGTAGAGGAAGTAAAGTGTTATTGTTTGGTAGTGTGTTACATTAAAGTTAATGTACTATTTTTTTCTCTCACAATACTTCTGAGTATTATTCTCCCACTAATGTCATGTGCTTTGGGTAAGTTCTCCAAACTTTATAATATAGGTTCAAAAACATTGTCTAACTATGTTTTGCAGGGAAACCCTTTCCATTGCATGGGTATCTATTCAGGCAATTCCATATACTGTATTCAATCCATTTGATAAGTTTTGGACATTTATCCAAAGATACAGTATTTGAGTATGCAGTTAGACATATGCATGCTGGCAAGAGTATACTTTTTCCTGGCCTCTCTTAGAGAAAACTTGAGACCAGAGAAACAGCACATCCAGGTGTTCTGGGATGAATCTGGCACCTCTATTCAGAATTCTAGATGATAAGAGTATCAGGCTTACTCAGCACCTGCTTCTGCTTTAATATTTTTATGATCACAGATTTTGGATTTTGCTTCTACTGAAGAGAAATAGCTACACCCTGGAGCGGCATGAGACTGGCTCCCTTTCATTTAAGAAAATCAATAACAGGTCTTCAGAAGTGGGTAACCTTACTATTGGGAACAAGTCTGAGATGAGAGCAGGTACCATAGCAGCTGCAGCTCCTTAGCCATACCTGGTCTTATTTAAATTGTAAATAGAGTTGTTTGACATCAACATAAGTGCTTCACTGTGGGCTTTCTGGCACCTTGCAGTGATTTGCAAAGGCATATGTGCTCACTACTATATTCAACATTTGCTTGATATGTGTATACCAACCAGTGTGTGTGGTAGATGCCGGTAATAAGATTTTTTTTTTCTCCAAGAAGTCATACTTTGATACCCTAAGCACAGTCCTAGCCCAGGCCCGGTGAGTATGTGGGAGAGCTTCCAGCTACCCTGCGCCGGCGGGATCTATTACTGGTCCCAGCCCAGGTACAGCATGGGTGAGACCCTCTTCTACCCCCTTGGGACAGCCCCCACCACTCCACAGCACCCCCCTCCCCCACCCGCCGAGTAGGAATTTCTGCCACATTCCGGGAACCCCCAGACCCAGTCCTAGCCCAGGCCCAGTGAATGTGTGGGAGAGCTGCCTCTCCCCTCTACTCCACCTTGTCCCCTCCAGGCTCAGCTCAGGCCTAGCATACAGGCCTGGGGTGAAACCCTGCAGCTGCAGTCCCTGCAGAGAGTGTAGAGGATAGAACCACCCAGCTAGTCCAGGAGCAGAAAATCTTGCCAAGGGGCACAA
>NW_004524714.1:5431563-5454523 GCF_000260255.1 Octodon degus
GGAGGAAACCCAATCTGAAAAAAACACTGCAGTAAAAGAATTTATAACTGCTTCTAAAGAAGACACTGATACCCTAAGCACAAACTCTTAAACAGGTAAATTGCAATTCACTGATGTTACTTGTTACTCTTACGATTTCACATTTTACTCTCTTTGGAAGCAGCAAGAGTTCATAGTCCATAGCATTGACTCTGAACTTCGAAGGGCATACAGGGATTTCCTTTTAGTTCTAAAGTATGCTTTTATATGCCTTTTCTGACTTTCCTGGGGTTGACAGTTTGTGGAGTGTTGGAAGAAAAAAATTAATGTGATGCACAAAAGCATTTCTATAAAGGCTTCCAGAATATTCTGTTATCAGTGGTATTTCTTTTATTTGAAAAAATATATAAAAGCTAAGAGTGTTACTTAGCTTGCTCACACATGTGAGGTCCTGGATTTGATCCCTATACTGCAAAGAAAAAAATGTGACTGTACAAGTTCCTTTAGTTATGTCAGCTCTCAGGCTTTTTGTAAGGTGAGGGTAGGAAAATGATTTCTCGTGGTGAAATATGGGCCTCCTTTAGCTGAATTTGTTACATACTTAAAGCAGTGCCAGAAAACATTTTCTGCATAAGTGTTATAGAGGGATGAACTCATATTTACTTGGTGATGCCGTTGGTCCTTTGTTGTAACTCCTATTCCTTTACTATTTTTATTTTTCTTTCTAATTTTGAAGATTGTTTTATGAAAATTTCCACTGGGTCTCCCTTAGTCATTGGAAGAATATTACATTGCTCATGTCAAAACTCTTTGATAGGATACAGTCTCAAACTTTGGGAGGCTGAAGCAGGAGGATTGCTCCAAGTTTGAGGCCAGCCTAGTTTGCATAGTTTAAGACCAGCCTGAACTGCAGAGCAAGATTCTATCTCCAAAAATCCACAATCTCAAACAAAACATCTACTATTAAATAATAATAGCAATATTTATATAGTATTTATATGTAGAATATTTAAAACAGTTTGTCTAATCTTCACTACCAAATGAGATAGGTATTTATTATTTTTCCTACTTTACAGATCAAAACTGGAAGGCACATGTAAATAACTGGTCCAAGATGACACAAATAGTAAGTGACAGAGCTAGGAATAGAATTCAAGAATTTTAGTTCCATACTGTTCCTTTTTCTTTTTAAATAAGCACTTTATTTTAATTTTAAAATTAATTAATTAGTTTGTTTGGTACAGGGTCTCGCTACACAGTTGGTGGCCAGCATGCTGCCCCCAGGGTTCCAGGGCTGTCATGGCATGTGGTACCGGGGATTGAGCCTGGGTCCTTGTGCTTGCCAGACAGGTGTTTAGTCCTCTGAGCTATCTCCCCAGCCCCATACTGTTCTTTTTAAAAAAAAACATTTATTTATTTATTTATTTATTTATTTATTGTGTGTGGCCAGCTCAGCCCACCAGGGGGCGGGGCTGGCAGGCATATGGTGCTGGGAGATTGAACTGTGGCCCCTGTGCTTTGCTTCACTTAGCTTGTTCTAAGTAGGTGGTTTAGACCACTGAGCCATCTCACCAGCCCCCCATACTGTTCTTAATTACTACTCATTTCATTGTCAGCTTGCCACTGAATAATACAGTGTTCTTCAAAGTAAGAGGTAACAATATCTGTTGTTTGTGTGCCACCTGTGTAGCCCAGCATTATAAATGTCTTTTAACTTTTTTTTTTTTTTTTTTTTTTACAGTTGGTAATATCAACTAACATTTATCAGGCATTGTACTGTTGCACAAAGTGCTCTTGTGTTACTTACTTGGTGTTGACAATCATGTGGATAATTACTGGTTTTGTTTTAGAAATAAGAAAACTCAAGCTAGAGAAGGTCATTTGCTCAGCATCGCATAGATAAGGAGGCATAGAGCTAAGATTTGAATATAGGTTTGCCTGACTCTCCCACATAACACTTGATGGAAACAGTAACTAGCTGGACATTCCAACAACTGAGTGAATCTCAGGGCCCTGACTCTTGGTCCTTAACCTTAACTCTCACATGTTTGTTGATTAATCATTACCTGTGCTTGACTTACTTCTTTAGGTACTCACAATAGAGAAACCTGAGACATGTAAGGTGCCTTGTCTGAAAAATAAACATCTTATCTAAGTGGTGTCTTCATGGAATCATGCTATTTAACTTTTTCTTTCTTTCTTCTTCTTCTTTTTTTTTTTTTTTTCATAAATTGCAGAATTTTATTTTTCATAGTTCTCGGTGCTGGAAGTTCAAGACAAAGGTGCAGCAGGCTCAGTGTCTGATGAGAGGCCAGTCTTTCTGCTTCCAAGCGGGCCTGGACTAGGACTGGGTCTCATTTAACTTTTTCTTGAACTCCATTTGCCAGGGTTTATAACTCTATGTAGATTTCTTTGTCATATCTTTACAGAGATTTCTGGAAGTTATAGAGGGGCAGTCCTAAGCACCTGTGACACTCTGATCTTGAAGTACTACACTTCATTGTGTGTGTTTAAGCTTATAATTTTGGTTCTTTTTAAACTACTGACTATGTGGCTGGTTTGAAGATTTTGCCTGTTTCAAACATTTCTTATGTGGAAACTTGCATATGTCCCCCTAAATCTCAGTATTCGCAGTTATCTCTTGAATCTCACACTGCTTGTCCCAGTGGCAAATCTGAAGTGCTTCAGAAATGCATGTTTTATTTGTCCTTTTTCTTTCCCCTCTTCAATGTTCTTCCTTTTTCTATCATTTTAGATATTCTATCTCTTCAACCAGTTACTAAAATTCATTGTCTAGTTCCCAAATATCTATCAAAATCTGGCTAATGTACTAAGCCTCATTAATATCATACAAATTAAAAGTTTCAGAAGAGTCATATATTGCCATGTATCAATCAGTGGCTAAAATTAAAATAGCAAACACAAAAAACTGGCTATACACAGGTTGATGAGAACAGTTGGGACAATCACACTGCTGACAGGAGTGAAATATAAATTGACACAAACCCTTTTGAAAGCTTCAGTAACATCTATGGAAGATGAGGATAATTCCATTTCTGCACATATACTTAACAAAATTTCATGAAGTATGATCTGAAGTACATATAAAAGAATATTCATGCAGCATTATTTGTAAGAGTCCCAAAGTGGAAGCAATCAAATAGATATCTGTTTTAATGGACAAAGGTAGGCTTGGTGGCACACATCCGTAATCCCAGCACTCAGAAGGCTGAGGCAGTAGGATCAATATGAGTTCAAGGTCAGGCTCAGCTACACAGTGAGTTCAAGGCCAGCTTGAAGTATATAGTGAGGCCTTGTCTTAGACAAAACCAAAACCAACAAAAAGAATGGACAAGCCAGCCCCGCCCCCTGGTGGGCTGAGCTGGCCACACACACACACCACTCTCTCTCTCTCTCTCTCTCTCTCTCTCTCTCTCATAAATAAATAAATAAATAAATAAATAAAATTTCAAAAAATGTTTAAAAAAAAAAGAATGGACAAATAATTAGAGAAATGCATAATATGGAATATCTTAAAAGGACAGATTTATATAGTATGCAGCACGATGTGGATGAATCTTGTAGATTTATAATGGTGAATCTGTAGCACACCTGGTGCAGTGAGCACGCAGATCCTCTCTGTGATGAAGTCAAATTGTACAAGTTGTTTCTTATAAACTAAAACCTCAGGCTGGGAATATAGCCTCACACATGCTAGGCAAGTATTCTGTCACTTGGTTACATGCCCATCCAAAGGATCATTTATTATTCTATGCAATACTACATTTTGAGCTATTTTCCAATTAATATTTTAAGTATGCTCTTTTTTAAAAGAATTTGCTTTTTTTTAAATTTAAATTTTATTTATTTATTTATTTATTTATTTGTGTGTGTGTGTGTGTGTGTGTGTGTCCAGCTCAGCCCATCAGGGTCGGGGCTGGCTGGCATGTGGTGCTGGGGGATTGAACCGCGGTCCCTGTGCTTTGCTAAGCTTGTTCCAAGTAGGTGCTTTAGACCACTGAGCCATCTCACCAGCCCTTAAGTATGCTCTTTATTTAAAAGAACACATGACTTTGATTGAAAAAATGTTTAATAAAGTGACAAAATATTTGGGCTTTGTGAAACTTTTTGATGCCCTATAAATCAGACCTTGTGTAGCCATATTTATTTTAAAGTTTGGGAGAAAAACATGACACTTATTTTAGAAATTGTTTAGAGGAGATGTTAGCTACCTACCTATATATGTACATGCATACAGTCTTCTTACCATTTTTTATTTTTTTCATTCTTCTGTATTTGGTACAGGGTCTCACTACACAGCTTGAACTTGCAGTAATCCTCCTGTTTTCAGCCTCCTCAGCACTGAGATTACAGGCGTGCACCGATGTTTGCTGACTCAGTGTGCCCTGGGGGTGGGATTGGCCTTCGGGCCCAGCATGCTTTTTGACCTTTTTAAAATGTATTTAGTATTTTAAATACACTCATGCTTCTTTAGACATGATGCTTCCACTCTGAATTTCTTTGTTGTTTGCTCTTCCTAGCCATTATTAATTGACAGTGAGTCATGAATGAACCATGACTTTTGCATTTTTAATTTTTTTTCTGTATTTTAGGGAAGGGTCTACAGGGTGTTCAAGGTCTCACTACTAGATTGGACTTGTAGTGATTCTCCTGTTTATAGCCTCCCAAGTGCTGGGATTACTGGTGCGCGCCCCCACGCCCTGTGTCAGTTATCACCTCAGTGTGTCCCAGGGGCAGGACTGGTGCAGCAGGCCTGGGGATTAAACTCCTGTACCCTGTGCCTACTTACAGGTGCTTTAATCCACTGAGCTATTTGGCTGGCCCTCCATGACTTTTGCCTGAAGCTAATTACGTTTGTCAGCTTCTTTTGCATGGAGCTGTCCTAGATACTTAATGCCAGAATATAAAAATTTAGTTATAAGATATGCACTTCCCATCTCCTAGCTCTTTAGACCATAACAAATGAAAATAGTCTGGACTAAAAACAAATGAGAATTTTAAGAAATGTGTTGGCTGAGTGCAAGTGAAGGGAAAGCTGGGGGTGGGAGAGGAGGAGGAATTTATTTTGAAATCTATATTCCATTGGGATTTTTAAATAAAGAAGACTTACCACTTTTACTCACTATAATTTTAATTCTATAAGTATTTATCAGGTGTTAACTATTTATATTCATTTCTTTGAGTCACAAAGTAACAGTATAGGTCTGGGGAAATAGCTTGGTGGTCTGCGTACCTGCCTGGTAAGCGCCAGGACCTGGGTTCAATCCCCGGTATCACATACTGTGCTGGCCTCGGAACTCTGGGTGCATGATGCTGTTCACTGAAACCAGGCATATTGGCACATGCCTGTAATCACAGCTTGGGGAGGCTGAGACAAGAGGATCAGTATGAGTCTAAGCTGCATAGAAAATCCTGTACCAAATGAATAAAGATCCTTTTTAAAAATTCAAAGTGAAAGTCTACCAGAGCAGTTTATGTATCTTGAGCAGCTAATCATACTTTAGCAAATGTCCAGATACAGCTTTTTTTTCTCAAGCATTTTCTCACTGCTATAGATACATAGTGACTGTTGGAAGGTCGTGCATGATCTGTTCAAGCTTCTTTGATTGAGAGGAACTAGGATGTTAAACACAAGTGAAACTGAAGCTACCATTTTAACATAAATTTAGCATTAGGGTTGGAATGACTTTCACGGCTTTAATCGGACAATGGCAACCCCTGTGTACCTTGTCAGTCTTCTATGTTTCCTCTGAGCTGCAGCCACAATGCATGTGTTTTCCTGAACATATAATTAGTCACATCAGTGCTGTTTTGCTCATACTTAGTTCTTGTATCTGCAAAGTTCCTTTATTTTTACTATCTATAAATTTAGCTCATCTATAAAGATTTCTTCTCAAACCAGGGTATGTAATCCTAGCATTCCAGAAGCAGAAGCAGGAAGATCATTACAAGTTATAGACCAGCCTGGGATACAAAGTGAGCTTAAGTTCAGGTTGAACTGAATCGTGAGACCCTGTCTCAAAAAGATACCCCCCCCAAAAAAAAAAAAAGATTTCTTCGTTAAACACAGCCCCTCCATCTGTTTATCAGTTTGTTTATTAGAGTGTGAGTTCGTTGTGGGCAGGTTTAAGACATTTTTGTGCTTGGCTTCCTACAGAGTAACAACTGTTGAGAGATTGTGATGAATAAAACATGCAGTTATTGAATGAAAGATAAAGTACCTAATTGGATAACAGCAGAACAGCATAGAATCTACTAAAGAACCAGTTTATCGCTAGCCACAAATTTGGGGCAGTTTTGTCCTTGTTTTTCCATATTTAATAGGTAACTTGGAATTATATCTCACCTCATTACAAAAACAAGATAAAACACTAATGGGAAAAGTATGAGCAATAATTGAATGTTACTCTGTTGAATGTAAGTAGGCACTTTGTCATAAGCAATTTAGTATATTCTGAATTGAGGCTTAAAGGCTTTTAGTGAGAAATTTAGTAATGAAGCTTTAAGCTCATGTTCTCTTTATTTGCATGTTGCTGTCTGCTCAAAACGAAAAATCATATTTGGCTAATTTCTAGTAATTTACCAAAACTATAAATTTCTAGAGGATATTTTAAGACAGAAAGAGTATTACCTTAAAATAATAATTTTGTTGGGGGCTGGTGAGATGGCTCAGTGGTCTAAAGCACCTACTTAGAACAAGCTAAGCTAAGCAAAGCACAGGGACCGCGGTTCAATCCCCCAGCACCATGTGCTAGCCAGCTCTGCCCCCTGGTGGGCTGAGCTGGCCCCCCCAATAAATAAATAAATAAATGAATAAATGTTAAAAAAAATAATTTTGCTTTACTGTTTACAAAGGGCTTTTACCTTCACATGATAATTTAGAAATGCCATTCTTTTAAGATATTATATAATCTTTAAACAACATAAACGTTGGTGCAGCGGATGCTAGTGTTGCTGAATGCATTTTGGCAAATTGGAATATATTGTTTGTACATCAATAAATTTTTAAAGAGAGCATATGGTTCTTTTGACTTTTTCTAGAGACTTGAAGCCTAATAAATAAATAATATCTATCCCTTTTTAAACATTCTATGTATAATTTAGACTATGTACTTGCTGACATCTAGAAGTCTATTTTCATTGTGTGGTAAAGTTGCATTGTAAAGGTTCATCGTATGGAACCTTTTGATCTTGGAAACTAGTTCTTGGCAGTTTTAAGAGCCCCCCCCAAAAAAAAAATTGTCTTTGACAGAATAAATTTAAAATAAACGAGGACACAAGTTCCACCAAACCACAGAAAATCAAATTAAAATAGTCTACAAGAACAAGACATCTGAGTTTTAATCTATACTGTTGTTTCCTAACAGTTTTGACAATAGATGAGTTATTTCTTTTGGAGCTTCAATGTCTTCATCAATAAAACAGTCCAATAACTATACCTAATTCTTCTGGTGATTGTGATTATTGAGAAAGGTACTGCACAATGCTTGGTATACAGTGATACTGGCTATAGTTTAGGGAGGCTGGATTCCTGAAACACATTAGGTGTGTGAAGATATATAAGTCTTTTGGCAGATGCACATTTTTACCTACAATCTGACTTTTCACACTCAACTGATCAGGTCCCATTTCTGGTGCATGCAGTTACTCTTGAGAGTTTCTTTTTTATGCAGTGTGCATATTGTAATGTCTACAGGAAACCTGTAACATTGTTTTCTGTTAAGAACTTGTCTTTATAGGACTCATAGAATTTACAGGGCAATCTATAAAAAATGAAAAATGATTATTTTATTAATCTATTAAAAAGAAAAGAAGTTTTTCCCCCTTCCTGCCAGTACTTGAATTCCACTTTTTTATTTTTTAAATGTCCTCTTGACATAGGTACTTTTTTCTTTCTTTCTTTTTAAGATAGGGTTTTTGCTGTGTAGGTCGGGCTGGCCTTGAGCTCATTTGTAGCCCAGGCTAATCTTGAACTCACAGCGATCCTCCAGTGACTGCCTCCTGAGTGCTTGGATTACAGGCATGTGTTCCCAAGCCCAGCTTGACATAGGTACTTGGATAACAGCATGACTGTGTGCTGGTCAGTAGTCATATTTGTGGATTTTTTTTTTTTTTGAATTTTTAAAAATTGTATTGCATTGGCTTTTATTTTCCTCTCTAAAAATTTAGATTTTAAAAAATTTTAAGTGGTCATTCAACATGGTATCTTAAAACGTTTTTCTTTTTCTTTGCCATAGAAGTGTGTTATTTCTGCAGTTATGAAGGGTAAATGTTGCATGATTTAAGAAGACTCTGAAGGACATGCTAAGCGAACTTTTTTTTTTTTAAATGTATTTATTTAGTACAGGGTCTACAGGGTCCCACTACACAGATTGAACTTGTAATGATCTTTCCTGTTTTTCAGCCTTCTAAGCACTGGGATTACAGGTGTGCGCCACCAAGCCCAGTTTTCATTCGCTGTCTCAGTGGACCCCAGTGGTGGGGCCAGCACAGCAGGCGAAGCAGCCTTTTTTTTTTTTTTTTTTTTTTTTGCTCCGAATGCCTTCAGGGCATGATTGGCTGGCTTGAGTTGTGGGGATTGAACCACAGCAACCTGAGCCTGACTGCTTTGTTGAAGCAGCCACTTAAAGAACTGAGCTAAGGGGCAGGCCCCATAAGCAAACTCTTTGAGAAAAGAGCTGTCAGTCTTTTTGAGTGAAGGTATCTGAAACAAAGTTTATATTCCAGAAATATTTGTTGAATAAATAATACTAAATGTGAATTTTTAGAATTTTCTATTTGGAAAGTGTCTCTGTGAAGATTCCTAAAACTTGAAAATAATTTAGACATGAAAACACAGATTTTTGTGCACCTTCATTTGTCAACACAATTTTCCATGTTATTTCCTCTCTCAGTAGTAGGCGAGATTTTGGAATTCATTTAATTGGTTTCAAATATTTTCCTATTTTTTTCCTTTAGAGGATGTGCTCGAGACTCAGGCAAATTTGTCACACAAGCAGATCAAGCTAAGACAAGATTCATGGTTTTTCTTTTTCTTTTTTAAAATCTTTTATTTGTTTATTTATTTGGTATAGGGTATTGCTACATAGCTCAGACAGTAGTGATCCTTCTGTCTCAGCCTCCCAATGGCTGGGATTACAGGCATGTGCCACTACACCTGTTTTCAATGGTCGGCATGGCTCACCTGGGGCTCTGGGGCCAGCATGGCATATGATACCAGGAATGGAACCCCAGCCCTTGTGCTTGCCAGGCAGGTGCTTAGACCTCAGAGCTACTTCTCTGGCCTGGCTTTTCATGTTTTGATGTTGAGGTTGTTTTGAGAAAAGTTCTTGCTATGCAGTTCAGGCTGTCCTTAAATTCACTGTGTATCCCAGGCTGACCTCAAACTCCCAGTGATCCTTCAGTCTCAACTTCCCAAGTGCTGAGAGTACACGTGTGCGCCACCATGTCTGGTTATGTTTTTGTTTTTTACTATAATGCCCATGGATAACCTTTTGTCTTGTTTATTGCTATACTTCAAATACGCAGAACAAGGCTTGACATATAGTAAAGACTGAGCAGATAGCCTTTGAATGAACTGTATTCCTAGAAATTTGGCCATTTACAGGCCAACCAAAGTAATTGTTCCTGCTGTAGGATTATGCAGAGAAATGAGCCTGACACAGTATAAAGCCAAATGGGGTAATTGCACAACAATCTAGGGTAGAGTAACAGATAACCTGATCAAAGTCCTCTTTTGATGTAAACTAATTTACTGATTACGTTGGCCAAAGCTGTTTCCCATTTGACTAATATTTAGTGAACAAAGAAGTGGCAAAACTGATGTGATACCTGAGTATTTACCAGTATGAAAGATATAGGTGGCAAATCAGATCTATATGCAGAAAGTAACTAGAATGGGAATTTTTCGATTGAGATTTTGAATCTTAGGATGTCAGTTCTGTCGAGCTAATAATCGTGCCATGTGGCACATGCATAAATTAGACTTCATTGCTAACAGTAACTTCATTGTACTATGTAGTCCTATGACAGCAAAGAGTAAATTCCTGTTGGAAGAGGGGTTAATGTTTTGATACCTTGTAGGCACAAGTGGTTCTAATTTGTAAGATAAATTGCCACAGAAACCCAATTGTGACTTTAACTTTCCCTCCTCTTCTTATTATTATTTACATCTCATATTCTTGGTTACTAAGTGAGTGCTTAGTCATAGTTGAGTTCTAGCCAGGTATATAATCATGATATCCTAGTGTGTGTCATTAAGGAAATAGTGTGTACTGAAAACACAGTCTTAGGGAAGCGGGTAGGGAGTTATGAATCACATTTAATGAGTCAGCATATTGCAGTCCACTCCTACAGCATTCTCTGCTTATGTTCCCTTTACTTTTTTCCTTATAGTAATGATTTTGTCTTCAAACATCCATCAAAAGGAGATTTTCATTTTGTGTGAGAGTAGTGGTTTACCATAGACCTGACTGGTGGTGCTCATGAAACCAGCCTATGTGTTTGAATGTATTTCATTTTCTTAATGTCTTAGTGATTCATTGAATCCATTAATACCCCATAGTTTAACCCATTTCTTTGCCTAAACCTAGTAGAGCAGAGTATATACATTTCCTGTTCTGTTGTTATGAGTAATACCAGTTCCCCCAAATCATTGGGTCAAGTCTCTAAATCTCTGAACTCATCCCAATGCTTTCTTTTGGGGGGAATGATAGGGTTTTTGCCCTTAAGCTCCATGAAGGCAAGTAATCTTTTTTTTCACCATTCAAACTGGTTCTAACATTGTGTATGATTACATATTGGGAGCTTAGTATTTGTTAAATTGCCAGAAATAGAGGTCTTTGCTTGATGAACATTTATTTATTTTTATTTATTGTTTTGGTGGAAGCGGGGATTGAACTCCGGCCATTGCGCTTGCCAGGGAAGCACATATTCCACTGAGCCATCTCCCCAGCCCCTTGATTAGCATTTAATAAGACCCTGAACCACCTGCTGAGGATCTTTGGGCACCTTTAACCTCCACAGATGTTTTGTGTTATCAATGATGATAACACTCATGGAAAACCTTGCCATCAGACAGACTTACTTACTTATTTATGCATATATATCCACTTGCTTAAGTGTTCCTATAAAACATTTTATGGTGGCTAGGTATTCAAGAGTCTGAATGTGAATACCCTCTGGCAAATTGAGTTCTTACTTTTAGATGTATCTATCCTTTAATGCTATGAATGTGTTCTTTGGATTTTCTTTTCTTTTTTCCTTTTTTTTTTTCTCCCCCCTGGCAGAACCAGGGATTGAATTCAGACCCTTGCACTTGCCAGGGAAGCGCTTAACCTACTGAGCCATCTCCCCAGCCTTTTTGTTCTTTGGATTTTCATCGGTAAGAGAGTCTCAAAAAAAATAAGTTACTAGCTTAGTGACATAGTTAAGATATAATAATCATATCTATACTGGACAATTTCTGGAAGAAAAGCTTCTTACTCCAGCACATAATCTCCCATATAGTTCTGCTGTTTACTTTAAGAGATCTTAGCCTTATGTAGTCTGAAAGGTTAGTGGCATATCCAACATTTCTCAGTTATTCAGCATCATTAAGAAGCATCTACCAGGCTGAGGCAGAAGGATTTGAAGTACAAGCCCATTCTGCATGACTTAGTGAGATCCTGACTCAAAATAAGAAATAGGCAAAGGCCAGGGCAGATAGCTAGGTGTGAAGGTCTTAGGTTCAATTGCCAGGACTTCCAAAAGGAGCATTTATTATTTCTTGCTTGTGCCTGTGTAAATGTAGGAGGAAAATGTCTTAGTAATCTTTTGTATAGTTTTGATTGTAAGAGATAGGAATTATCTTTTCCATTCTTCATGCTTTTTTTTTGAGACAGGAACTTATTATATATAGTTCAAGCTGGCCTTGAAAACTGTGTAGCTCAACCTGGCCTCAAATTCAGGGTAGTCTTCCTGCCTTAGCCTCCCAAGTGCTAGGATTATAGCTGTGTACCACCACATCCAGTTATTTCTTAGAGAAACATTTTTTATATTTAATACCAAATTTGTGTCAGCAATACATACCACCTCACATTATTAGAATGTGTATGATACATATTGGGAGCTTTGTTAAATTGCCAGAAATAGAGGGCTTTGCTTGATTAGCATTTAATAAGACCCCAAACCACCTGCTGAGGATCTTCAGAACCTTTCCTCCATAGACCTTTTGTGTTTTATCAATGATGTCCTATTAAAGTCTTATTTCACTTTAAATTTCTAATCAATGAATTCATTCAACATTTATTTCATTTTACATTTTTAATGCAGTATTGGCAGTTTTATATTTATGTCTTTCTTTTAATTTTTGCTTGTTTTGAGATGGGGTTTTACTGTGTAGTTTGTGCGAGGCTTGACTCACTATGTAGCCCAGGTTGGTGTTGAACTCATCACGATCTTTCTGCTTCATCCTCCCCCATGCTGGGATTACAGGTGTGCACCACCATATTTAGCCTGTTTGTTTTAATTTAAATGACAGAAGCCAGCCTCTGCTGTTAATGAACCTGGAACCTTTTTGTTCCCTTTGTCTGGGAGAGGTCTCAGACAGTGAAATGGTTGTCAGACTCTTGAAAGTTTTCTTAAAATTGTTATTTCCAGAATGTTTTCCATGTGCTAGGAACAGTACTAAGTGTTTTATATTCGTAACCCTTGCGCTTTCAAGCAACCTACCAGAAGGCATTAATGTTTTGATTTGTGGATGAAGAGCCTGTCAAATAGAGGGGAAGTGACTTACTTAAGATCTCATCAAAAGTGACAGTCAGGATTTCAGTGTATGTCCATTTGACCCTAAAACTAGTGTTTCTTGCACCACCAGGTGTAGAATAGGTTGCAAATGGCATTTAAATCTAATTTATTTGATGACAGATCTGGAAGGTTATGACAAGTAGTTAATGATAGAAGTCTGTTAACCCCCTTGAGAGAAGGTGCTACTCATTACATTTGATTTTTGTCATAAACCAAGTTCACAATAATTGAAGGCCATAGATATTGGAAGTTTTGCTAGTTTACTACTTCTGTTACTCTAATGTAGGTTGTTAAAATGTTCCTTGAAAAGAAGTTTCAATATTTCTTTTAAGTTGGAGATGTAGCTCAGTGGCACGAGCTTCTGCCTGGCAAGTGCAAAAGCTTGAGTGAGTTTGACTTGAGGCATAAAAACCAAACCAAAACAAAACAAATCAACCAACAAAATATAGCTATAGATATATTGGTGTTTTGTTTTTGTTTTGTTTCTTGTTTTTGCAGAACCAGGGATTGAACTCAGGCCGTTACACTTGCCATGGAAATGCTTATTCTACTGAGCCATCTCCTCAGTCCTGTTTTGTTTTTAAGATTTCCATCTACACTTGTCCCATGTGCTTCAGTCATCTCAGTTAGATAGAAGAGGCTTCTCATCAGATACCAGTTTCCCAGTACTTAAGATACCATTGTTTTGTACTCACGTAACAAAATTTATGTACTCCTTGACAGATTAGTGTTTACTTTTGGGCTCTAGAATAGTGTCTTCCTATTTAACACCTAAACTCAGAAGCATAAGTACAAGGATCTGAACACATTGAAATGATGTTGGTTATTTTAACTAAATATGACATGAGAATTTTCTGGTAAAGCCAAGATGCATGAGGAAGATTCTCACATAATGACTGGGAAAAGATGTTTAATCTCGAAGTATTTCCATTTTATTCAGTTGAACTGCTAGCATGGCCAGCATTAGTAATTTAGACTATCTGCTTATGAAGGCTTATCTTAGATTTTAAATAGTATCTGTCTACAAAGTTATATTATAATGATTAAAGGGAACAATGTAATAAATAATAGCCATCCTTTTTTGAATCTCTTTTATATGCCTGGCTATCTTACTACATATTTTATATGCTGCATAGTGAATCCTTCCATACTTCTGCAGTGTGGCTGTTTCCCCGTTTTGCAGTTTAGGCTATTAAATCTGAGTGGTAATTTGCCTTTTATCATCTAATAAAGTGGTTGCTAGTAAATTCACTTAGCTTTGGTGGACTTCAAGACCCTTGGTCTTTGCTATTCTCTTTTATCCATAACATTGATACTGGAAGGGAGAGTATAGAATTGATTGCCTCATATGTTTAGGAAGAACTTTTAGATGCTAAATTAGGGCCACTCTGGAGCATTTTCCTTTCCTTTTCTGGCCACTAGTGCCTGTCTGCCACTGTTGTCATAAATATTTTTCATGACCTCTTTGTTGCAAGAAAGGAAACTGGGTCTGGATTTTTCTTCTCACCATTGATCTGAAATGCTTTTTAAGGTATCTATCAACTATCATATTATTAATTATTGTGTCATACTTGTCACTGTAGTTTTTTATTCAGGTTATTATTTATGTTGAGCTGGATGTATAACTGAAGACAGTTTGTGCTGGATACAAGCCTAGTTCAGTTTAGCACTGCCCAGTAGGACTTTATACAGTTATGAAAATATATATCTGGATAATCCAGTAAGATCGGGGCTAGTCACATGAGGTCTTGAGCGCTTCAAATGTGGCTAGTGTAAGTGAAGGACTAAATATTACATTGAATTTTGATTAAGAATAACAACGTGTGATTAGTGGCTCCAGGACTGGACATCACTGAAGTAGTAACTGATGTTTGTGTTTGGAGAGTATTGATAGAATTTGAGGAAACTCAGTTGATAATTTCTTTTTGTTTTATGGCTAAAATGGGCATTTTTATTGTTTGTAAATTAAACCTCAGTAAAGTTGATTCTTGTTTTGTTTTGCTTTGTCTTGAGACATCATCTCATTATATACTCCCAAAATGGTCTCAAACTTGCACAAGTCTTTCTTGCTTCAGCCCCTGAATGCACCATTAATGCTTGGTTTAGTAAAGTTGATTTTAAAAGTTAAGCACACAGGAAAAGTTAAGTATGTACACCTTGGTAGAACATGAGCCTATGGCTATTTATGCATTTAGGTGCAGGTAGCCAAGATCAGTAATATTATAGGCATTAGCAATGAGGTATGTGATGGGGATGTGATGATCAAAGTGCCTTCACCTTCATTATTAGTTGGTAATTTAAAGGTTGCTTATTTGTTTTCTGGCGATGTTAAATCTAGCATATATTCAATTTAAAACCATACTGTCATGGGACAAAATAGGGTTCATGTTTCTAAAATAGTTTTTCATTATTAAGGATCACATTTGGTGACTCTTTTAGATTATGGTATCATTTATGACTTGGTTTTGCTAATGGATCACAGAAGAAAGGGAGAAAGCACCAACCCAGTTACAACTTCCTTATACCAGGTCTCCTCCTCCTGCTGCAGTGGACACCAGTCTGTTGGTATTCAGATTGCGGTGTATGGGGACCTGGACACAGACCTGTGTACTTTTTTTCCTTAGCTCATCTACTGAGACTAAGAGAATTCTCTCTCCCTATTCAGTTAAAATATCCATTAATTTTCATTTTTACATGTCAAGAGAAGGAAATAGGGGCCATTTCTAAATTTAGCCAGGGAGCAGCAATGATTTGATAATCAGCAACAACAAAACAACAATAACAGAAATGTAGTTTTTTTTTTTTTTTCTTTCTTTCTTTTTCTTTTTTTATACCCTGAATGAGTGCTTTGGGCCTTGATTTAAATTTTTCATTTTCTCAAGTACAACCCCTAACTCAGAAGTATTCTGTGTAAGGCTAGTTTTGGTATATTTTCCAAAGAAACTTTTGATGGAGGTGAATAATATATTATATATGACATCTTGGAAAAAATTAGTTTCACTATGTTTTGATACACAGATTTTGATTTAATTTTGGCTATCTGGTTTTAAATATTTTAAAAATATATTTTTGTATTTGTCATTTGTGTTACTAAGTATATTTTTTCCTGACATTTTATTTATAAAGTATTCCTCTCTTTTCTATTAGAGCATAGAACCAATCAACTCTAGATGCTTTTGATATTTCTGACTGCTAGAGTACTGAATGAAGTTCCCTGTAGTGAGGAAAGAGCACATGGGACTCATGACTTTATGTACTCCAACAATAGCGCTTTTATGACATTAGAGGTAGTTAAAAAAGCTAGAAGTAGCTCTTAAACATGGCATCTCTGTGTTGCCTTTTTTTTTTTTTTTTTGTATTCTCAGAGCTTCGAGGAGTGCATCCAGCCTGTAATTTCCTGTCCTCTGAATCCCCCATCTTTCTGCAGCTCCAAGCTTTGTGTCCCACAGCCTGTGACTCTGTGCTAACAAATCGCTATTGTCCAGTGGGGCGAATGGTGGCTGGAACTAAAGAATTGCTGTCTGGTTTCTATTCAAATCCAGGTAGTGAGATATATGAATGGACTTCGAATCGTCATGTGAATAATGTTGCTCGGTGTGAAGGCTCAGAGCCACACTAGGAAAGATTAACTCCTAGTCTGACCACTAACATCCTTTGTGATAGGAGGTAGAAACATTTCACAGTATCATTTTGTTCACACTAATACTCAATTTCATATTCCCCAAAGTAGGGCTGGCTGTTTAGTTATTTGGCAACTTTTCTGTCAAGTTTTAGTTTTCTGTTGATAATACAGAGAAGTTTGAAGCACAATGCTAAGGTTTGTGAAACCTTATGTAGAAGTCTCAGGAAATGCTAAGGTTTTTGTTCACTTATTACCACTGTTATTTTCTCTCATAAGTTTTCTCCCTAACATTTATTATAGCATAAAGTTACCTTTCTAATACTCAAGCCAAAAGTAATAGAAAGCTACTTTTTCTCAGAAACCAGTCCTTTAAAATACATCCCAATCAATGGAAGAAAAATTTCCTTTTCCTTTTTAGTGTATATTCTACTTATTACCTTACATTTTTCTCCCAAAATCCAAATTTGTAAAAAGAAATCATGGAAACAACTTCAAATGTAGTATATTCACCAAATACAAAACAAGACTCCAAATTTGGAACAAACCTAAGCATTGGAAAGCATAGCAGAGTAAGGATTTTTTAAGAGCAGATTTGGAACTGGATTATAATTCATAATTCTTATCTATGGAAAATTATTTTATCTTTCCTCCTATATACCTGAAAAAGCCTCCAAAGGCTTGAAGGGCCATGTTTTTACATTCCTTGCATATCACAGGTAGTATGAAATGGAGAGCCTTTAATGTTTCTTTTTGTCTTAAACTCAGACAGCTTTGTAAGCAGTAGTGTGTAGATTACAAGAGTTAGACAAAAGCAGGCGCGACTGAGAAGAGTTGGTTGGGGGGAGACTTGGGGCACTTCCTGTCACTCAACACATTCCAGATCACTAAAAAATTTCCACACCCTCTGCATTCCCTTTTGTACACCCCAGTTCCCAGTATTTTCTGATTCTGTATATTGTGGTATTTATCATACTGCTCTCTTACAGGGTTCTGGCAGGACTGCTTCAGAGGAGATACATTCCTTTAGATCTTACAAAGCATAGCTGGGAAAATGGCTGGCAGTTTCAGAATCTAGTCACGATCGCACGCATGAGCACCTCACGCATCCATACCCCTTCCCCCTCCCGCCCCTGCAGCTGGCTGACCTGTCTCACCCACTGCTGGCCTATCGAGCGGCCAGGACTGTCTGGTTTTGGCTCATGCCTTTGTCCATGTCTGGCTTAGTTCCTCTCTGTCTATGCTTGCCTCTATCCCCACCGCCCCAGGCGGCACAAGTGTTTGGCCACACAAAACTGCAGAAAAGGTGGTAAAAACTTCAAACTTCACTAAATTCTCCAATAGTTTATTCTTTGGTAAATTTCTTCCTCTTTTAAAATCTCTGTTTTAAGAAAACAAATAACAAAATTAATTATCTAAAGGCAAGGAATGCAAAGCAACCTTTGTGTTCCTTATAATAACTGACTTCATAACTCTTCTCCAGCTGCGTTATGGGGTGTGTATAAAAGCTTCTGTTCTGAGAACAAAGGAGCACGTGCAGAAATGAGACTAAAAAAATCCACTGACAGTATTTCACTACACAAATTACTTAAAAGATTTTAGTCAAGCCTTTCAACAGATTCAATTTTAAAATGTTTTTTTAGTTCAGAAGAAAAAAAAAATAAATTGAAAGTGCTTACCCAGTTAAAGAACCGAAGTAGTCCTGAACTGTTACGTAAGACTTTTTACAGTTGGATCTTTGTCAAAAGGGGATGGGGGTGATGGGAGAAAGCAGCAGCAACAATCAAAAAGTTCGAGCTGCTGTGGCAAGAGGACAACTTCTGTGCTTCCAGATAGGGTTCTTGCTGTAGAAATGGAACTTCCAGCCAGCACATGATCTTGTCTCAGTAGAGAAATGAGTTTGTCAGTAAGAAAAATTTAGATTCTGGAACCCAGTATAGATGAGCTATTGAACCGCGCCAGATTTCCTTGCAGCCCTGTCTGCTCAGCTTGCATTGAACTATATATGACCCAGATGATGGACAGAAGCACATTCAGTCATGTGCACACTGGAAGAAAGCGGATTTGCTGATCCCTGGCAGGGCAGGGGTTTGTCTTCTGATTGGGCTGTGCCCTGATCAGTGAAATGTGAAGCTTTCACCATTCAGAGGCCGTAATTCAGGACTGGCAGTTTGAGTGTCTGGCTGCTTCTAGTCAATGAGAAAGACTTTGAAGGTGTTGCTATTGTGTGGTGGCATTACACACCCAGAGGTTGCTCACACCTATGCACTTGTGGCAGGAAGAACACTAGTCTATCTAAAATGCAAGAAGACTGCTGACTGCCTGAACGCCAGGTCATCCTGTTACTGATGAATTGGGCCAGATATTAGAATTTTTTGAGAAATTTGAGAATTTTTTGTGTTTATATTCAGAGCAACCATTAGTGCAGATTTTTTAGCTTTGATAAAATAAAAATAAAAATGTTATTTTGAACATTGAACATTTTCTAGATGTAAATTACTCCTAATGAAAATTGGATTGGATGGACAGGAGAAAAGTTTTAAATTCTAGAGTCTTTGAATGTACTGGGAAGAAGGTTTATTATTATCCCCATTGTAAGGCTGTCACTTTTACCCCAGTCCTTAGTCACATAGAGGGTTGACTGGAGGGGAGTGTACAGAAGCATAGACCTCACTGAGCTGTGACATAGCTTTTAAGCATGCCAGACAACCGCGGTCTGCTCTGTTCAGCTTGTCTGACCTATGGTCCTCAGGGCTTATTTCCCTTCTTTCTGGGCCACTGGAAAACCATGTCATTATACAGGACTGTCAGTTGAGATATTTTGGTTTAGTATATGATAGTTGTTTTTTTTTTAAAATATAAAATGAGGGCTGGGGAGATGGCTTAGTGGTCTAAAGCACCTACTTAGAACAAGCTTAGCAAAGCACAGGGACGGAGGTTCAATCCCCCAGCACCACATGCCAGCCAGCCCCGCCCCCTGGTGGGCTGAGCTGGCCACACACACACACACACACACACACACACACAATAAATAAATGTTAAAAAAAATAAAAAAAATGCTTTAAAATATAAAATGACACATTTAAAAAAAAATTGGAACAGTAATATTGTATTATGAAACTTTGACATATGAAATCTATTCTACCTGGACCATTTTTCCCCCCATGGACTTTCTTGTTTCTTTAGGAATTAGTTTGTATATGGGCCAGAGATATAGCGTAGTGGCTTGAGCACAGCCTGGCAAGCGCAAGGTCCTGAGTTCGATCCCTGGTATCACAAAAACAAACAAATAAACAAACAGAATTAGTTTGTATAGTCTTGAATCAATATTTAGATACTTTTGTTTACTTTCTGTCCTATCACACTTACTGAAAGAATTCCATGACCAATACACAACATCTGTGTATTTCATTGCAAATTCTGGGTTTGGATGTTTATATACTTGTAAATTTTTAAGTATTAATTGCATTCCACAACATTCTTTGTATGAAGAGTGCCTCACAGTTCTTCTCCTGTCCTGATCTGGCAGAAGTTGGGTTGATATGCTACAGAAGTAAGGATGTTCATGGTGAGAGGACTTAAATACATTCTTGTTTTCTCTAAATCACTCATCAATAATTCTTTTCATGTTTGAAAGTATAGTAAAATATGCATAATATAGTATTTGCCATTTGAACTAGTTCTGTGGCATTAATTGTATATTGTTATTGTAACCATCATCACTATCAAACTCTTCTGATCTTGCAAATAAAATGTGAAACTCTGTACCTGTTGAAGACTAATTTCTCATTCTTTCCTACTTAACCCCAGCAATCACCATTTGATTTTTAGTCTCTACAAATTTGACTATTCAGATATCTCATAAACAGAATTATGTAGTATGTTCTTGTTCCTTTGTGACTGGCTTATTAGTGTAAGTGTTCTAGTTTCTTCCACGTTGTCGAATTTCAGAATCCTACATATCAATATATATCAATATGTTTATCTAATGTCACTCTCACACACTCTGTGTCATACACATAGACACACACACATTTTATCTATTCATCTGTCAGTGGACTCTTGATTTGTTCTACCCTTTGGCTACTAATATAGTTACTCATGATTATTCTTAAAATCATGTAAAAGCTTCTGCTGTTATTCATTTCTGGACCTTTTTTTATCATATAAGTTGGAAGAGTTTTGATGTGCCTACTCTAAACGAGTCCTTGATGTCAGGTTTGCTGAAGAAGGGAAGCTTCTTTTCAGTCTTCCTGCTATCATGAGACATGGTGCATATTACACTTCTATTCATTTTGTTGTACTTATTGTTTATGGGTTTATTTTACCTATTACACTTTGATCTGTTATATAGCAGTGACCATGACCAATTCCTTTTGAATTGTGCCTTGTGCCTCCTGTGTATGTATGGGGCTGTTGGAAAGATATAAATGAATGCATACTAATGGATAATTTTATTGGGTTTTTGTTGTGTGCTAGGACATATGCTAGTGTTTTTTATATGTTAGGTTATTTTACCTCAACACCCCCCCCCCAACCCCATACTGGGGATTAAACTTGGGACCTTGCACTTGCCAGGCAGGTGCTTATGTCACTGATTTATATCCCCAGCCCTGTTTAGCTTATTTTTAAAAATAGCTCTTTTGAGATAAATATTACTGGCTCTACTTAGTAGATGAGAAATTTGCTAAAATCCTTTAGCATGTAAGAGGCATAGTTGGGATTTAAACCCTTACCTATCTTAGTTCCAGAGCCATTATGCTAGAAGCAGCCTTCATAGTGAAAATGATGAGCATTGAGTCTGAAAACATGAGATTTAGCCTAAATGCTGGTTCCAAACCAAGTATTCTTTGAGTGCTAGACAGAAGGTAAAGCCTTTAGGTAGATTTTCATGAATGGACACTGCAACTAGAGTGTGGCACATCATTAATTTAGACTTTTTCCAGAGACTTTAGCTGAATAAGTACTTGTTCAATTCTGTTCACAGACATTTCTCTGGGTACACTGTCTTTCATGTGTTACTTTGAAAGTATAGTTAAATTCTAACATGAGTGATATGGCCCTATATCAGGTTAATATTATCCCGTAGTTACTGCTGATTGATCAGGTCTGCAATCTCCCAAACAAGTAGTCTGTGAAGGGTAAATAAAAGAGACAGCTGGGGAGATAGCTTAGTTGAGTAAGCGCAAGGGCCTGAGTTCAATCTCCGGCTCTGCAAAAAAATAAATAAAAGAGACAAAAGGAATGATTTCAGGGCTCCAGGAGGATCAAAATTCTCTCACAGAATTTGAGATTCCCTTGGGGCTAAGACTAAAATCTCTGGGTGGCCTGTATTTAGTTATCAGAACACAGGAGGGGAACCACTCAAGGACTTTTCCAAATAAGGCATTATGTTAATTTAAAAGAGATATGTCAATTCCAGAAAGATTTCCACCCAGGAGTGAGATGCCTGAGGCTACAGTCTTTATCTAGTTGATGTTGGAGCCAAGTGTCCTTGGCTGAGACCTTGTCTTCTTCTTTGAGGCTTCATGGCTTCACCCACCATTACAGGCCTCATGGTCAGGACCAGTGACTCAACAGAGATTCACTCTTAGTCCACCATCCATCTCCATACCAGGGATCTAGGCCTGACAGACTCACAAGTAAACATGGAAAGCCAACTAGTTTTAAGTCTTTCTCAGAGCTGCTTCCTAGTAGTCTCTATCAGCCCTGGAATGCATATGTCAATGTTCTATCCATTCAAGTACTAACCAAGCTTGACCTTGCTTGGCTTCTGAGATCAGACAAGATGGGGCATGTTCAGGGTGGTATGGCCATAGACAGTGTTCTTCATTTGTTCTGTCTACTTGACAGCTACACACACAGAGACACATTTATATAAGCAACTGGCACTGTTTGAGCTCTTAAGAACAAAAAAGGTTCTTTAAGAAGCTTACATTCCACGGGGCTGGGGAGATGGCTCAGCGGTCTAAAGCACCTACTTAGAACAAGCTTAGCAAAGCACATGGACCACAGTTCAATCCCCCAGCACCACATGCCAGCCAGCCCCGCCCCCAGGTGGGCTGAGCTGGCCACACACACACAAAAATAAATAAATTAAAAAAAAGTAAAAGAGGATTGTTAAAAAAAAAAAAAAGAAGAAGCTTACATTCCAGTGGGACAACAGAATAATGTTACTGAAGTGCTGCAAAGACAAGAAGCCATGTTGTGAAGAAAGCAAAATATGATTCCATAATAATGGAGAATGACTAGGGGATGGAATGTGAAGGAGTAGGGTAGGAGGTTCCTGTAGTAAGAAATTATTGCATAATGCCTTCCCAGGGAACTGAGATATACAAATGGAGACATCCAAAAAGCTGATAGAAGTATGGTCTGGGCACTGAGAACAAGATGTAAAAGCTCTAAGATAGTTTGAGCTTGGTTTGTCTGAGGAATGAAAGGATGGTGTGGCTAAAGTGGAGATGATGTTGGGGAAGTGCAGTGGCATCCTAGCACATAAGGCTTTGTAGGGCTGGAGAGATGGCTCAGTGGTCTAAAGCACCTATTTGGAACAAG
>NW_004524714.1:5454733-5460849 GCF_000260255.1 Octodon degus
AGAAAAGAAAGAAAACAGGACCCTCCTTCCCCTCAAGTACATTTTTTGAAGTGGCAGGACATTGTAGGGTTTTAAGCAGGAAGGTACCTTGTACTCCAGGCTGAAAGACCATCTGTGCAGTTCTTTCCTATGTTTGGCCCTTTTAGGCCCCCTGACAGCACTGTTAACCAGGTTCCTTCCCAAGGTAGGAACCTTGCCTAGGTTTCCATACCCTGCCCAGAAGGTCCTGGAAGAATAATATTTTAGAGCGGTAGTGTGACTAATACTGCTTTTATTGCCCATTTGCCATAGAGGGAGCTGGTGCAACAAAAACTTCAGGCATTTTCAGGCATCACTGTTGTGTGGGTGGAGTTTTGCAGCCTGCTAATTTATAGATAAAATTCAGTTTTAATTAGACCTCATTTTGTTATGTAATTTAAAAGGATATGTCATTGGCAAATAATATTTGACTTCTATTTTATGATACAGCTAAAGCTATATTCCTGGAAAGCCAAAATTATCAGAGTCACTTTCCCACTAATCATAGAGAACATTGTGTTCAGCTGTTTGGACTACAAGGGTTAATTGCCAACATTTGGCTAGCATTTTTCTTTTTTTTTCCCTTTCAAATTTTCTCTCTTACTCTCTCGTGTTGTTATTTTGTTTTAATTCAGACTGACCTTGAGTTCACTATGTGGCCCAGGCTAGCCTTGAGCTTGCAGTGATTTTTGTGCCTCAGCCTTCTGAGTGCTGGAATCATAAGTATGTGCCACCACACTAGGTTCAAATTCTCAAAAATTTAAAAGGTACAGAAAAAAACATAACACCTTGTAGTCTTGTTTTTTTCTTCTTTTAAAAAACTTTTACTTATTTATGTATGTATGTATGTATGTATTTATTTATTTGGTACAGGGTCTCATTACACAGCTTGGACTCATAGTGATCCTCCTGTCTCAGCCTCCTCAGCACTGGGATTACAGGTGTGCGCCACCACACCTGGTTTCTGTGGCCAGCTTGGGGCACTGGGGATTCTGGGGTTGGAATGGTATGTATCAGGGATTGAACCGATGTTCTTATGGTTGCCAGGCAGGTGCTTAGACTGCCAAGCTATCTCCCAAGCACTGTAGTTGTTTTAATATGTCAACACCATCTGGTATTTTCATCTAGTGAAATAAGGGATGTCTTCTGATATTTTTTCTCCTTTTCATCTTTTTTTTTTTTTTTTTTAAGTGTTTTACTTGTAGGCCACTAAATTGGCTTTACATTTGCTAAAGGAATAGTCTGAACTTTGAGAAATACTGTAGGTGAGAAAACCATGGCTCTGAGAGCTTCAGTGTCTTATCTAGGGTCATATAGCAAGGATGCAGCAGAGCTAGGTCTTGAATCAGACTTGTTTCTAAAGCTAATGTTTGTTTTACTACATTAAACATCTTCTGTAGTGGAAGGCTAAGCTAATTTTAGTGAAAAATAAAGAGAAAGGGGACAAATGACCTTTAGTAATGATTATATAAACATAAATTTCTCAAAACAACCTATTGGAAGGGCTCAAAACAACATTTTTGAAAGAGCTTTTGGCTACTTAAATCATATATTCTATCTTGGGTAGATAAATTAGACTTTTTTTTTTTTTTTTTTTTTTCCTTTTTTGGTACTAGGAATCAAACTCAGGACCTTGTGCTTGCCAGGCAGGTGCTGTACCACTGAGCTATATACCTGGCCCTATCGTGGGTACAATACAATTGATGGGGGACCAGAGAGATGGCTTATTAGAATAAGTACTTCCCTTCCTGAGTTCAATCCCCAGTTCCACAAAAAAAAAAAAAGACCAAAAAACAAAAAACCCGATTGATGGCATTTACTAGTTATGCTGGGAACACACAAATTCTCAAAGAATTTAGATGTCATTACTCAGCCTGGGTCTGACCTAATTTTGTCTTCTTAAAATACTTTCTGGGTTTAAGACCCAGCCTCTGAGTGAGAGTATAGTTTCTTAAAAGCAAGCTATTGAAATGTGTCTTGGAGTCAGTTTGCAGATGTGGGAAAAATGTGTCTAAGGATAGAGTCCAGCCTCGTATTTCTCAACTGGTCATAATATATAGTAAGGGGGAAGGAGTACCATCTTTTTTTCTGTAGGACATAAGAGTATCATTGCTGTCTTCTGTGAGTCATACTTAACTAGACACATTTAACATTGGCTTTAAATTTTCACTATTCTGTGAGGGAAAAGTATTATCCACATTTTGCAGAGAAAAAATGTTGAGGCTCAGAAATAGGAAATGGGGGCTGGAGAGATGGCTCAGTGGTCTAAAGCACCTACTTAGAACAAGCTCAGCAAAAGAATCAGGGACCGTGGTTCAATCCCCCAGCACCACATGCCAGCCAGCCCTGCCCCCTGGTGGGCTGAGCTGGTCTCTCTCTCTCTCTCTCTCAAATAAATAAATAAATAAATAAAATTAAAAAAAAATACTTGATATAAAAAAAAAAAGAAATAGGAAATGATTCATGAACAGTGACATAACCAGGTAGTATTGAGGTTCAGAGAGAAAATCTACACCATAATTTGAAAAATTATGTCTCCTCTTTAGTGCTAGATTGGCCATGCAAATTGATGAGACAAGAATAGGAGGGGATGTTTGTAGGCCTTGGGAATAAGAAAAGATGGAATAGGAAGCCTGGAAGAGCTAACAGTGTGAATGGAAATGGAGCTGCCTTATTCTAATACAATATGGCATTTAAATTAATACCTCCACCATTTTTTTTTTCTTTCTTTCTTTTTTCTTTTTTTTTCCAGAACCGGGGATTGAACTCAGGCCCTTATGCTTGCCAGGCAAGCGCTTATTTTACTGAGCCATTTCCCTGGCCCTTTCCACTATTTTTAATAAATCAAGAATCAGGGAATGGATTATTAGTCTTTAATCTTCATGCAGTACATTTTAAATACAAAGTTATTTAATCTTTCTGTAATATTTGTTATTAACCAGTTCTGGATTTTTCTTTTTCTGTCATTACTTGCGTGTATAGTAGTTTTTGTTTGGACTTAACATTCACTCTTCAAAGGGATCTCCTGAACCTCATTGTTGGCTGAGGAAGGCAAAAATGACCAGGTGCTGGTGTCTGCCAGGGAGAAGTGTTAAATCATGTTGGTAAGATTGGGTTGAAGGGCTAGACCATAAAGCTTTACTTCAGCTGCCAGGACAGTTTATTTTCTGTGAAGAAGAGACCAGCCAGATGTTAATAACTTGATTATGCAATTAAAGCCAAGAATTTGGGATAATTTCTTTGAGTGGGTAAGGAAGGCCTATTTTAGTGCTTAACCAAGGTAACATAGTAGAATTTCATATTTGTACTGTGATTTTTTTCTTTTGGTCTCCAATTTTATCCTGCAGATCATATCAAGGCTTTTTTTTTTTTTTTTTCTTTGAAGCTGTTAGAACCATTTGAAGCTTAAGAAACATAAAGAATACATCTGGTATTTGATACATGGACCTACACCAACTCCTTTCCTTAGGTACAGGCCAAAATTCCTGATGCCTTTCATACATTTCTGTCTATGTGTGCTTCTGGTCCCTCAAACTTGCGTGCTTCCTGGCTTCCTTCTTTTGGGGACCTAGATGCACACAGTTGAAACCACAATCTCTTCTTTCTCTTTGTATCATGGCTTCCACATCTTCATTAATTAGCATATTTGTCTTTTACAGGTGATTTTCTACTTTCATATTTCTGCCATCATCACCAAATGACTGCCTTCTTTCCCTTCCTCTTTCACAGTCTTATTTATTTATTTTTATGTATTTAGTACAGGGTCTACAGTGTCTCATTACTTAGATCGGACTCATAGTGATCCTCCTGTTTTCACCTTCCAAAGTGCTGGGATTACAGGCATGTGCCACCACACCCAGTCTCACAGTCATTTTTAAAAGCCTACTAATGATCACTTTATGCAGTAGAAATTGTTTTTCAGTTTTGAGTTGATACAGCAATATTTGGAGACATTAGGGAGGTAGACAGGGTTTATTATTGGCCTCTAATAGAGCCAGAGAATGCTGCTAAATTTTATGCACAGCACAGCTCCTCATATGTTACTTAGTTCTCAGAACAACCCTTTCTTTTAATTGAGTTTTATTATTTCCACTTTATAGATGATAAAATTGAGTCTTAAAAGAAGTAACTCAGGTTCATGCCACTAGTAAGTGATAGAGCCAAGTTCCAATTTAGGTCTGTCTTACTCAGTTTGAGCTTATAGTCATGATAGATAGCCTACTCATAACTCAGGTCTATATTTTTTATTTGGATTATTATTATGAGCTCCCAACTGGTCTCCTTATCTCTCTTTTTTTAATGATTTGATACAGGGTCTCACTACACAGCTGGGACTCGTAAGTGATCCTCCTGTTTTCAGCCTCTCCAGCCCTGGGATTACAGGCATGCACCACCACTCCTGGACTCAGTGGCCTGCTCTGTGTGCCCAGGGGTGGGGATGGCGCTGGTGTGGCAAGTGGTGATGGGGATCAAATCCCAGTCCCTGTGCTTGCCTAACAGTGGTCTCCTCACCTCTTGTTCATCCCTTTATGTCTGTGTAAGTATGGCATAGCTCTAATTATGCTGTCTTTCTGCTTGTAGTCTACATACAATATAGTTTTGGTTTCTAGCCAGGAAATCAAAGCGAAGGTTACTGCAATCAGACCCAAACCTACCTTGCTAACTAATTTTCCATAACTCTCATCTGTTCAAATTTCTGAGATGTGTCTTCTCAGAATATACTTTTTTCCTTATTTTTTTACTATGTCTTTCCCAGCATCCTATAATTACATATATTACGGTTGCAATGTGAGAGATTATTTTTTTAATGGGAAGAAAAATTATTGCATAGCACAAGGAGTTAAAAATCGCAAAGTATGCTTCAGTTATGCAGGGGGCTATAAAGATGATTTGATATACTACATATTAGTAAATATTATCAGTGGGTTTGTTTTTTTTTAATGTCCCAAAACGCCCTCTGTGTACTCCTTTGTTTGTGTTATGTTTTTTTGTTTTTGTTTTTGGACTTTTTTGCAGGGGTCATTTTTGAGACAAGATTTCACTATGTAGTTCAGACTAGCCTTGAACTTATAGTGATCCTCATGCCTAAGCTGCCCAAGTGCCAGGATTACAGGCATGAACCACCATGTCCATGAATAGCTCAGGCTGTTTTTTTGTGGGGAAACCACTCAATTTATGATCCACTATTCATATTCTCCTTGGTTTTCAGGATCCAGTCTGACTACTACTGCTTGCCACTGAACCAGAGTACAGAGGTTAAGAGCATGTTCTTTTGGGCTGGCGAGATAGCTCAGTGGTCTAAAGCACCTGCTTAGGCAAGCTTAGGCAAACATGCAGGGAGGGACCTTGGTTCGATCCCCAGCACCACATGCCATGCCAGCTCCGCCCCCAGGGTGGGCTGAGCTGACCATTAAAAAAAAGAAAAAAGAAATAAATAAAGGAAACATTAAAAAAAAAAAAAAAAGAGCATATGCTTTTACCCGCAGATAGGGCTAAAATTGATAATAGGTTTTTCTGATAACTAATTGAACCTTAAGTGAAGTAATGCAGTCTCATTTTACAAATGTCTCATTTGTAAAAAAAATTTTTTTAAATTTTATTTTATTTTAGGGAAGGGGCTACAGGGTGTTTAGGGTCTCACTACTAGATCAGACTTGTAGTAATCTGCCTGTTTACAGCCTTCCAAGAGCTGGGATTACAGGTCTGTGCCACCACACCCAGTCTCAGCGTGCCCCCCGGGCAGAGTTGGCCGGGGATCAAACCCAGCCCCTGTGCCTGCGCTGTTATTTGGCTGGCCCTCAGAATTCAGAAATGCAGAATGATTCAGGCACTTTGGAAGACAATTTAGTAGTTTCTTACGCTAAACACACTCTTAGCATAATCTGACAGTTGCACTCCTTCGTATTTACTCATGAATTAAAGCCAAAATGGACACATGGATGATTATAGCAACTTTATTTCCAAAATGCAGATGCAACCAAAGTATTCTTCAGTAGGAGTGTTAATAAAGTGTGGCATATCCAGACAGTGGGATATTGTTCAGGAATAAAAATAAATGACAAAGAAAACTTCAATGCGTATTGCTCAGTGAAAGAATC
>NW_004524714.1:5460949-5466339 GCF_000260255.1 Octodon degus
TGTGGTGCTGGGGGATCGAACCGCGGTCCCTGTGCTTTGCCAAGCTTGTTCCAAGTAGGTGCTTTAGACCACTGAGCCATCTCACCAGCCCCCAGTGGTGAAATTCTTGACAGAAGCATACCTGTCTATCTCACTACACTATCCCCAGCTCTTAGAAAAGTCCTAGTTGCATAATTATAAGTTCTCTGTAAGAAATTAAAAGCATGAATTTGTGGCCTATGTAGCACTAAGATATATTTCCTGGGTGCACTATTTTAGACAGATACTGCCTTCCAGTTTTTTTAATAGTGACCCTTTCTTACCCTTAGTTACTGGCCCTGTAAGTTTTAAGTCATCAGAATAGGAATTGAAATGTTTTCAGTTCATTTTTATAAGGAAGCTAAATGTGATCAGGTAAAATATTGCTTATGAAATTGGCACAGTAACAGCTCAAACATGGATTACAGGCAGAGGGGGTGCTTCTCTCTTCAGGCTATCTGGAAAATTTGAGGCTTAGATAGTCCTAGAATATTGTAACTGAAAGATAGTCTCACATGGATATATTTTTTCTTTTTTTTTTTAAACATTTATTTATTTATTTATTGTGTGTGTGTGTGTGTGTGTGTGTGTGTGTGTGTGTGTGTCCAGCTCAGCCCACCAGGGGGCGGGGCTGGCTGGCATGTGGTGCTGGGGGATCGAACCGCGGTCCCTGTGCTTTGCCAAGCTTGTTCCAAGTAGGTGTTTTAGACCACTGAGCCATCTCGCCAGCCCTCACATGGATATATATTGGTACCACAACTGACTGCTCCTGCATAAACTGGTAGGAACAGTGTGTTGAGAATTTAAGAAGCTTTCACAAGAGGTCTCATAAGTTTTCAGAATTCTAAAAACTCTTGTTCTAGCTTAAAAAGTAAGCAGTAACTGCTAGAATTGAATAGATTTGAAGTTTTCATCTTCGTAGGGATAGATACCAGAACAGTTGCAGTGGTCTTTGGGAAAGATTCTTGGCCCCTTTCTCCCTATAATATAAGCATCTGACAGCAGGCTGACCTATTTTTAGATATAATCTATGGGATTACAAAGTGGTTTCATTTCTTTTAAAGCTATATTGTAGAAATAGAACTTTATAGAAAATGCTTTTTCTTTATAGTAATTTGAGGACTAGTATGGAGATTAAAAAGTAGTATTTTATTTAATCATTGATGTTTTCCCCTGTATCCAAATACTTAAAGTCAGCTTCCAGTTGTGACCATAATCTAACAAATGGAGGAGAAGCAAATGCTAAAAGCAGAAACATTAGAAATACAAATACAAGATGGGTTACATGTAGAGGCGTACTTCTCTTTTCAGGTTGTCTGGAAAATTTGAGGCTTAGATAGTCCTGGAGTATTGTAACTGAAAGATAGTCTCACATGTCTGCATCTTGTTCTCTGAATTGCTACTATGAAGACAGCAATATGTAGTATATTATTGTAAACATCCTACTAACCTGTATTGAAACTCTTTCATTGCTGTTCTATTTTTTCTCATTAAAATGTATAAAAATTTTAAAAAAGAAATGCAAATACATTTTTATTTATTTATGTTGTATCCCTAATCTTCAATTTCCTGTCTAGGTTTTGGGAAGTAAATAGACATATTCCTTGTAGGGCTTTAAAATTGACTCATAAGAAGCAACCATTGAGCACTTTTTGAACACCATTTATGTCCCAGGAATTGAACTTGTTTGATACTAGTATTTATTACTTTATGCTTCACAATAACCTGTAGGAAGGGTAAGGATGATGTCTCCAATTTATATGAGAAAAATTTGAGACTCCTAGCAATTTAGTAACTTGCCCAAGCTTCAGAAATACAAAATTGTAGAGCCAGAATAGGAAACTAGGTCTGTCTGACCTCAGAATCCATCTCTTTCCCCTATACTAGCCACTTCCTGCTGTTTTTAAGAAGCTGGTTTGGGGTTGGGTGAAGAAACTGATTGGAGAAACTAGAATGGTTAGGTTTAGAAAGATGCCATTATTTACACACACACACACACACACACACACACACACACACACACACACACAGAGAATCATACCTCTTTACTCAGTATTCATTCTGGAACTTGAAATGAGTGCCAAAACCAATTAGTACTAAATGCATTTTTCCTATAGAAAGAATGTAAGTAGAATTTCCACATTTTACTGGGCTAATATTTACCTTTTTACTAGGCTAATATAAGCATTTTAGGCTTCACAGTATCAACCTTTTTATGATCTATGATTAGCACTTAAAAATGCATGAAAGTACTGTGCAAGACAGTAGTCAGGCATGTGTGAGGGCTCTGCACTTGAGCTTCTGTGAAACTGATGCAAGTGCCAAGGGTGGAAATGTTTTTTCGCATCCAAATGTGGCGAGCACTGTGTTTGATGTGTTCTGAAGCTCAGTACTGAGGGGTGTGTGTGTGTGTGTGTGTGTGTGTGTGTGTGTGTATCTGCTTTGAGAGTCTTATTATATTACCTAACCTAATGTTAAACTCTCAGTCCTCCTGTCATAGCCTCCCTAGCTGGGACTAAAGGGAAGTGCTACAGCAACAAGCTTCTAAATACAATATTTAAGGGGTCTAGTTCTTGTTATTGTATTATAAAATGGAATTCACATATAACTGTGTGTTTATAAATACTCATTTTGGTCCTGAAATGTTATTAGAAGGTCCTATTAACAAAAAAAAAAAAAAAAAAAAAAAAAAAAAAAAAAAAAAAAAAAGAAGGTCCTATTAGTTTCTTGATAAGCATGAATGAAAAAAATCTGGAAGATTTGTTAACTACTTTAGAATTAAAAATTACTTGTTTGAGGGCTGGGGAGATAACAGGGCAGAGGAGATAGCTCAGCAGAATAAGTGCTTGCCTGGTAAGTGCAGGGTCCTGAGTTCAGTCCCCCGTACTGGAAAAAAAAATTCCTTAAAAAGTGCTTGTTTGAAAAGGCTCAACATACTGTTCACAAAGCATTTACAGTGTGAGAGCGAGCCAGAGAGAGAGAGAGAGAGAGAGAGAGAGAGAGAGAGAGAGAGAGCGCAAGCACGAGCCAACAGTGCAACAAAAGTTGCCCTAAAAACTGGGGGGAAAAGCAGTGTCACTGGCTGTTTACCTTGTGCCAGTGACTCTTCTGGAAAATACATGCAAGTGATTTAGAATTTGGCAGGCGTGGTTTTTTGTCTTTCAAATTGGAATAGTTAAGAAGCTATAGGTATAGTGTTTATTCCACATTATATACAGAATGATGTGTTAAATTAAGGTGCCAGGAAGACAGACATTGTTCTATTTCTGTAAAAGTTAGAAGAGGTAGTGTATTTTCCAGAAAGTGAAGGTCCTAAGAGGTAAGACTTTGATCCTTTGGGTTACCTATGGAAAATGGTTGTGAGAAAGGGCAGCAGCTCTCGAAACTTAAAGCATCAGCCAGGCACTCTGTTTGCCCACTTGACTTTTTTTTTTTTTTTTGAGACAGGCTATCACAGTATATTGCAAGCTGTCTTTGAACTCACTATATATCCTGAACAAGCCTCAAACACATGACAGTCCTCCTGCCTCAGCCTCCTGAGTGTTGGGATTACAGGCCTGTGCCACTATACCCAGCTCTTAATTCTCAAATTCTAAGTCTCATTTTCTTCACTGGTGAAAGGTTAATGATACCTTTGCACAGTTATCCTGAAGTCATTATCTTAAGTGGATTTATTTTTAAATGATCAAGATGAAGAAATATGTTTTTTTAAAAAAAGAAATATGTTTTGAAACTACTTGGATTACAACATTGTACTAGTGATGTAATTTCTTTTTTGTAAATTGATTATTTTTATTTATTTATTTTAAGTACCAGGGATCAAACTCAGGACCTTATGCTTGTCAGGCAGGTGCTTATGCAGCTGAGCTATCTCCCCCAGCCCCTAGTGTTGTAATTTCAACAGTAATTATATTTAAATAACTTGCTGTCACACCTTGTTTCAATAAAATATCTTCTCATTATATAGCTGGTTACTACTTGGGGCCTATTTTAATGTAGTTAACATTGATTTAGTTGCCATGATGACAGTTCTGGTTTCATTACTGATCATTCTGCAAGTTTTTGGCCTGGGCTGGTAGGTAGGCTCTGTATAACAGTAGAAAATACAGAGTTTTCCTTTTTAAATGTATTCATTTGTGGAAAGAAAAATATGAGTTAAGTATGGATCCTGAGATGTCATCTGAGGTGGGAAAAGGCAAGCAATATAAGAGACAGGGGCTTCTTTCATCTGGCTGTGGCTTGCCTTGTCACTTGTAGCTGAGGTGGTCAGCACAAAGAGGATGTGCTGGCTTGTTAACATTAAAAACAATGGCCAAGCTGGGGCCTGTAGTACACACCTGTAATTTTAGCACTCTGGGAGGCTGAATCAGGAGTATTGTAAGTTTAACTGCCTGGGCAATTTAGGGAGACCCTGTCTCACAATTTGGGCCAGGGGGTGGGCGTTCATGGCTAAAGCCTGGAGATGTAGCTTAATGGCAGAGAGCTAATCCTAGCATCCATGGGCTCTGGATCAATCCCTAGGACCACTAAAATAAAACAAAGGCCAAATGTGCCCTCCCCCATTTATTTCCCCTATCTACGTTTTATTCATTAGGGGCCATGATATTTTCCATTGCTATCCTTAAAAAAAGATCACCTTACTCTTTTGCTAGCATACTGCTCTTTAGTTCAAACTTTTGCTAGAGTGGAACTTTGTTATCCAGCTGGAAGCCCATTAATGTGTGTATTTTCAAAGCCTGCTGTGATTAGTTCCTGTTTTCTGCCTTTCACACTTATTGCTGTCCTGGAAAAAGGTACATCATAGTTCATCATATGAACTATAGTTCCATCTTTTCTTTTTTAGGTGACAGTAGAGATTATTTGATACAACTATCTTATCGTTAGAGATGGTTCATTAGAGTCAGATCTGAGTTCTCATCCCAGCAATGCTGCATTGTAATTGGGCAAACTAGACCAATGTGTCTCAATTTCATGATCTGCAGAAATGGTAAACATTGTTTCAGAGATGCTGAATGTTGAGTGAAACAATGTATGTGAAACACCCAATGCATTGCTTAGTATTTGGGAATTCTTCACTCTTGTATTCTTTTCTTCCCAAAGCATTTTCTAAATAGAGCTACATTAATTCTGTACTTATCCAGCAACTGTCAATCACTTTTTATAAGGAGAGCTTCTCAGTAATCCTTTGTCTTTAAGTATCATTTTATTGTCTGTTATTATATTCTTATTGGGAAAATCCTTTTAAAATCCAAGTAGATGGCCTGAAAATGACTTTGGGGAATATATATAATTTGTAAATCAAAATCTGTCATGTTGGAACAAAAGGAATTCTGAAAGATAAACCTTGATTTTATTTATTTATTTATTTATTT
>NW_004524714.1:5469944-5472708 GCF_000260255.1 Octodon degus
GCGCAGGGTAGCAGGAAGCTCTCCACACACTCACCGGACCTGGGCTAGGACTGGGTCTGGGGGTTCCCGGAAGTCGGCAGAAATTCCTACTCGGCGGGAGGGCTGGGGCAGGTAGGGCGGAGTGGTGGGGGGCGGCCTATGCTGTGCCTGGGCTGGGACTGGTCCCGCCGGCGCAGGGTAGCAGGAAGCTCTCCACACACTCACCGGACCTGGGCTAGGACTGGGTCTGACAGAATGATTTTTGATATCCCACAGTTTCATGACTTTTTAGGCCCTAAATTATGTTAAGGGACCTATTTCTTGATTTCAACTTTTGGGAAACCACTTCATGGATGTTACCCAAGAAGATAGTTATTGTATTCTAGGATAACACTTACCCCAGTGTTCTGTCCCTATACATTCCCAAACTGATGTGGGCAGGGATTTTGGAAGAAACAGGGCCTAAAATGAAGCTAATGGGAGTAGCTGTATAGTACTTATTTGGAGAAAAAAAAAAATAGAACAGTAAAGGAACTTTATCAGTTTTCAGTTGGTAGTATAAAATTTCTCTGTAGAAGGTTAAAAGGTGATAACACCATCATTTGTCTGAGGCGAGAATGTTTTGCTTTGCTAGCCAGCTAACCTTTAACTATGTTCTACTGTTGCTATTATGTAGAAGGAAATTTCCACAGCCCTCAAGAAAGTAGAACTTTCCTTCATTTGCCTGGTAGGAAATCTTTATAAGAGAAAGTGGTTTGACTTTCTCCTCTGTGAGTCACTGTATGCTTGAAGTCTCTTGCCAATTGCTGCCACAAGTACTGCATGGTAGTTAAAAGCCTCTGCCTTAATATCTCAACATTTACTGTATGTCTTAGAGATTCATATTCTAATTCTGCCCTGGATTAGCTGTTTGACTTTGGGCAACTTACTTGATCTCTCTGAACCTCAGTTTATTTCTAAAATAGGAATAGTAAACTTCCAGATTTATAACATTGTGGAGAGATGATACACACAAAGCATTTAGTACTGGTTCCAGTTACAAAATAATGACCCAGTAAGAACAGAAGACAAAATAAGGAGCAGAGAATAGCCTTATTTATCTACTCAGTAGACTTCAATGGGAGTTAGACATACATTCTATAGCTCTCTTATCTAAGCACATATAGATGATTTTCCCTTTAAGATACCATACTGCAGCTGAGATTGGACTACATTGGTTAAATCAAGCTTTCCTTGCTTAATACTCAGGAGAGGGGAGGTGGAGAAGTTAAGACAGAATATTATTCTCAATAATTGCACCCCCCCAAAATAAAAAAAATTGGACCTGCAAGGTATATCTTAGGCCTCTGGAAGGAATGCCTTTCATTTTTAGCTCTTGGCTTTCCTGAACTCCTTTCCCCTCTTCCTCCCTTTTTCTCACCCTTCTTCATCCCTCTGACCATTTAGCTGACTAGAGGTGTTAGGGCTCGACACCTTCCGATCACATCTCTACCTTTCAACTGCTTCATTTCAACAAGTCTTTTGCCCACACAGGCCATGCTCTGCAGAGGATGGGCTGACAGGAGGAGCAAAGGGTATCCTGTTGCCCCCTCAGAGACAGACCTGCTTGGCATACTAGGAAGGGAAACATTGCTGGACCTTTGGCAATTCATAGGCCCCCTTTTAACAGTTCTGTAATTATTTGCATTCTGAGTCTTCTGAGGCACTTCAACAATTAATTTATGGAATTTATCTCTGCACAAACACATGCTAAAATTGAGCTCCCTGGTACCTCGTGTCTGTGTTTGCAGGATCTGCACCTTGATGAGAAGTCCTCACACTTAAAGCCAAGTTATGCTGCTTGCTTAGGTTTTCCATTGCTTTTCTTGTTCTACCCAGATTTTAGCAGTTTAAGAGCTTTGATCGTTTCAGCAGCTATCAACAGAAAATATCAAGGAGACTTTGCTATTCTTCCCATCTGAACTTACTTCTCCATCTAAAAAGCAGGAGTAGAAATCACCTACATTGCCAACCCAGGCTATTGTGAAAGACACCCAAACTTGGTCTTTTCCTGCTATAGTCTCCTAACTTTGTCAGTGTAGAATAGAGAAGCTCTGGAGGAACATCCATTTCTTGCTATTCTTGTGCCAGGGTTTCATTGTTCGTTAGCTGCTTGCCTGGGAAGGCTGGTGGTGATGGCAGATGCAGACACCCTGTCATACTAACAAAATGGGTGCCAGAAATTAGCCATTTTTCCTCTTTCAACCAGTTATTTCTGTTGCTGGTACAGCAGTGTGTATTTCTGATTAAAGGGTGAAATTCCTGGTTACATCATGGTTATAAAGGAATCAAAGACATAAGAGTATTAGATATTACTAGTTGTATATAATCTCTGTTATCTGGCAGGAGCTAGCTGTGCTCTAGATCCTACGTCTTGGTATCTGACTTTTGTATGCCTTGTGGATTTGTGCTTTTCCTCTGATCATCCCTTCCCATTCCAAGGCTTCATGTCTGCATCCTGAAGCCCTGTTGATCTGGGGAATGCTGCTCTCTACTGGTGGGCTGAAAGACACTCTATGTGGTCTGGGAAATGCTGCTCTCTACTGGTGGGATGAAAGACACTCACCGGTTTGTAGGGGTCTGATCACTACTGGGAACTGACAAAGCGATGTGGATCAAGAGTCATAAAAACTTTCTATAGTATCTAACTTCATGATCCAGTAAAGACCTTTTCCTATGAAATAATTTTTAGCACTATAAAATATCCTAGTAAAAAAAGGAAAATATTCCAGTACATACACTTTTT
>NW_004524714.1:5477508-5479259 GCF_000260255.1 Octodon degus
AAAAAAAACTACAACCGGAATCCAGACTGTTAGGGAATCTGAAGCATAAGCACCATCTTTGTTGAAGGCGAACACCCTAAACAGACTTAAATTTTATTTATTTGAATGTGTTTTTCTTCATAGTATTTTTTTAAAATTTTATTCTAGTATAGATGGACCTAGGGGGCTTGGTTAACTTCAGATTCAACTTTTTTTGGTAAGACTAGTTCATGAGGATATTGAGTTCTTTCATAAAATAATATATACTGTATTGTCAGGCTTAGTGACACAGCACTTGCCTAATGTGCACAAGGCCCAGCACGCCATATATTTGTGTATTTTCTTTTTTTTTCTTGTAACATTGGCAGCTATTGATCATTAATATGTAGGAACATTATTTCCTAATAATATTCTACCTCCATCTTTTACAAATGGGAAATGGGACCAAAAAAGGAAGGGAGATGAGGATTAAGAGCAGGGGAAGAGAGTGTAAAAAGACTTAAGATGTATTATGTTTATGTATCAACTCCTCCTAATAAATTTAATTATGTACTACAAACATGTGCTAATAAATGTAAAAAATAATTTTTTAAAATTCATTTATTTATGTGTGTGTGTGGCCAGCTAAACCCACCAGGGGGCGGGGCTGGCTGGCATGTGGTGCTGGGGGATTGAACGGTGGTCCCTGTGCTCTGCCAAGCTTGTTCTAAGTAGGTGCTTTAGACCACTGAGCCATCTCACCAGCCCCTGTAAAAAATAATTTAAACTATTTTAACTCCGGTATTTTCTTTTCATTTACTAGCTGGAATAGAATATTCTGGTTTAAGTTTTTCATAGTTGTTCATTACCTGGTGGTATAATTCATCTAGAAAATGCAAAATAGGGCTGGAGAGGTGGCTCAGTAGAATATGCCGTTGCCTGGCAAGTGTAAGGGCCTGAGTTCAATCCCTGGTTCCACAAAAAAAAAAAAAAAAAGAAAGAAAAGGCAAGATAAATGCATCTTTCCCTTAATAATTTTTAAAGTGATATATTGGTTACCTAAGATCCTTTAGTGGTGGTAAATTAAATTATGTTAGTGTCTTTATTAACTCTTGGATTTATTTGTTTCTTGCAGTGCTGGGTACTGAACCTTAGTACTCTGGCACTAAGCTACACATCCAGCCCTAACTCATGGATTCAAACATTTGTTTCAGTTTATGGTTGGTAATTGCATAGTACTGGGAATTGAACCATTTATAGTGAGCTATATCCTCAGCTCGTTATTGTTTTGTTTTGAGACAGGATCTTCCTAACTCACTAAGTTGCCCATACTAGGCCTCAACTTTCAGTTCTACTCTCAACCCCCCAGAGAGCTAGGATTACAGTTACATACTGCCACAGCTGGTGTATTTATGTATTTTTAAAGGATGTTCAATTTGTCCCATCTTGGTTAGTGATACCGCTTGAGAATGGCAGATTCAGTAGCTTTTTTTTTTTTTTCTCTTTCTTTCTTTCTTTCTTTCTTTCTTTCTTTCTTTCTTTTCTTTTCTTTTCTTTTCTTTTTTTTTTTTTCAGTAGCTTTTGAGTGGGTAGAAAAGGCAGTATTTATGACAGGTTGAAGATGAGTGAGACCCAAGGGGAAAAAGTCAAACAGGAAAAGATTTCTGGGTTTTTGGCTTAAGTGGCTGGTTGATTCCATTAACTGAACAGAGTGCCCAGAAAAAGAACCAGGTTTTAAAGAGAGACATATCTGGACATCCCTGAGGCATTTAGATAAATCTTTTTTTTTTTTT
>NW_004524714.1:5479359-5482691 GCF_000260255.1 Octodon degus
ATGCCAGCCAGCTGCGCCCCCTGGTGGGCTGAGCTGGCCACACACACACACACACACACACACACACTAAATAAATGTTAAAAAAAAAAAAAAAAAGAAAGAATCCAATTTGAAAAGGTCATAAACTATTATTTCAACTATGTGATGCTCTGGATAAGGCAAAACCAACGAGATAGTAAATAGGTCAGGGTAGGGGCTGGGGAGATAGATTGCCTGGCAAGCGCGAGGACCCAAGTTCAATCCCTGGTATTGCATGCCATGCTGCCATGCTGGCCACTGAAATGGGCTGTGGTGGTGCATACCTATAATCCCAGCACTGGGGAGGCTGAAACAGGAGGATCATTATGAGTCTAACTGCATAGCGGAGATCCTGTATCAAATAAATGAATCTTTTTAAAAAGTGGTTTAATTTAAAAAAAAAAAAAAAAAGGTTAAGGTAATAGGAAAGGAGGAATGGATAAGGCAGAACCCAAAGGATTTTTAGGGCAGTGAAACTATTTGTGATGGTAATCCTCTATAATGGTGGTTATAGGTCATTATGTATTTGTCAGAACCCATTGAATGTATAATGCCAGAAGAACTCTTGGACAGGATATATAGCTCAGCAGCAGAGTATCTGCCTGGCAATTGCATGGTCTTGAGTTTGATTCCTGGCTTAAAAAAAAAGAAGTGAACTTTTAATGTAAACTATGGACTCTGATGATAATGTTATACCGATACCAGTTTTATTATTTGTACTATATACTGCTTTGATGGGAGATTTTGATAATCGAGAGGATTTTGATAATCTTATGTGAGGACAAATAACTATGGGAAGCTACTATATCTTTTGTTTTGTTTTGCTGTGTACCTCAAATTGCTTTGGAAAAAGTCTGGGGGCAGGGTGCCAAAAAATTCCAATAAAGTTAATGAAGAAAATCTTTGATGGAAAAGTAGAGGAAAAAAAAAAAAACATAGGAAAGAAAACAAATAATTGGAGGAATATGAAATGTGTGTGTGTGTGTGTGTGTGCTACTGGTGATCAAATCCAGGCCTTTGTGCATACAAGACAAATACTCTTATCTTTGAGCTAAGATCCCAGACCAAGTCATTGCCTTTTTAAGTAGCAAAGTCTTACATGTTCATTATGGAAAAACAAAGGTTTAAGAGTTTTTTATAAATTACCTATAGTTTCATCACTCAAAGAATACTGTTAAACTTTTTTCTATGTATGTGTCATTCAAGAAAATTGCTAAACTATGTTACTATAATCTGTTTTGGTAATTTCTGTAGGCCAACCTTTCCTTGCTAACCATCTATACATGTTTCTCTTTCAGTTAATAAAATATTGTATCATATTTATAATGAAAATTCACTACTACTCTAGAAATACAATCCACATTATCTGCTGAAGGATGACCCTAATTCATTCCAAGGTATTAAGTCAAAAAGCTATCTCTGTGTTATAAAAACATTCAAAATAAAACATGCTTTGGTTCCTTTAATAGCCCATTCTAGAGTAAATTTTCTTAATACAAAGCTGTAGTGAAACTAAATGCTGAAAGTGTTCAATTTAGAAAAAAACAGCCCACCTCTTTGAGGTATGCACAGTCCACATGGAAGTTAATCTCATTGCTCAGATTTGGCATCACCATGTGTGCAGTTTTTCTAATCCTCTAGCTATCAAAATGGATTTAGTATTTGGCATCTTTTTTTCTGTCTGGGGCAACTGGAGCTTTGTAGAATATGGCCTACTAGAGCAGTGATCTTGCTCCCAATTTAGGCCTATTCTGAAGGGGTTTAGAACTCGGTGTCATTAAGTACCTAGTATGGCTCTAATGGGGCCAGCGACAATACCATAGCCCTTGTTTATGTTTATTCAAGTTACTAGGAATTACACTCAACCTCTGATTTAATTTTCTGTGACACATTGAGTCTGTGCTTGAGCCTACAGACTACTACAGCTGTGTCCTAATTCTCTACCCGCCCCCCTTCCTTACCTTGTAATATTCATATGCCTTTTAAGGCATTGCTATTCTTAGCTGATTGTCTTGCTTTGAAAGTAACCACAGCACAGTGAAAAGACAGTTCTGTCAGCCATGTAAACAAGCAGAACTCATCTTAGCAAAGGAGCTGAGAGCAATGCACAGGTTGGAATTGGTGGTAACAAACTTAGCTAGTTTGTCTAATGACCAGTCTAGAACAACAGTCACAATAATGATACCACCATTTTCTGAGGCCTACTCAGTGTCTAGTTCAGTGCTAGGCACCACAGGCAGAGAAGTGAGTGGATATATTCTGTGTGCTGGAAGAGTTTGCAGTTAGTATGTTTATGGGAAACATAAACTGGTTATCACATGGCTGTGAAATCAAATCAGTGATGTCAAGAGGCATAGATACTATAAGCACTGAGGATAGGCATGTGTTCTGAGACTTGGGAAGCAGGAAAGGTTAGGCGACATTTAAGAAAGAAATTGAGAGTTTTACTCTTACAATTTTCTGCTTGAATGTTTTTCTACCTCACTGTGCCAGATAATGACTTTATTTTTTACACAATCCTCCTATACTTATTGCAGTTATCATACTTACAACAAAATCAGTCTTTCCTTACCTCTTCTCCCCTCCTCTCTCTTTCTAGACAGGCTCTTACTATGTATTTCAGGCTGGGCTTGAACTCATAGTGATGCTCCTGCCTGAACCTTGCTAGTGCTGGGATTACAAATATGTAGTACCATGCCAGGCAGTTAAATATTTCTTCTATAATTGCATAATATTTGTTCCTTCCATAAGATTGCTGGTCTTTATTGCCACTAAATCTCCAGAATAGGGATTATAGGGACCTCATAATTATTTATTGAATTAATGATTAAAGCCTTACCCTCATAGGATAGATGGTTTCAACAATGTACAGTGAGTCTGGTGTTTAAGAAATAATAAATTTATTATCTGAGGAAAGAAACAGCCCACATCAGATCAAATGTCATAATGACATTGTGTCTTTTGTTAGATTATTAGTGATAGTGTAGGGTGGGACAACTCTTGAACTGCTTGCTCTCCTTTATGTTTTTGTTGTGTCACTTTTTGCTGGGAGGAAGGGGGGACGAATAAGTAGGTGCTAAAAATGGCTGATACATTATTTTGAATCCTGATGTCTTCTCCAGTAATTCCCAACTCAGGTTCAATGTACGACTGTTTTTCTTTGAAACTGCCAACTTTGCTGTGCTATTGGGTAAACTAAGCACTTCTCTAGGGTCAGCCAGCATGTATTAAATGTGCCAGAGAGAGAGACCAATCTTTTTTTTTTTTTCTCCATAATTTTACTGAGAAACAAATAGCAATGAGACAGTTTCAAA
>NW_004524714.1:5482791-5486205 GCF_000260255.1 Octodon degus
TCCCTGTGCTTTGCTGAGCTTGTTCTAAGTAGGTGCTTTAGACGACTGAGCCATCTCACCAGCCCTCCAGTACATACACTTTTGTTGTGGTGTTGTCTGTAATGGCTTAAGAAAATATCTAGGTATCCAGCAGTAGCTAATTATGTTTCCATGATGGGGAATGACATGTAACTGCTAAAATCGACTATCTAAAGCTAGAGAGACTAAAAGACAACAACCAGGAAGACTGTACTAGTTACAGTCATGGGATGAGGGATAGCCTGTGTTCTTCAAAATGAGTTGTTGAAACTAGGATGTATCCTTTATATTAGTATTGTTAGTAAACAGTGGGGACAGAAAGATTGTTTGAATGACTGACAGTGTAACTCAAATATAGGATGACTCTTGCAAGGTGAACCAAGCACAGTGTAAAACTGTGGTTTCTGATCTCATTGACTATCATTCCAGTGGTCCTGTTTTTACATTTATCTTTGTGATCATGTGAGAACAGTTCTATGATATGGAATACAAGTGGGACTTTTAGGTCATAGGGTATGTGCAGTTTAAATTTTTTTAAATTAAAAGAAAATATTTATGTGGTATAGGATCTCACTACGCAGCTTGGACTTGTAGTGATCCTCCTGTCTCAGCCTCCCCAGCACTGGGATTACAGGTTTGTACCACCATGGCCAGTTTTGGTAGCCAGCATGGTACCCCAGGGTTCCAGGGCCAGCACAGGATGCAGTAATGGGGATCGAACCCAGGTCCTTACACTTGCCAGGCAGGTGCTTAGATCGCTGAGCTATCTCCCCAACCCTGCAGTTTAAATTTTGATAGAAACTGTAAGCCATTTTTCCAACTATACATCAGTTGCCAGCATTATATAGGGATATCCATTTCCTTAAACCTTCCTCAACACTGAAATAACCTAAATATTCTTTTCTCCAACTGTTAAATTATTTATAGGGGCCGAGGAGATAGCTCAATAGAATAAGTGCATGCCTAGCAAGCACAAGGTCCTCAGTTCAATTCCTGTTACTGCCAAAAAAAAAAAAAAGTTATAATGTTTTTATTAATAATCTTTTCACTATATCTGTTAATCATATTAGGGAATGTTTCCCTGGTCATATTCTTTCTCCACATTATATGGTGATTTTGCTTATCTCTGTTTTATTGATTTTTAAGAATTCCTTGTTCTACAAATATTAATATATGTGTGCATGAGTGTATGTATATTGGAAGGCATTTTCCCTTTAGAAATCAGACATGTAGCAAGGTGTGAGGGCATGCAACTATAACCCCAGCTACTTGGAAGGCTCGAGCAGGAGGATTGCAAGTTCAAGAGCAGCTTGAACAACTTAGCAAAAACTTATCTCAAAGTAAAAAAAAATTAAAAGGATGTAGCTCAGTGCTCCCTGAGTTCAAGTTCCCCACCTCCAATAAGGCTCCCATCCCCCAAAAGAAAGAAGGATGATAATCTGGCTCCTTATTTGTTTATGATATATAGATTTCATGTTATAGTTACAAAAACTCTCCTGTATTCCCCCTTGGTAAAATATATATTTTCTCCTATTTTTTTCTTCTAATACATTTCTCACTCAATTTTTTTGGACACTATGTGATTACTTTATCTTTCAGGAAATTCCTACTATATATCTAGCATTATATTTTGGTAAAAGAAAAAGAGTAAATTTTCAGATATTAAAAATCAAAACAATATGCCCTTTTGGTCAGTACTACTTTTGGGTTATAGATTTTTTTTTTTTTTTTTTTTTTAGTTGAGATGGGCCCAAGGAGATATAGCTCAGTAGAATTAGCGCTTCCCTGGCAAGCACAGGGTCCTGAGTTCAATCCCTGGTAGCACTAAATAAATAAATAAAGTTGAGATAGATTAAAAAAAATTTTTTTTTTTGCAGAACCAAGGGTTGAACTTAGGCCCTTGTACTTGCAAGGCAAGCACTTATTCTACTGAGCCATCTCCCCAGTCCTTAGATTTGGAACTAGGTTGCCTTCTTTGTCTATTCTCCACCATATTTATATTTGTCCTTTCCTTAATTATCTTTTGTATCTTATTATTTTTATTAATAATTAATGTATAGCACTCATGTATAAAACAACATTATAGCTTGTTGCTCATAACATTCCTGAAGTTTGACAGTAAATATAATTTAAGACTGTAAAGTATTAAAGAACAGTGTTCTGACTCCAACAATTCTAGTGGCTACTTTTTTCTTTTCTTTTTTTTTTTTTTTGTGGAACTGGGGATTGAACTCAGGCCCTTGCGCTTGCCAGGCAAGTGCTTATTCTACTGAGCAATCTCCCCAGCTCCTAGTCTTTTAGATAATATATAAATGTCGATGTACAATCAATCTTCTGTTCATCTTTTTGAAAAAGGCTCATTGCTCAGTACCTGCTTACAGAATATTGCATCTGCTGGTAGGAGGAAAAAAAACCCTCCAAAACCATAATATGCTTCCTAAGGGTTTGCTTGGTATTTTGGGGGTGGGAGGGGTTTAGGAATGTGACATAATTAGAATTACAAAATAGTTGAAATTCTGTATTGCTGCTGGCTTAATAATCTTTAGTTTCCAGAGTCTGGACCCTGTAAAATACAGAATTCACTAAATATATATTCATAGGCCAGGCATGGTGGTGCATGCCTGTAATGCTAGCACTCGGGAAACTGAGGCAAGAGAATCACTGTGAGTTTAAGGCCAGCCTGGGATACAAAGTGAGTCTAAGGTCAGACTGAATTGCAGAGTGAAACCCTGTCTCAAAAAGATAATAAACAGGGCTGGTGAGATGGCTCAGTGGTCTAAAGCACCTACTTAGAGCAAGCTTATCAAAGCACAGGGACCGTGGTTCAATCCCCCAGCACCACATGCCAGCCAGCCCTGCCCCCTGGTGGGCTGAGCGGGCCACACACACACACACACACACACACACACACCATACTAGGAATTGAATGTAGAGCCTTTGCACTGAGCTACATCTTTAGCCCTTTATTTTGAGACAAGATCTGAGTCACTAAGTTTTCCAGGCTGGTCTGAACTTAAGATCTCTCTGCCTTAGCCTCCCAAAGTGATGTGAGTACAGGCATGTACCACCATGCTCGGCTGCACTCAGGAATTTTAATGTTACTCTGTAGCCTTTGAAGGCCAGGATTTCATTTGTAGTTCTGTATTTGGCTCTTACTCCAGAATGCCATCTATAGGTACCTGCTCCAGTTGCCTATTCATGAACTATTAAGTCATCACTTTGCTAAGTGATTTTCAAATCATTCCTTCGTGTGTGTGTGTGTGTGTGTGTGTGTGTGTGTGTGTGTGTTACTGGGGATGGAACCCAGGGATTTGTGTATGCTAGGCAAGTGCTTTACTACTTAGCCGCATTCCCCAGCCCCATTTCATTTTCAGTTCTTATCATGAGTTGCTGTTA
>NW_004524714.1:5486305-5491054 GCF_000260255.1 Octodon degus
GTGTGTGTGTGTGTGTGTGTGTGGCCAGCTCAGCCCACCAGGGGGCGGGGCTGGCTGACATGTGGTGCTGGGGGATTGAACTGCAGTCCCTGTGCTTTGCCAAGCTTGTTCCGAGTAGGTGCTTTAGACCACTGAGCCATCTCGCCAGCCCTTGATTTTATTTATTTATCATATTTCTTCCCTTTAATAGTGCAAAGGATGATCACTGTGAATTCTAGATTTATTAGGGTAATCAGAGTCACAAAGTATGGTGGGTAAACAGGTGCATGAGTATATAAGAGATTTATTAAAAGTAATTGGTTCACGTGGTTATAGAGGCTGACTAATCCAAAATCTTCAGAAGTATTAGGTTAGAGAGCCAGTGCTTACAGGCCAGTCACCCAGAAGAGCTGATATTAAGTCCAAAGGCAGTCTGCTAAATAGTGCTCTCCTGTATAAGGGAGGTTGGCTTTTGTTTATTCATTCTGTTCAGGCCTTCAGTAGATTAGATTCACTCACCTACTCTTAGGTATGGTGATGTGTGAGACTCAACACTAAGGGAAGCTGAGGTAGGAAGAATGCAAATTTGTGTCCTGCCTTGGGCAACTTAGACCCTATGTCAGCATGTATATATTCAAATATATATTTGAAGGACTGGGGATGTAGCATGGTGGTACAGTATGCCTGTATTTTACCTTCCAGTACTACCACTGCCTTTAAAAAAATGTTAATCTTATCCAAAACATCTTCCAAGACCCACCCCCCAAGCCTGACATGTAAGTGGGACCTTGGATTCTACTCTGCCCACCCACCAGGCGTGGCATGTGAGTGGGACTTTCTGCCTGCTCTCCCGAACCTCCTCCATCAGACATGCCTGATGTTGAACCCTGCAGCAGATCTCCCTGCAGAGAGGAAAGGGGTGAGACCCACCCAAATAATCCAGAAGCAGAACATCTTGCTACAGGGGCACAGCAGGTCCACTTCCATGGGCTGTAGCAGGAAAAAGTGGAACACAGCAGCCAGATGGATGAGTTCAAACTTGATAGATCTGGACCCATAAAAACTGCACCAAAGGTCAGAAGACAGTGCTACACAAAATGACAAAGAGAAGGAGCAAAGTGCACTCTTAGGCCTTGAGCCCACCCAGAACAAATGCAGGAGACATCAGCATAGAAGAAACTGGAAATCACATGCCTGAAATCTCTGAAATAATAGTGTCTGACATAAAGAAACAACTGTAGAAAGGTATAGAGGAAATCAGATTACAAATAATCTCTGAAATAAAAAAAAAGATAATTAAAATGAAAGAAGTATTAAGTGCTTCTAAAGAAGACAATGATTAAAAAAGAGGAGGATAGAAAAATGATGGAATCCTTTCCATAGGAAAGAAATAGTATGCATGAAGCAGATGCAAAGAGATATACTGGAAATTAAAACCTCAATCACAAGCTGGCAAAACCATTTGCATGAAAGTGAAGATAGATTTTCAGACCTTGAAGACACCATTGCAGCTAGTGAAAAGGTAAGAAAAGATCTCTTAAAAACAACTAGGATGCAGGAAAAAATAATTCAGCATCTGCAAGATGGTGCAAAGATGAACAACGTACGACTAATAGGCATCAATGAGAAGGAGTCATTACAAGTGATATGAAAAGAAAATGGGCAGAAAAAAAAAAAGAATATGGGCAGAAGTAATAGCAGAAAACTTCCCAAATGTAGAGAAACAATCCGACATTCAGGTAACCAGTGCATATAGAACTCCAAATAACATCAACCCAATTACAAAACCACTCACATATAATAATCAAGATCCCAGAAATCCAGCACAAGAACAATATACTAAAAGCCACTAGAGAAAAAAATCACATTTAAAGGAAAACCCATCAGAAGAACAGCAGATTTCTTTTCACAAACCATCAAGCTAAGAAGAGTATGGAGCAGAGTTCTTTAAATCCTCAAAGAAAACAAATTCCAGCCCAGGCAAATTCCAGTTTTGCTATACCCTGCAAAACTGTCTCAAGTTTGATGGAGAAGTGAAATACTTCCATGACAAAGAACAGCTAAAGACTTTTATGATGACAAAGCCAACCTTACACAGACTACTAAAAGATGTTCTAGATAGGGACCAAAATGATCAGAACTCCATGAATGGGAACGGAAGGAACCCACTAAATAGGGGAAACAATTAAACACAGGAGAGAAAGGAGTAAACAGCAGGTAAATAACATGTCAATTGTAAGTCAATATATCTCAATTATAACCATCAATTTAAGTGGACTCAATTCACCAATTAAAAGAAATAGATTGGCAGAATGGATTAGGAAGCAAAATCCAACAATATGCTGTATACAAGAAACACATTTAACTCATGAAGAAATTCATAGGCTGAAAGTTGAAGGATGAAAAACAATACTATATGCCCTGGCACCTAAGAAAAAAGCAGGGGGGCTGGAGAGATGGCTCAGTGGTCTAAAGCACCTACTTGGAACAAGCTTGGCAAAGCACAGGGACTGTGGTTCAATCCTCCAGCACCACATGCCGGCCAGCCGCGCCCCCTGGTGGGCTGAGCTGGCCACACACACACACACACACACACACACACACACACAGACACATTAAATAAATGTTAAAAAGAAAAAAGAAAAAAGCAGGGGTAGCAATCCTGTTCTCAGACAGTCTGAACTTCAAACCGAGAATGATCAAATGAAATAAAGCCACTACATACTGGTTAGGGGAGAAATACAAGAGGAAGAAGTAACACTCAGAAATATGTATGCACCAAACATGGAAGCACCCAATTATATAAGACAAATCTTAATGAACAAATAAGATTATATAATGACAAATCTAATATCCAATACCACAATCTTTTAACAAGAGACCTTAACACCCCCTTATCCCAAAAAGATAGGTCAAGCAGACAAAAAAATTAGCAGAACTAAATCAGAACTTGGAACAAATGGACTTAGTGGACATATATAGTGTTCCATCCAACCGCATCTGAATACATATTTTTTGCAGCTGCACATGGGACATTTTCTAAAGTAGACCACATACTATTCCATAGGTCATGCTTAAGTATATGCAAGAAAACAGCAATTATCCCATGCATATTATCTGACAGTGCAATGAAAGTGCAAATAAATGACAAACCACAAACCCCCCTCAAAAGTACATGGAAGTTAACACCCTCTTCAGCAAGCAATGCATTACACCTGAAATTAAACAAGAAATTAAAAGAGGCTTGATCTATTATAATGCCACATAAATCCTGAAACTACTATAGTTTAGTAAGGCAATTATTTACTTCTCATTCACATCATTATTTGAATCAGATGAAGCAACTACTGTTATTCTCCAGGTGTGACTCTGAGAATTGAGTTGATTCCACGACGTAGCTCTGCTATCTCAGAATGCACTTTCATCAGTACCAACCCCAACTGGGAAAGAACGTGGAGAGTTAAGACCAGCTCATAACTGTCTCATACAAGAAGTACTACACATTGCTTCCCACATGTTGCTCTTGCAGAAGTAACCCATGTGATCTCATGCTAAAGCAAGAGAACCTGAGAAGGGCTGGAGAGAGAGCAATCTAATTGTCTGCCGGGAAAGTGCAAGGACCTGGTATTCCTGGTACCGAATGCCATGCCAGCCCCCAAAGCAGGTGTGGTGTGCATACCTGTAATCTCAGTACTGGGAAGGCTGAGACAGAAGGATCACTATGAGTCTGAACTGCATAGCAAGACCCTGTACCAAACAAATAATTTTCTTTTTTTTTTTTTAAAGAGAATCCGAAGAGTATGAGCAAGAATAAGGACCGTTTGGGAAGGACTATCTGCCACAAATTAGCAGTGAGAAATGAAGAGAAAACAAGACTGAAATAGCAATAAAATGTCTTATTAAATAGCAAAAAGCCAAAACAAAACATCTTCCAACACATACCCAGGATAATATTTGACCGCATGTCTGGGAACCTTGTGGTCCAGCCAAATTGATGCGTAAAATTAGCTAACATTATAGATTTAATGAAGAAAACACTAGGTTTCATGAAAAACATAAGTCCTAGAGATTCTAACAATATTGCTATTATTGTTAAGCCTCTTAATAGTAAAACTGCTTTTGCTCCTTCTAGTGTTTTCTCACATATGTGATTTTTTTTTCACATATGTGATCTTAACTGACTTTCACAACAGCTCTTGTGAGATATCAAAGAGGAAAGGAGAAATGTACCCACATCTGACATAATAAGAGGATGCTGAAATTTAGATGGAGAGACACACACAAGCTCATACATAGGAAGTGAGCAGCAGAGTTACAACGTGGTCAGGTCCTATTGCTTCAGACCAAGACCTTTCTCTCTTGACCATGCTATCCAAGGCATTGAGGGTGCTTTGAAAAGAGTTTGTCTTGAGGCTTTTCTTGTAATAAGTATTACATTCCTCCTTGAAAGCATTTTGTTATATAAAGTTAACCAAATACATATTGGCAGAACTTAAGGTTTTGTTTTCAGATGACTTTAATGATACCCTGAGGTTGGAAAAAGGAAATAAAAAAGTTAACAACAGAAAGAGTAATGTCAAAAAATAATTAGAGCAGGACAAATGGATTGTGCTGCCATGTTTAAGGCTGTTATTTCTGTAGGCAGTGAGGAGGAAGGGCACTAATGCAATGTGACGGATCTGGAGCAAAACCCAGGGCACTGAGCGAACTGCAGAGACTCAGCCAATGGCAAGGCTCATATCACAGGTTTGACAGAATGATTTTTTTTTT
>NW_004524714.1:5493090-5495387 GCF_000260255.1 Octodon degus
GAGAAAGGAAAATTTTTTAATGTGGTAGCCAGTTGATTGAGGAGGGGTTGTGGTTATATTCTAAAGTCATTTTTGTGCTAAGCTGATTTGCAAAGGTGGTATATGCTATAGTGGTGGATGTTGGCTATGTCAAGATGAGCCTAAGGCATAGATCATTTTTAGGAGCCATTCTTTGAACCTGTTGGGCTTGCCTTGCTAGCTCCTCTGACTTTATCCTTCGTCCATAAACTGACCATCCCCACCTATTACAGATTCTATCATGTGTTTTGAATATATTAAGTAGCATAGGGACAGATGTTGGGAAATGCATGCACGTTAATCAGGGTTTTCAGGAAATAAATTTTCTATCCTAGAAAGTTTTCCATTTTGGCTGGTGAGAACATAAGTTTTTGGCCATGTGTAAGCCCTAGAGATTTTTCCCTCTTCTCCTTTTGGTTTTTTCTTGCTTTAGGATTGGGGAGTTTTCTCTTTAACATGAACTGATCAGTATTGAGCTGAAGACTTGAAGGACTGTGTACAGATTCTGGTTGTGTTCTCCCTATAGCCATTTCCCTCTAGCCTGCTGCCCTTTGAATTCCAACTGCCCTGACCTGAACCCCCACCTCCAAATTCTCAGCTGTGCAAAGATCCCAGACCCTACTAGGGTTCTGCCTTTCCGTACTCCAGCTGGAAACCCTCTGGGAAGAGAGATGGAACATTCCCAGGACTCACTGTCCTTTACCTTCTTCACTCAGTACCTGGAAATCATTTTAAAAATATTCTTTGTCGAGTTTCTAGTCAAGTCAAATCTAGTACTCCCTAATTCCACTAACTTCTTTTAATCTTGAGATAGGATCTTACTAAATTACCCAGACTTGGGGCTGGGGAGATGGCTCAGTGGAATAAGCACTTCCCTGGCAAGCGCAAGGGCCTGAGTTCAATCCCTGGTTCTGAGGAAAAAATAAATAAATAAATAAATAAATAAATAAATAAATAAATAAAAATTGTAAATTACCCAGACTGGATTTGAACTTGTGACCTTACCCCACTCTGCCTTATCAGAGTGCTGGGATAACAAGCATGTAATTATGAGCCTGGATTCATAATTCTATCTTGCTGGAAGTGGTGAAGCCTATTTGCATACTTTTATGTACTTACAAATTAATTTATGTTTTCACAGAAGGAATTAAACTGGGCTTTACTTTTTATATTGACAATATGTTATGGGCTTCTTTACATATCAATACATTGAAGATTTAGCTAGTTTTTGTAACAGTTGTATATTATTAAGCTTTATTAGCTATCCCCCTATTGATTGCAAAATTTGCTTTGTTTTTTTTAAAGCTTGTTTTGCTACTATATATAATACTACACTGAATATCTTTTCACTCCTACTATGAGTCTGATCTAGTAGTGAGACCCTGAACACTCTTTAGACCTTTCCCTAAAAATACAGAAAAAAAGAAAAAAACCCCAACAAAACAACCCAAAAAAACTATAAAGCATACTGTGTAACTGGTATTTAATTCCAAATTTGTTTGAATCCAGTGTGTATTCCAGGCTGTCTTATTTTAGCTACCCGTTTCTATAAAATTAGGGATTTTGTAGATGCCAGGCCATTTTTTCCTTTATTTAAAAATTTATTAAACAAGAATCAAATGCCTATTTGTGCATGGTTCTTTGGTAGGTGCCCGGAACACAGAGGTGAACCAGATTCTACCCCTTTTTTTCTGGGAACACACAGACCAGTGAGTAGATAGGCACACAAAGAGATGGAAACTGAAAACTCATAGGATTATAACCTTTAGAACAGCAAAGAATTGAGGAAGATTTCTTGGAGATATAAGGCCTGAATTAAGTGAGAATTAAATAATTGATGGAAACCAGTCAAGCAGAAGGAATAGTACATGCCAGAGGTATAGCTTGGAAACTGCGAATAGCAGTATTTGTTGAGAGCACTGGGAATATGGGAAGAGAGAAGTTGGCAAGGGGTGCAATCAGAGGCCTTTGGGAGCTTGGCAGGTGATTATTTTGAAGGTAGTGAAAGGTTTTAAGTGGGTGTACTGTCTTATTTGAATTGTTTCACAAAGTAGCCAGTGGGAGCCTGCTCTAGAAGAGAGACTGGAAAAAAGTAGTAGCTAACAAGACTTACCTGTAAGAAAGCTTTTGAAAGAAACCAGATGGAAGAGGATAGTGGGCAAGTTTATGAGAGTAGAGATAGAACAAATAGATTTGAGAGGGTTTGTTTTACTTTTTCTGAAACAAATATAGAAAGTAGTGTAATGAATCCATACAATGTCTTTAGTAACCATCATCCA